>NC_135497.1:356030542-356340542 GCF_052857255.1 Amblyomma americanum
TGGCCGCCGACGTGTCTCAAATCAAGGAAGCCCACGTTGTCCTTACGTTATCAAAATAGCTTGGCGGTTGGACCCTGCAGGCACACCGAGCTTAAAGGGGTGCAAAAAGGGGTACAGAGTTGCGGAGGCATCCGCATTTTCCCTTTGAAAAAAGTCTTTGGGCCCAGTTATCATGAAATTTAGCTCAAAACATAAGCGCGCAGCATTAATAATTACGAACGATTTTGCTCCGGCAGTTTCGGACTTGGTCGGCGCCAGCGCTGAAATGAACATTGACGTGACGGTCGACCGGCCAACACGGTCGACGGCAAGCGCTGCTCATTCCAGCGAACAACCACTGGGTTCGGTTACGTCACAATAATTGGGGGCAAGTGAACCATGACTTCACTTCATTCAGGTCCATATGCCGAGCGGCTCCTCAGACAACATTTAATATCGTAATTATGTTCGACTCAATGCTTTCGACAGGAACTTGTTAGAAGGTATCGCCCATGAAACAAAAATATCGTTTGTGTGCGTTCTAAATTTTGTGTCTGTACCCCTTAAAGCGTCTCAAGAGTAGACCGAGATTCTTGCCTCTGAATGGATCCCGAAGACAGCTTCCTGCCTGGTCTGCTGGCATTCGCCAAGGACACCGTGGCTGCCGCGTGGGACAAAAGTGGCTGTGCCAGCTGACTACTCTGCATCTTGCTGGTGATGACTCGATGACTGGTGATAGAGCGGGTGGTCCCGCGTGTGGCTTCTTTCTTCGGAATGTCTCGCCGGAGGTGACGGCGGCTCATGAGCACCAAGCCTTCCGGAAACGAACAAAAACGACCTGGAAATTTGAAGAAGCCGACATGAGTGCACAGTAACAATTGGGCTGATCTGCTGGCAGATATAAGTATATCTTTCTTTAATTTAAAGGACAGTTGCAGGCAAACATGAGCTACAGGTAGACTGGGGGAATAGCGTTGCAAAATTTACGAGTATATCGCAACAAAAAACAAGGATTTGGTAAGCTAGGAGTGATGTCGAAGTCAAGAGCGAACAGTGACATACATGTTTATGTTGCACATGTTCGTGTGAGCGCTGTTCCGAGTACAAAAACAAAGAATGAAGTGCGCTCTGTGGTGCGGTGGAAGACACGTAAAGAATGCTATGCTATATCAGTATGAATGTGTATTGTACGATGTAAATGGAGCAAAAACGGACACGAGCGGATTGAGGCACACTGCGTGCGCGGCGGGCTGCATGCACATGAGTGCGAGGTCGAGGGATTTGCTTGGTGCTTCGAGTGGTCAGAACGGAAAGAACGCAAGGATGACGGAGCAAAGAAAAACGTCTCCGGCTCACTGCCAGAACTGCAGAGCGCATTGCCAAATGTGAAACGTGCAGTGTGCGACGGGCCGTGCGGTGAGAACAGCGACAGGTAGACTTAGCGAGTATAATGGCACGTGTGGCAAACGCCAAAGGCGCAAGGACTGCAGCAGCGAGGAGGCGACATGTACAACGCCTGACAAAAGTCTATCGGCTACAGTGTTTGCTTCCAGCCATTTAGTGGAGGAGTTTAGGCACCCGTAGAGCTTTAACATTCATTTAGGCGAGATCTTTTTAATCCAGCACATATTTTTATTTTTCATTGTATAAGCCACGATTCACGCCACCAGACAGACCTGGACACGAGGCACGTGAGTTCACGCCGCGGCCGCCTAGGTATGACGCGTGGAGGGCTGCCGCGCGTGCGATACGGGCGGCCATGTATCGCGCTCTGCCCAAGGCACACTGATCCTAAACGTCAGCGTGACCAGATCAAGTCGAGCGCACGCAGGTTGGTTAGGAAAAACCTTTTCAGGCGCACCAGAACGAGACAGTCAATCAGGCTAGCGGGTGTATATTGTCTCGCTTTTGACACGTCAGAAATGGTTTTTGACGATATATTTTCGGTTTCATTCTGCCGTGGAATAACCACAGCACCACCCAGACAGGGCAGGCGTTTTAGCATAGAGTTTCAGCGTAGTGCTATTTAGTTGAGCAGAGGAAACCGTCAAGAAAACCAAAGTTGTTGAAAATTTTACCAAGCGCCATTGCCTCCAATGTCGCATTGCATGCCTAGCGGCTTCTGCACACCAACGCATGTCAGAAGCCATGCGTGCAATCTGCCCGAACTCTCTTTATCGCTTCCCCCTTTTTCTTTACTGCGGTAGCAGTAACGTAACTGGGAAAATTACGGCGTCTGTATGAAGCCTCTATGCTCCAGAAGCACAACCTACCAGCAACCTCCCCGCCACACCACTCCACACTCGTAAACAACTTCGTGTGCCTATGCAATGGAGAAGGAGGAAAGAACATTTATTGAGCTCTCAAATTCGTTTTTGAAGGCTTCAGACGGTGTCTTCCTTCTTCGGTTGACATTCCATCTTGTTACAGGATTGGGGCCCTAGTCTAAGGCTCCACTGAGTATGGCTGCGCCTCGCACTCTGTTTATCCGACCCTTTTGAGTCTCCAGGTGTGTGCTGGTCAGCATACCCTCCCACTGTTCCATATTCGGGTTATTGACTATCGTAATGATCGGGGGCTCTCTTTTTACAGGCCCATGACGTATGATAGAGTGTTGGTTTATCACCTCACCATGGGCATCTTGCCTCGTACTGTGTAGGAAACATTTTCCTTAAGATATTTAGGTTGGGGAAGGTGTCTGGATTATTCTCCATCCAGCTGCATCTTCAGTGCTTAGTCTTGCGTTGGGTGGTGGATATCTTCTTACACCTTTGTAGTAATTCGGTATATATATCTCTGAATATTTTAGAGTTACTGGTTCGGGTTCCTCGTAGCTCTATGCATACGGTGCTCGGCTTGTAGGCCCTCGAGCCACTCTATCAGCCACTTGGTTTCCCTTTACCGCTGTATGCCCTGGTATCCAGACAATCGTGTGTTTAATGTTTTTTTTGTCGGCTGGGTGGGTGTCTATAATGCGTGGCGCTCTGCTCCCTATTCTGCCATTCATGTAATTTCGACTTGCCGTTTGCGAGTCTGTTACGATTGTCAGGGATCTGAACGGTACGGTTGCCTTCCGAGATTGCTAGAGCTATCGCCGCCTCTTCCGCCTCCACAACCGTGCAGTCGTTTAGTGACGCGCTTGTAACTTCTTGTAGGTTTTCGTTTACAACTGTGGCCAGTGCGCCGTTGTCGTGGTCGTATCTCGCAGCGTCAGTGTATGCAACGTTGCTTTTCTAATCTAACCTTTTTTTGCATGTGTTCGGCCCTAGCTTCTCTTCTTGCCTTATGTAGATTTGTATCCACATTTTTTGTATGGGCGCGACATGTATTGTGCTCCAATAATTTTCAGGTATCTCTTTTGTGGCCTCGAGTTCCTTTACTAATCCTTCGCTGCAGTATCTTCTTAAGAGTACCTTTCCTGCTTTGGTTTGGTTTAAGCTTCGGATTTGGTTGCTCATTGTTGCCTCCTTTAGCTCGGGAAAGGTATTATGTATCCCTAGCGCTAATAGTTTTTCGGTTGATGTGCGTTGCGGCAGGTGTAATGCTCTTTTGTATGCCTGCCTTATTATAGCGTCAATTCTTTTCTCTTCCTGCTTGGTGTAGTTATGGTAGGGGAGGCTGTATGTTACTCTGCTGATAACGAGGCTTGTGACCAGCTGGAGCGTGTCTTCCTCCCTCATCCCGTCTTCTGTTTATCACGCGTGCTACTTGCGCCGTGGTGTTCTTGAGTAGCGCCAGAGTGTGGTTGCATCTTTGATTGGACTGGAGCCACATTCCTAGTATTTTTACGGTTGTCTTCTCTGGTATCGGCTGCCCTTCCAGATAAACCCTTAGCTTATACGCTTCTTCTTGTGGCACCGTCTGGTTCATCTAGCCTCTCCAGACTCTTAGCAGTTCTAATTTCTCTGTAGAGCAAGTTAGGCCTCTTGCTTTTACGTATTCCTCTATGCATGTGGCCGCTTCTTGCAGCTTCTCTTTCTCCGAGCGCGCCTCGGTTTATCCAGACCGTGATGTCGTCGGCGTACATCGCGTGTCTGATTCCTTCTATCTTTTCTAGTTGCTTGGCCAGTCCGATCATTGCTATATTGAAGAGTAGTGGTGAAATTACTGATCCGCAGTTTGCAATGGCAACTACGAGCACGAGGCGCAAGGCTTGCACAAGGGCGCTCTTCGCACGCGCTCAGGAGCGAAAGGGTTGGCAACCTGGGGCCGAGGAGCGCGGATATGATTCACGTCGGCTCCGGAAATTCTGTCTCGTTGTACCAGAAACGTTTATCGGATGTTGAATTCAATGATACCTTGTGCGTGGGAACACGTCAGGACCACGTGGATACCAAATTTGTGACTGTGAGTGCAACCGTTTGTCTGTTGCTATCGATTTTGTGCGAAATGCAGCGATGGCGTAGAGGTAGAACATCCGCCTCGCGTGCAAGAGGACCGGGGTTCAAATCCTGGTGCCGCGCAATTCTCCACCGGGTTTAAAAAAAATCCGCGTGTCGATGGAATTGCATAACCAGGCCTGGAGTGCGGCCTGATCTCGGTGACCAGAACCGACAACGCACTTTCTCACCAGAGCAGGATTTGGCCACCCTGGTGTAGTACTTGGCCACAACCTTCTATGATCAAACCAATTAACCCTCGGCCCTCAGTCCCCAGCGGCTGCAGAGCAACTGACCACGGCGGCGGTCAGACCTGTGACGCAGCGGAGGGTGGTAAGAATCTCTGGCTCCGGACAGGCCGCCATTGGAATCTGAACCTGGCAACGTTTAACGCTAGAACTTTAGCTAGTGAGGCTAGCCTAGCAGTGCTGTTTGAGGAACTAGCGGGAATTAAATGGGATGTGATAGGGCTTAGCGAAGTTAGGAGGACAGGTGAGGCGTATACAGTACTAAAGGACGGACACGTACTGTGCTATCGCGGGTTAGAGGATAGACGAGAACTAGGTGTGGGATTCCTCATTAATTAATTATTAAGTGGACCTGGAAGAGCCCCAATGGCGAGATTAAAAATGAAATCGACTTCATACTATGCGCTAAACCTGGCATCATTCAGGATGTGGCCGTCCTCGGAAAGATGCGTTGTAGCGACCACAGAATGGTAAGGTCTAGAATTAGCTTAGACCTGAAGAGGGAACGGAAGAAGCTAGTGAAGAAGAAGACCATTAACGAGTTAGCCGTAAGAGGGAAAGCACAGGAGTTTAGGATAGCGCTGCAAAACAGATATTCGGCTTTAACTGAGGAAGATGATCTTGATGTTCATTCAATGCACGATAATCTGACATCAATAATTACAGAGTGCGCAGTAGAAGTAGGCGGTAGGACAGTTCGAAAAGATACCGGGAAGCTATCTCAGGTGACGAAAGATCTAATTAAGAAGCGCAAAACATGCGGGCATGTAACCCTACAGATAGAATAGAACTAACGGAGCTATCAAAGTTAATAAATAAGCGCAAGGTAGCCGACATAAGGATGTTTAATATGGAGAAAATCGAGCATGCTGTAAAGAACGGAGGTAGGCTAAAAACAGTGAAGAGGAAACTAGGCATAGGTAAAAACCAGATGTATGCATTAAGAGACAAGCAGGGCAATGTCATTAGCAATATGGATAAGATAGTTAACGTAGCCGACGAGTTCTATACAGACCTGTACAGTAGCCAATGTAATCAGAGCGTTAATGAGACAGACAGCAGTGCACAGCAATGCGTCATCCCGCCAGTAACGAAAGATGAAGTAAAGAAAGCCTTAGAAGCAATGAAAAGGGGAAAAGCAGCTGGGGAGGATCAGGTAACAGCAGATCTGTTGAAGGATGGAGGGGACATCGTGCTAGAAAAACTAGCCACCCTGTATACGCAATGCCTTATGACCTCGACTGTACCAGAAGCTTGGAAGAATGCAAACATTATCTTAATTCATAAGAAGGGAGACGCCAAGGACTTGAAAAATTACAGGCCGATCAGCTTACTATCCGTTGCCTACAAAGTATTTACTAAGGTAATCGCTAATACAGTGAGAGCAACGTTAGACTTTAATCAACCAAATGATCAGGCAGGCTTTCGTAAAGGATATTCCACAATAGATCATATTCACACTATCAATCAGGTGATAGAGAAATGCGCAGAATATAATCAACCTCTATATATAGCTTTCATTCATTACAAGAAAGCATTCGACTCAGTGGAAACCTCAGCAGTCATACAGGCATTGCGTATTCAGGGGGTAGAAGAGCCTTATGTCAAAATACTGGAAGATATATATAGCAACTGCACAGCTACTATAGTCCTCCATAAAGTTAGCAATAAAATTCCAATAAGGAAGGGCGTCAGGCAAGGAGACACGATCTCGCCAATGCTGTTCACCGCATGTTTACAGGAGGTATTTCGAGGCCTGAATTGGGAACAGTTGGGAATAAGAATAAATGGAGAATACCTAAATAATCTGCGATTTGCTGATGACATTGCCTTGCTGAGTCACTCAGAAGGTGAACTGCAAATCATGATCAATGAGTTAGACAGGCAGAGCAGATCGATGGGTCTAAAAATTAACATGCAGAAAACCAAGGTAATGGTTTGGTTTGGTTTATCGGAATTTAATGTCCCAAAGCGACTCAGGCTGTGAGAGACGCCGTAGTGAAGGGCTCCGGGAATTTCGACCACCTGGGGTTCTTTAACGTGCACTGACATCGCACAGTACACGGGCCCTCTAGAATTTCGCCTCCATCGAAATTCGACCGCCGCGGCCGGGATCGAACCCACGACTTTCGGGCCAGCAGCCGAGTGCCATAACCACTCAGCCACCGCGGCGGCTAAAACCAAGGTAATGTTCAACAGCCTAGCAAGGGAACAACAGTTCACAATCGGCAGCGAGAGCCTAGAAATTGTGACGGAATACGTCTACTTAGGGCAGGTAGTGACAGCTGATCCGGATCATGAGAGGGAGATAACTAGAAGGATAAGAATGGGGTGGAGCGCATATGGCAAATTCTCGCAGATCATGAGTGGCAGTTTACCAATTTCCCTCAAGATGAAAGTGTACAACAGCATAATCTTACCGGTACCCACCTACGGGGCAGAAACGTGGAGGCTAACGAAAAGAGTTCAGCTTAAGTTAAGGACTACGCAGCGAGCCATGGAAAGAAAAATGATACGTGTAACGTTAAGAGATCGGAAGCGGGCAAGTGGGTGAGGGAACAAACACGGGTTAATGACATCCTAGTCGAAATCAAGAGAAAGAAATGGGCTTGGGCAGGGCATGTAATGCGAAGGCAAGATAACCGCTGGTCCTTAAGGGTAACGGAGTGGATTCCAAGAGAAAGTAAGCGGAGCAGGGGGCGACAGAAGGTTAGGTGGGCGGATGAGATTAAGAAGTTTGCAGGCAAAGGGTGGATGCAGCTGGCAAAGGATAGGGATAATTGGAGAGACATGGGAGAGGCCTTTGCCCTGCAGTGGGTGTAGTAAGGCTGAAGATGATGATGATGGACGCGCTAGGCGTCCGTTAGGCCTAGCCCATCTTCGGCCGGAGACGCCGGCCGGGAGGCCCCTACGCCGCCGGTCAACCGCCGATTATGTGGACCCACCATGTCGATGGAGGTGACCGTCGAAGGTACGGACCTGGATCCGGAACATTATGACAGTAGCTGGGTCAAAGTGCTCCAACGAAAGGTTGAAGCGAAACACGAACGGAAGCTTCTCGAAGGTTCCATGGAGAACGCCAAGATGGAGACGCACCGTGTCGGACGCGGGGAAGCCGGAGACAAATTTGCAGGTGTGGCCGTTTTAGGTCCTACCAAAGTGGTCCGGAGGAAAGCGGCTGAACGATCGATCGCTATGAATCTTCCGAGATTCCCGGATGAAGGCATCAAGGTGATTATTAGACCTCGTGAAGGTCTGGGCGTGATTAAACGCACGTCGGGCCCGCTGATCAGTCAGGCCCTCGCCAAGGCTGTCGGACTCGGCTGGTCGGAGCAGGTTCGATGCAGCTTCGATGCAGCTGCAGCTTCGATGCAGCTTCGATGAGCTCTTCCCGAAAGCGCGCGTGATCTCGAAGGGAGGGCCCCTTTTGATAGTCGGGGACTTTAACGCGCATCACCCGGCATGGGGGTATAAGTACACGCAAGTAAAAGGACGCGAACTATGGACTAGTATTCAGCAGAATGGCCTAGTGCTTCTGACGGATCCCCTAAGACCTACCAGGCAGGGCAACAGTGTTTCGACAGACACGTCCCTGGACTTAACTGTAACCGGAGGCCGCATCTCGGCAACCTGGTGCAACACGGACGAAAACTTGGGTAGCGATCACAAAATTATCGAAATTGCAGTCGACAACGGACCACCGGTTTCCCGCACCAAGAAGGTGGCTTCGGTGAACTGGGAAGGTTTCCGAAATGGCCGCACGGGTCAGGAGGAAGGCGTAAGCAACATTGATGAGTGGAGTAAAAATGTCCTTCAGTCGGTCCGCGAGGCAACAGAGGAGGTAGAGGTTTACGAAGAAGTCGAGGGAGTAGATCGTCACATGGTCCGTCTCTGGCGCAAGAAGAAAGATCTTGAAACGCGAATCGCGCACAAGAGGGGGAACAGGAACTTGCGAAGACAATTGGCCGTGCTTAACAAGGAAATCGAAGAGTACGCGCTCGATTTAACAAGGCAAAACTGGAACAAAATTTGCGACAAACTGGACCGGAACATCGGGAAAGCAGGCACGTGGCACTTGCTTCGGCATCTTCTAGATCCGGACAAATCCATACTGGAGGCCAGGCAACAACTTCACCGGCTAGTACATACACTTGACGGGACCACGGATACGCTCATATCCCAAGTCCGGGACCGGTACTTGAGCTGCGCGACGGGTACAGCTGAACCATTACCAGATTACGGGGGGCAGGAACACCCGGACTTCGATAAACCGATAACGGTTGCCGAAGTCCGGGCAGAAATAAACAGATTGAGAACCAGGACTGCCGCGGGTCCGGACAAGGTCAGCAACCGAATTCTAAGAAATTTGGAGGACACATCGATCCGACATCTCGCTACCTTTATGCAGGAGTGTTGGGAAGCCGATCGACTACCGACAGCATGGAAGGACGCGAACCTTGTGTTCCTCCCGAAGCCGGGAAAACAGCCGGGTTTCGAGCACCTGCGTCCCATTTCGCTCACGGCCTGCGTGGGCAAACTGATGGAACATGCGACTCAGACCTGGCTGAAACAATTTTTTGAGGACAAGTGTTTATATAAAAATACCATGACTGGATTTAGACCGCATTTGTCGGCATGTGATGTCATGCTGCAGCTAAAAGAACAGATAATAGAAAATTCAACGCTAGACACCAGGGTGATCGTTGGTCTAGACGTGTCGAAAGCTTTCGACAACGTAAAGCACTCGGCCATTCTGGAGGGTATGGCTGCGTTAGACGTGGGTGTTCCATTCTGGAGGGTATGGCTGCGTTAGACGTGGGTGTTCGTACCTACAACCACATACGCGATTTCATTACAAACAGAACGGCATCTATAAGCATGAGGGGTAACACACTGACGGGTATTCGACTGGGCAAGAAGGGCACACCGCAGGGATCGGTGTTGTCCCCGACCCTCTTTAATATCGCAATGCTTGGCCTCCCCGCACAACTGGACAAAATTCCGGGGCTGAACCATACGTTGAACGCAGATGACCTGACTCTCTGGATGTGCAGGGGCAGTGATAGCCAAATTGAACTGACGCTTCAAAGAGCTATAGATGTAACAGAAAAATACTTAGAACCAATCGGTCTCAGCTGCTCGGCCAAGAAATCGGAAGCGCTATTTCTCGCGCCCATGCGGTCGCCACAACGTCGGCGCATAGAGCAGGACGGACCGTATAACGCGGGAATCACACTCAGGGTCAACGGTAACGTAATACCAGCGGTGGAAAGCATTAGGGTTCTAGGATTACGAATTCAGGCGAACGGCAGGAACTCGGAAACGATTCAGAGACTAGAGACTAGCACCAAACTTGCCGACTCCTAAAACGAATCGCTAACAAACATGCGGGTATGAAAGAAGCTAACCTCCTTAGGCTAGTGCAATCTTTTATAATCCGCAGGATAGTCTACGTGGCACCTTATTTGCGGCTTTACCAGGCGGAAAAGAACAAGCTGGATGTTTTAATCCGTAAAGGGATAAAAACAGCACTAGGTTTACCACCCTGTGCGCCAACAAACAAGATTTTGAGTCTAGGGGTTTCGAATACCCTCGAAGAGCTCATTGAGGCTGCAAGGACCTCGCAGTATCAGAGACATTTACGCAGTCGTACTGGTCGCAGCATTCTGCAGAAGCTGGGGCACGAGCCTCGAGCGTGCTCGAGAAATACGGACCCGGTTCCTAGACAGGTTAGGGACAAATTAAAGATACCCCCACTCAACAAAAACACGCATCCCATCTACCATGAGACCCCGCTTTCAGGGCCGGCAGGATGTCTTGTATACGGATGCCGCAGAATGCACAAACAGTTCAGGGCACATTTCGGTAGCCACTAGGGAAAACGGAGGCCCGGTAGCGTGCTGCAGCACCAGACACTCGACAGTAATGGAGGCGGAAGAGTTGGCCATTGCGCTGGCTCTAACTCAACAACAGGTTAAAATTATCGTGACTGACTCAAAATCAGCGATTAGAAACTTTGACGCGGGCTGCATTTCAGCTACAGCAGCACGAGTGTTGGCCGGCAGTCCACCACCGGCAGAACTGGTAGCGCTCATTTGGACACCCGCGCACCAAGGGTTGAGGGGAAACGAGAAAGAGCACGCACTGGCCCGAGGATTAGCTACTTTCCGGGATCCCAGTGGCGTCTTGTGCACAACCCCGTCCCCCTCGCGCGATGAGGAGCTCCTACAGTTCGATGACGACCTTAACACGTATCAGGAAATCCTAAACCATTACAAATTAGGCCGAGCGGTACTTCCAAAAGCAAGTAAGCAGCTAAACAAAAACGAAGAGGTTGTATGGCGCAAGCTCCAAACCGGAGTATTCCCTAACACTCAGCTTTATAGCAAGTGGCACCCTGAGATTTTCAGCCCCGGGTGCAAACGTTGCGACGGCATAGCGGAAATGATCCATATGGCATGGACATGTCCGAGCTTTGGACAACTTGACCTGAACCAGAGCGCACAGATCGTGTAGGAAACCAATTCAGACTTGCTTGCGAGTGCCACATGCAGTGCCACCGTTCTGGTAGAAAAGTCACAGTCGCAAAGCGTACACGCACAGATCGTGTACGAACTCTGAATCTCTGTCGGAGCATGCGCCGCCAGGCCGAATATTCCAGGCGCTTGCAGAGCGGTTACGTGAAGGAAACGGAACCTGAAAGCCTTCTGGCTTCCATCGACCGTTGCAAATGGTAATTGTATTTTATTTATTTCACATCATACATACGCAAAAGTACATGCACATTACATCCTCAGGCCATTCGCGAGATAACAGCTGCTTGATCGGCACCGAAACACGCCTTTAAAGCTTGACCAGTGTAGTTCCCAGCCAGTAAGTCTCCAGCTGACACTGTCAATACGATCCACGAAAACATTTCACTATCGCCGTGCACACCCAGTTTTTCTTTCATTGTTTCCACTGATTAACACCAACGCTGCATTTGCAGAGCACAAAACCAGGCCACCGCGGCAATGATCAATCGTCAAAAATTTGCAAATGCTAGTGCAGTCACCGCCGCGAACATATCAGTGCTCAGTGCTGCTTACGCATCAGTGCTACGTGGTCAGCGCTGCTTACGTACCGCGAAGGAAAGGTCCGAAACTCCTATTCATACTCCTTAACTTCGTCGGCTTGAACCTTTTGCAGAACTCGTGCGCACGAAGCTCATAGCACTGCCACTTCGCTACTTCATCGTCGGGAATCGGGCGACTGCGACCGGCGGCGCAGCGCTGAGATGGGTAAGCTTTTGGCGACGTGCTTCTGACGGCAGCACAAGGGATCATGTAAAAAATTATCTGCTAGCTACTGCTTGCCTGTCCAATGCGCCCTACGGCCTGTTTCATCGCAGTCGCCGTGCATAATAGCTTTGTCTATTCAATATTTTTTTTTTCGTGCGTCGTCGTCGATGCTTGTATACTGCCCCATCGCAGGACCAGAGCATGCTGCGTATGTGCATGACTTGAGCGCAAACAGTGATAGTCGCCAAAGGTTAGCCTGTGCTGGTATGGTTAATACGTCGCCGTAGTCTGGCTACTGCGCGTAATCGCTGCAACTACTTTCACGTGCGTTTCGATTTTAACGGACCATGGTTTCTTTTGCCGCAGCGACCGTGAAGCGCTGAAACCTGTCACTTGAGTAGACGGTGTGTGCACTTTTCCTCACAGCGTGCAGATGCTGTCAGTGGGCTAGCACTCGACCGTTATGTGCCACTGCGTGCAATGCGCGTCTCAATACATCGCATATGTCGTGCTCATAGAAAGCCTTGTCCTAATTTTATTATTTTGGTTGCACTGCAGCCGACATTTGGTGCGAGAACACACCACGAAGCAAAGTCGAATCGAGGTTCTGTCGGTTTTGGTATGGTGCATGCATAATCAGCGATATTTCTAAAAAAATAATTAGTATAGAGAACGATATCGACATAGCGACTGCAATGATACAGGCGAGCAAAGGGAGAAAGTAGTAACCGCAAATAGCGACAGCAGACAATTTTCTCAGGAATATTTGCTTCAACATTGGTAACGCACTTCTCCCATTGGTGGCATGTACCCCATGTGATCCGGAGAACCCGAACAAGAGCTCTTCTTGGCCCGACCACTCTGACTTACTTTAGGCATTAAATTCTTTTAGCTCTAATCTCGGCAAACTCCGGCGAACATCGTAAAAAGCTGAAGAACACGAAGCCGAACCAGAAGAATGTTTGCCCAGACCTGAAGAGCATGAACTCGAACGTATCCGAAACACGTATCTTGTCTGTCCGAATGGGATTGGGCAGAAAAATAATTATTAGGGTTTGAACTAGGTTAAACCTATTATATTGCGAAAGCATTCCCAAATCACCAAGGAGCCGCCGCGGTGGCTCCGTGGTTATGGCGCTCGGCTGCTGACCCGAAAGACGAGGGTTCGATCCCCCCGGCCGCGGCAGTTGAATTTCGATGAAGGCGAAATTCTAGAGGCCCGTGCACTGTGCGATCTCAGTGCACGTTAAAGAACAACAGGTCGAAATTTCCGGAGCCCTTCACTACGGCGTCTCTCATAGCCTGAGTCGCTTTGGGACGTTAAAACCCCATAAACCAAAAAAAAATCACCAAGGTCCAATTTTGGCAATTGTCCGGGACTATTTCGGGGACTGCCAAATCTGCCAAGGTCAAAACTCGAAGGTGGGTGGACAAAATTTCGGGACTAGCCCGGGCCAAATTTCTATGTGATCACCTTAGTGTTGGGCGTGGTCAATTATGGCTAGACATTTATTTTGGCCCAAATCTGCCAAGATGAAATTTTTGGGCGTGGGTGGGCCATGCTTTGGGGCTGGCCCGGGGTGGTCAAGGTTCACCATGTCCAGCGGACCGATTCTCGATATTCGCCGATCCCCCCAGAGCGGGGCGTACCCGTGACTTATACATCGGGGCGGCGCCAGACGAAATTGCAAAATAAAGAAGTATGAAATAATAAATACTGTCGTCTGCTGCCTGGTGCCAAGTACAAAAAACACCGATGCTCTAAAGTCATGCCTGAAGCCGAGCAGCTGCGGCGTGTACGTACATGCGTACGCGTCGCTCAGTATTGCCGAAGAGAGGGAAGTGAAACGCGTTGCGGCGGCGGTCCTCGCGTAACCGCCACACACTTTCGCTGGGTGATGGTGCTGAACGCGACGTGCTGATGGTGATGGGTGATGGTGCTGAACGCATGCGAAGACCTTACAAGCCGGTCGTCACGGAAAAAAAAAATGAGCTTCGGTTCAACTACTGCTAAACCTGGTTAGAGAGCGAAAGCTGAGGTGTATCGGGACACTATAGACGCGGCTTGGCGTCTGCAACGTTGTGTTCCGCACACTGGATAGGGAGTGCGTCCACCCTGCTACCCTAACAGGTGGCAGTTAAATTAATCGCTGATCGCGAGAGGTTGCTCACCCAATGAACGCTGCGGCCTATTGCTGCAGTGCCGCGTGTCTGCCGAAAAAGTTGCCTGCCCACATCTCTCTCTCTCTCTCTCTCTCTCTCTCACCACCGCCACGTACCTCAAAGCGCGATTGAGGCGTCCGTACTGTCCCAGAGAGCCAGTCACGCGCCTTCCTTTCCTAAAAAATCATCGGAGTCTAGAACGATGTCAATGCTAACGGTAATGAACACAATGAACGGCGACGGTCTGTAGCTTCAGTGCCGCGCTTCTGCTACAACGTTGTGAATGCCAACGCATGCAGCGCACATCTGTCGCTACCGCCATGTAGGTTAAAGCGGCCGTGAAGTCACTCCATTCCCCGTTTATCGCTCTCCCAGTCAGTCCGTGGTGTGTTGGTGTTGTTATGTTTTATGTTTTTGGAAGAGAACAGACTTTCTTCTTTTTAATGCCTTTACTTTTTATGACTAGGCTTCAAGGCTATCGCCGGACACTCCGTATTCAGTTTTTTTTTCCCTCCATGACCGAAAGGGAAGGCCGGAGCCACCGTATAAGCGTTTCTGAAAGAGCAATGAAAAAGCACTTCATCTACGATGAGAATGCCGGCAAGACAGCGAGGCGCAATTGGCTTGGCCCTAAAACGTAACTACGACTCAAAAATACAATTTTTGGAAAATTATACGTTGCAAGGAAGTGTTGTTTTGCAATGAGTATGCCCTGTAAAAAAATATGGTAACTGCACATCGCAGTAAACTAGAAGAAAAGAAGACAAAAAATGAATTTGCCCATAGCGAGAGAGGTCCAGCTTTCTCTTCATTCCGCGAAACGTAGCGAACCGTGGAAAATAATTGTTTTTTTTTGCGTTTAACAGCCATGCTTATTAGCCAATATTCCTACAAAAAAAAATTTAATTCTAAAAATACTACACTTTAGAAGTCTTTTTCTCTTTATGAAAAATATAAACGTTTCATTAGTGTAGTCTGATATTACAGGACGCGCCCTATGTCCGTGCACAGGATATGTTCGTGCCGCGAGAAACTTACCCTATCCCCGCACTAAGAGCCAGCTCTTGGCATGGCCTGGCGCTGCGTTTACAAATTTTGCCAAGAAAAACAGGAATTAGGAAGCGCAACTTCTATTACCACATCTCCATGCTGACAAGTGCAACACCTGGGTATTTGTATGAATTAATTCATGAAGTGGAAGTCGTTCCTCCACGCAATGCACAGTCACCGTCAGTCTTCGAAATGAATCTAACATAAGTTAAGCATGTAGAAGTACTTTGCGCTTTTAAAGTGTCTCCGAGACTCCTACAAGAAACGTGCAGAGTGGTCACTGCAGCGGACTGTTGCGTTCTTAGTTCACAAAAAGAAACTTGTTTCCGTCTTTCACATTTAAATGCACAGGTACCACAGGTCCCCGCTGAGCAAAACCCTGCTTGCTGCGTAAATGGCTCCCAGTTAGGGGCAAGCGAAATTTATGCCTAGCAGGCACCAGACACTGTGCACAGCGGTGCACAGCTCACTTCGAGTCAAGCGCCTTTGGATGCTTCGGATCTAAAATGAACTGCGTGCGTAGCTGCACTAGACAAGCACAAAGTGCGCAAAATATCACCAAATCTACTGCAATGAAAACGAAACTCAAACAAAAAAAATCCAGTCCGTAGCACAGTCAACGAGCCAATAGATGTTTATCCGGTTTCGACGTCATCCCAGCATGCTTCGGGCGTCCATGGTGAATGTAGTGAAAAGCAAGACCTACTGAACTAGAGACCTGAACATTTGGTGGGGTCCTATAGGACTGCTTGCGCCAACTTTCGTTAACTTTTTGGCCGTTGAGGGCGCTCGGTTGACCTGTTCGTTAAGTATCTCAATGACGATATAAAGCAGTTTGGAGAAGGCGCCGATATTATTCTGCTGGGGGGCATGAATAACCACATCGAGGATCTGGATGGATATGCAGATTGGAACGGCAAGTTGATGCTAGACTTCTGTGAGCGACACAACCTAGTTATTGTAAATAGAGAAACTAAGTGTGAGGGAAAAATCACTTGCGAATCCCGTAACAGGCACGCGACCATTGACTACTGCTTAATGTCGCAGGGGATGTACAGCAAGCTCGCAATAATGGAAATAGACGAAGAGGGGAAGTACAGCCTCGGACGTGATCATAAGCGTATTAGTCTACAGTTGGGAGCCTTGCTCAAAAGAGAAATGAAGGGCAGTCAAAAAGAGTACGAAAAATTAAACGATGAAAAAATGGCGCAAACGGCGGCCGGCATAGATGAAGCAATAGAGACACATCCCATGGAAAAGTGGGATTATAATGAGTCAGAACTACTCATTAGTACAAAACTTAAAGAGGTAAAAGGAGTAAACCGCTGAAGAGAAAAAGGGAAGCCACGAAGTTGGTGGAATAAGTAAATTAGGGAGGCCATCGAAAAACGACGGTTGGCATCACGGGAACACAGATAAGCAAAGAGGGTGCAGTTATCTGAAGAGGAAATAGGCCGAAAATGGGTATCTTATCGACAAATGAAACAGCAAGTGCAGGTCCTCGTCCAGGCTGAAATAAAGCAGTCCTCTGATCGCTGGCTGGCTGAAGTTCGCAATGAATTTAAAGGGGGGCCAAGAAAATTCTGGGACCATATAAGCTGGCTGGGCAAAGCGAATCACAGAAAGCAGAAACAGATTCATCATGCCGAGGGAAAATGTTTAGAGGGAGATGACTACATCTGTTATAGCTGAGTCATTTAAGAAAGACGATAGGATAATCACCCCAAATGAGGGAGCAACACATGATAGCACAATAGAAAACAGCGTAGAACTGACCAATCTTAACTGGAAAAAGGCGGAAGCAAACATTCCAAGATGTACGTCCGCAGGGATAGACGAAATTCCAATCCAGCTAATTAATGAACTTGGACCAACAAGCAAGGAAACTCTGATAAAAGCATTGGAGGCCATTATAACAAATAAGCAAAATCCGCACAGCTGGAAACAGTAAAATGAATTTGATTTATAAAGGAAAAGGCGATAAGACGAACATTAAATCCTTCCGACCGATTACGATAACATCATTTATATACAGGCTGGCGATGCAGGCGGTGAAAATAAAAATGCAGTCATGGCTAGAAAGTAATAGAATACTCGGAGAACTCCAGAACGGGTTCAGAACTGGTAGGCGCTTAGATGATAGCCTGTTTGTGCTTATCCAGTGCATAGAAATAGCTAAGGCGGAAAACAGACCTCTGTATTTAGCCTTCCTGGATATAAGCGGTGCATACGACAACGTGAACAGGGAACTCCTGTGGAGCATATTAAAAGATGAAGGTGTCGGTCATGAGATAATTGATTTTATACAGGAAATATATCGAGAAAATGAAGCAGAAATAACAGGGAAGGAATTAAGAGTAAAACAACTGTCGAGGTACACAAAGGATTAAGGCAAGATTGTCCTCTATCACCACTGCTGTTCATGCTTTATATAAGTATGGAAAGAAGGCTACAAGGAAGTATCTAGATTATGATCTGTCGTACAGGTTAGACAGAAAGGTTGTTGAGCAATGACTACCGGGTTTAAAGTATGCGGACGATATTGAACTGTTAGCAGATAGCCAGGAAAATTTGATAACTTTGTTTAATTGCTGTGGAGACGAAGGAGACAGTCTAGGTTTCAGTTTTAGCGCGACTAAGTCAGGTGTGATGGTTTTCAACGGTGCAACTGATTAGGAGCTTACAATACAAGGCCATGAAATACCCTGAGTGGCCGAATACAAGTATCTCGGGGTATGGGTAAACGAAGGGCATATGTCCACGGAAAATCACGAATAGTCTCTCATAGCAAAAGGGCGAAGAGATTCCGGAATAATGAAACATAGGGCATTGCGGCGGTACAACAGGTATGAAGTACTGAGAGGTATTTGAATAATGGTGCCGGGGCTTACTTTCGGGAATGCGGGTCTATGCTTAAAGGCTGAAGTACAGTCGCGATTAGAAGTAAATCAGAGAGCCGTTGGAAGATTATCACTAAGTGGCCACGGGAAAACAACAAACGAGGCAACAGGGGGATATGGGCTGGGCAACGTTCGAAGCAGGGGAAGCTCAGAGTAAAATAGTATACGAAGAACGCCTGAGGAAATTGGACGATAACAGGTGGACAGCTAAGGTATTTAAATACCTATACAGAAAGAGCGTTAACTCACAGTGGCGGAAAAGAACTACAGATCTGCCCAGTAAGTTTGCCAGACACGAGGAAGGAGAAAGAGCATTAAACGACAGGTTAGAAACGTCGAAGGTAAAAATTGGATATATTCAATAGAAAAGAAGCATAGTGAAGAAGTATATCGATACTGGAAAAGGCAGATCAGGAAGGAAACGCTTTATGATAATTCAAGAGGCAGTGCCCTCCTCTTTGAAGCTAGGTCAGGGTGTCTTAGAACGCGCAGCTACAAAAAGAAATTTAACGAAGGAGATAGCACATTTGCTGTGTGTGGTAAATCTGTAGAAACAATAGAACACCTCATTCTAAAATGTGATGGTATCCATCCCAATGTCGATGCAGGCACAGTAACTCTCCCTGAGGCCCTAGGGTTTAGAGATAACAACAGTCATGTAAATAAATCTGCGGTGGAATTTAGCAATAAGCGATTGGAGGATTGGTGGCTCAAAAGCAGAGAGGTGACATAAGTATAAAAGTGTAGGAAGACGTATTTTAAAGAAAAAGGCGAATTTTATTGACAACTTGCTGCAGTGTTAAACAAAAAAAGGAAAAAACTGAGCATGGTGGCAACTACCACCACCCCGTTTCAAAGGGGACGACCCGTCCGTCCGTCCGTCCGTCCGTCCATCCATCCATCCATCCATCCATCCATCCATCCATCCATCCATCCATCCATCCATCCATCCATCCATCCATCCATCCATCCATCCATCCATCCATCCATCCATCCATCCATCCATCCATCCATCCATCCATCCATCCATCCATCCATCCATCCATCCATCCATCCATCCATCCATCCATCCATCCATCCATCCATCCATCCATCCATCCATCCATCCATCCATCCATCCATCCATCCATCCATCCATCCATCCATCCATCCATCCATCCATCCATCCATCCATCCATCCATCCATCCATCCATCCATCCATCCATCCATCCATCCATCCATCCATCCATCCATCCATCCATCCATCCATCCATCCATCCATCCATCCATCCATCCATCCATCCATCCATCCATCCATCCATCCATCCATCCATCCATCCATCTGTCATGATCATCATCATCGACTGCTTTCGACAAATAATTTCTCTTCTCACTGCCTCCCTGTGCATTTGTACTGTATTATTATTTTTAAACGTATTAATGAACAATGCAAATATGACATTTCTCAAAATCCTAGCGGTGAATATTGTTTTCGCGCATGCATGCGTGAGACTTTTCGGCATCCATGCTAGGCAATGGATGAATGACGAATACTCAAAACGTAGGCAAGTGACAAAACTATCAAATCCTTGAAGTAAAATAACCGACGCCATCTTGCTCAACAGGTTAATTGTAGCGCCACGCCGCCCGTAGGTGCCCTTCCCTAGCGGCAAAAGGCATAAACTAGAACATGCGCGCTGGAGCAGTGCCAAATGTGCAGGCCTCTAGTTCAATAGGTCGTGATGAAAACCCGCCAGCTTTCCCTCTAGTGTACACTAAGACACTATGGTCAAAAGCATCAAATCCGAAAGCAATATAGGGAATATTCACTATATGAAGACATAGCCTCATTAGCATGCTGTTACGTACTCATGCTTTGCTTTGTGATCATTAAATATGAAGTGTGCCTGCATGCAGACTTCACAAAAACTTTACATTAAAGGAAGTCACATATAACTGTGTAGAGTGGCAGGTACATTACATAATTTTAAAAAAAGGCTCTCAGTAGTGCTACTTGCTTCTTAATGTTTGGAAAAGCCTACAATCTCGTTTTGACTGAAATGAGCACATAGCACTTACCAAAAGCATATAGGAAGCTACACCGCTCGTGTAATGCCAGTACACAGCAAAATGTGAGAGGTGAAACAAAATTTGTCATGCACAGCTCTAAAATTCCTTTGCTGTAAGACAACACTATGCATAAGCCGATTATCGTGTATTTTCAGGACTACAAGGAAAAACCTCAGTCCTGCAGAGCGCCCACGAGCAAAAAGGAAGATATTTTTCACTACAGAATGATTAATGCGCAGAAACGCGGCACAAACACAAACTGCTTTGGACTAGTGCGAAGGCAGAAATAGATAACGTACAGAAGGTCCAGCTGATACACGACAGGCTGCGAATTTATGACTAGTATTTTTCTTCGGATTGTGTCTCGAATTGGCGCAAACAGATTTCCGAAACTGATAGCTCGCCGAGCCGCAAACAAAATTTTAGAACGAACAGCTTTGCGGCCGATAGCTAGCTCTTACAGTCGCATCAGCTCCAGCTTCTTTTCACGCAATGCCAGAAGTATAGTTCCACCGAACTATCATCTGTGCAGAAAAGATATGGGTTTTCGCGTCGGCGGTATTGCAGTCATAACAAAATCCGGTGTTCGTGTAACAATTGCAGATGGAAAAATGAAACACGAAAATCTGTTCTTGAAGGGTATCTATCTGGGGAATGTGTTTTTGTGCTCTGCCAAGGAATCGTTTAAATTATGGTTTGTCGGTTTCTATGTTGACTTGGCGGTAGATATAATGTTCACTCTTGGCCTCCAGCAGGTTGTTAAAGGGTCCCCGAAACACATTTTCAGTGCATTCCTTTGCATGTTTCTTGCATAGAATGAGTTATAGTGATGCTATTAGCATCGTTCGTACGGCGTATACTGCGGTTTTTAATATTTTAATTAGCTCGCAAAAACAAATTCGTGGCGTTGACGGTGTCACCATACAGTGGCGGTTTTTAGCAGCGGATATGACATCACTTAGTGGGAGCTCGATGATTGGACAAGGAGTAAATATACTGCAAATTGTGTTAATAACTAGGGATACGTTTTGTAAATTTTTTGCTTTATATTACATTAACTAAACCAACTTGTTTGCCATAGATAAAAGCACTGTAGAGCAAGTAAAACAAAAATACACCCACGAGAGGCTCTGAGTACTTTTTAATCGAAGGAATTTGCGCACTAGGACCTAGCACTCAACACTTATGGCTACTCTCTACTTATCTGAGAGCGGCTTTGCGGATCAGCAGCGCTCGGCTGCTAACCCGAAAGACGCGGTTTCGTTGAATTTCGATGAAGGCGAAATTCTAGAGGCCCGTGTACTGTGCGATGTTAGTGCACGTTAAAGAACCCCAGGCCGAAATTTTCGGAGCCCTTCACTACGGCGTCCCTCATAGCCTGAGTCTCTTTGGGACGTTAAAACCCCATAAACCCAACCAAAACACCAAGGGTCAAATTTTGGCAATTGTCCGGGACTTGTTCGGGGGTTTCCAAATCTGCCAAGGTCAAAACTCGAAGTGGGTGTACAAAATTTCGGGACTAGCCCGGACCGAATTTCTAAGTGATCACCATCGTGTTGAGCGTGGTCAATTATGGCTAGACATTGATTTTAGCCCAAATCTGCCAAGGTGAAATTTTTGGACGTGGGTGGGCCATGCTTTGGGGCTGGATCAGGGTGGTCAAGGTTCACCATGTCCAGCGGCCCGTTTCTCGATATTCGCCGATCCCCCCAGAGCGGGCGTACCCGTGACTTATACATCGGGGCGGCGCCAGACGAAATTGCAAAATAAAGAAGTATCAAATAATAAATACTGTCGTCTGCTGCCTGGTGCCAAGTACCAAAAACACCGATGCTCTAAAGTCATGCCTGAAGCCGAGCAGCTGCGGCGTGTACGTACATGCGTACGCGTCGCGCAGTATTGCCGAAGAGAGGGAAGTGAAACGCGTCGCGGCGGCGGTCCTCGCGTAACCGCCCCGCACTTTCGCCGGGTGATGGTGCTGAACGCGACGTGCTAATGGTGATCGGTGATGGTGCTGAACGCATGCGAAGACATTACAAGCCGGTCGTCACGGAAAAAAATGAGCTGCGGTTCAACTACTGCTAAACCTGGTTAGAGAGCGAAAGCTGAGGTGGATCGGGCAACTAGACGCGGCTTGGCGTCTGTAACGTTGTGTTCCGCACACAGCATAGGGAGTGCGCCCACCCTGCCACCCTGGCAGGTGGCAGTTAAATTAATCGCTGATCGCGAGAGGTTGCTCACCCAATGAACGCTGTGGCCTATTGCTGCAGTGCCGTGTGTCTGCCGCAAAAGTTGTCCGCCCACATCTCTCTCTCTCAACACCATCACGTACCTCAAAGCGCGATTGAGGCGTCCGTACTGTCCCAGAGAGCCAGTCACGCGCCATCCTTTCCTAAAAAATCATCGGAGTCTAGAACGTTGTCAACGCTAACGGTAATGAACACAATGATAGGGCCATTGCACTCTATAAGCGTTCGTTTCGGTCCCAAAAGATGCGTTCATTTCACATTTAGCAGGCAGTGCGCATCGTCAGCTTGTGGAGGATAACCGGGCGGCGGCGCCAGATGGCGCCACGTTCCCGTCGCGACCAACCAGCGCGCTAGGAGCGACGGGCGATGGTAGGCGGTAAGCAGTAGCGGCACGTGCTATGCTGAATGTGTCTGATATATTGCGCAGGCGGTCACATCGTCGCAGTATCTCGCGCTCGAGTTCGGATCCATAAGTAAGGGAACGTCACTGATCAGTGTTCCCATATGCGCCGTCGACGTGACGATGACGCATCGCTGGGTCAGCTGGGTGTTCACATGTTGTAACCATGCAAACGGCGCTGCCAGCCTTGGCATGAACGAGTTACAGAGAACAGGCAACCATGGAGTGCAAACTTCCGCCACCTGCTCAGATAGGCTGTTTTTATTGGTCGCACTAAGTGTCGTCATTCGGAGAGTGAAATGGGAATGGGAAGCTGCGCGAAAATCAAGTTGAGGGCAGCATTTTGTGCGCTTCTATTTTAAAATTTCTTCAATGAATAACTCCTGTTCCTATGCATCGATTCTCGTAATTCTTTTTGAGTCAGTATCTATGTGACAAAGAATCCAGCTGAAGGGTAACCGACATCCGTTCAAGCAGTGTTTTGCAGCCCCTTTAATGACACCCGGGGAAATATTTTTCATCTATTCCTGAGCGAAGTATTTTATGGCCGAACGACAATGGTCGATGGTGGTATATCGGACCACAAGCTTATACCTTTTCCGGGAAAGTGCCTGCGGAGAACCAGCAAAATCGTAGAGCCGAAAAAAAATTACAGATTTCACTAAGGTAGATGATGTTGCGATCACAGATTATTTAAATACACACCTTCAAATAATTCAAAATAATGTTGTACTTTCATGGCAACGTTTTCAGGAGACTGTAAGGTACGGCACAGAGCACTCTGTCCCTATAAAAGCAGTTCGAAAACAAGACTTGAGTCCTTGCTTAAATCAAGATATTATTTAGGCCCAGCGCAAAATAAAAACTGAGGAAGACGGACAAGATGACGAACCCACAAATTGCGGAGCTGAAGCAAGTATTACTGACAAAAGGTAAATTTGGCCAGAGATAAGTTCTATAGTTCGAATCTTAAAAATTTATTTCTAGCGATCCTAAAAAGTTTTCGCTACACCTATACGCCCAAGAAACCAACAGATAGAAAGCATTAAAATCAATGGAAATTGAAACACAGGATGCGCACAACATTGCAGACTACTTCAATGTTTATTTTCGAAGTGTGTTTGCAGAGCTTGATCAGACTGAACTTCCCAGTACAAGTAGCCCGTCGGTAGATCGTATTTTAATTGCTCGCGAAGGTGTTCTGGAATTGCTTCGAAATATAAATATTAAAAAGCCTGCTGGGCCACATAGCAGTCCCAATGCTTTCTTGCGGCGATATTCTGAACAAATATCTCAATTCATTTCTATTTGTTTTTAGTTATGTTTAAAGTTAAGAGCAATACCATCGCACTGGCGAAAAGCGCGTGCTGTGCCGGTACACAAGAAAGGAGACCGCCAAACTGTTTCAAATTGCCATACAGTATATATTACTAGCACTTGTTGCAAGCTATTGCAACACATTGTCACTGGTTTCAAACAAGAGTTCATGAAAGGTCATAGCATACTGTCACCTTTTCAGCACAGTTTCAGGAAAGAACTCTCCACTGTGAATCAACTCGTAACAATCATACAAGAGCTATTTCAGATACTTTATTTATCTGGACAAATAGATGTGCTTTTTCTGGACATTAGCAAAGCTTTTGATTAGGTTCCCCATGTAAAGCAACTATATAAATTAGAAAGAATTGAACCTCCTTTTCGTAGCATACAGTGGATACCAGCTTCTCAAAAACACAGGACAGTTTGTTGAAGTTTGATATTGTACTTCCAGTACTCATCAGGTCACCTCAGGAGTCCCTCAAGGCAGTGTGCTAGAGCTATTGTTACTTTTAATTTATGTTAATGACTTGATTGATCTTATTCCTGGTAAAGTGCCCATTTGGTCATATGCTGATGATTTTGTCATCTTAAGGAAATTGTGTCCTTTGATGATCACAATGTGTTGCAGAGATACCTTGCAGAAATTACTGACTGGTGTTCCAAATGGAGAATGGAGCTCAATGCGGAAAAACGTTTTTTACACAAAACAAGAAAAATCTCCTAGATTTTCATATCAGCTTGGAAACAGAGCTGCCCTCAAGTCGAAAATATAACTACCTTGGTGTTACTCTTAACAATAAGCTTACATGGCCAACACATATATAAGTAGTTTGCTCAGCTGCGCTAAAGAAATTGTGGTTCATAAAGAGGAAGCTTAAGCACGAACCTGTAAGAACCTAAATGTTAGCCCAGAATGCAATGGTGCTATCAAAGTTAAAATATGATAGTGAACTCTAAGACCCACATACTTTTTTTAAAAAGGACCCCATGAAACTCGAGCGAGTCCAGAGAAAAACCACGATATTCATATACGGAAAATATTCCACGAAGGATGAGCCGTTCCCATTAATGTTACAAAACAGAATATAGACACTAGAAACACAGAAAAATTAATAGTGCTGTACTACTACACAATACTCTTTTTGGAGAAAGTATCAGGCTAACAGCTTCCGTATGTTGGCCTACTACCAGGAGAACATGACACAGTCATGAGAACTTGCTTGTGCCAATATTCGCAAAAACGAACACCCACAAGTACAGTTTACTCCCTCATATGTTAAACGAGTGGAATTCAGTTCCCAGTGGTGTATTTCAGTCGAACGATTTCATGGCTACATTGAAAAATCATCCTTATGAAATTTAGCGATGTTGACGCAAGATTCGTGCTCCTTTTTGTGCATTATGTTCATTTCATGTCACAGGATATATGCTTGTCCATGCTTTCTTCTTGTTTGTGAAATGCCTCCTGATTGGGCCAACGTATTGGCCTGCCTGCAGTATTACTAAATAAATAAAATCTACAGCAGCGCCAGGCAGCTTTTTCCAATGAAGCAAGAATCCTCGTAAAATAGAAAGGTTCAATGTCCGGAAGGGTGAAGTCGGCTAGAAAAAATGTATTCACATTAGCTACTCAACATTGCGGAAGGGAAGGAACGTAGAGGCAGAGAGTGAAGATGGAAGGTGAAGACATATTATAATGGCTTTAACTTTTTCCTGCTCAAAGAAACTTTTCATGTCTGCCAGAAGCGTTCAAGAAGAGTTGTGTTTTTGTGACCATGGTTTTGGTGAGCAAAATAAAAACAGTCCAGGAATTAACAATACAAAATAAAGTGCTAAGGGCATCTGTGAAAGGCCAGAAAGAAGTGTCCACCAGATCATCTAAATGACAAGCGAGACAAAATGCAGTTGCGAACAATAAGTGTAGTGCATACAAAAGATTACAATGTATAAAATATGTCCAGCTGCATTTCAGATGAAAACAAGTATTTATAAAATACAGCAGGGCTCATATGTACAGTCAAGCTAGAATGAAATACGAACCACACCTACGAACAAAAATATTTTATCTGCATGCTTTCACCTGTAGTATTAAACAAGCCTGACTCATGTTTCCGAGTAAAGGATCAACCGAAGTACACATTTATAAACTCCTTCTTAATGGATAGCTCATTGCAAAGTAGAAAAGTACGCCATATGCATGTTCCTGAGTCATTCCGCCCAGACTATACACAGCTGTATGACAAAATGCACAGCATGCGGCCCTTCATAAATAACATAGACACCTGCAACCACAGAACACTTCAAGCAGATCGACAATACATATCATGAATGCTTGGTAACCTCTTCAGAGAAATTTATCAAGAAACAAATTGAAGGCGTTCTTCAAAAGCCAAATAATTTACAATGTCAGCAGAGTGCATGAGACAAGAACCCATCACAACTTTGTATTAGAGCCCTCAAATAACACTGAGCATCGAGCGTGAAAAGCAAAAAAATCGTAAAAATTGTTTCCTTGTGTAGTCTTCACCTGTCGCTTTTAAAGAGCGGCAGCTTTGGGCATGTGGTGTCCCTCCGATCTGTGTGCGCATGGTTGTGTGCAACCATGGTAATGCGGCAAATGTATATACATTATCACCGTACACCAGTATATAAGTAAGGCAGAAATGAACACATGGAATTTTTGCCTCTTGGCTGTTAGCCAACATGTCCAAGTGCTCCCATTTAGACATACCATGCCCTAGACATGACAGTGTATTGCATGTTTATCTTTTCCTTTGTTTCCAGCAGGTAAAAGATATTACTGTGTCTACTGAGGTACCGATGATGGCATAAAGCCCTTACTACCAATTACTCAAGCTTACATGCATCCATAATGCTTTCCTTGATTCCAAAGCCCAACCATCAAAAAGGAATCTCTCCATGTTCATCCATATTTGCAGTCACTCAGGCCATTTCAATTCATTTATTTATTGATTCGTTTAATGATGCCTCAAATTGTCCTTGCTGGGGTACTTAAGTACTGGAAACTGGACAAGAGGAAAATAACATCAACAGAATGCAAAAAGCACAGACAGCAGACAGAGAATTTTAGACAACATAAGCATAGCAGTATTACGGAAAGGGTGGGTATTTGTGCTATGCGGCTTATTGGCCGTGGCTACGGTAGCTGGTAGACGTCCAATGAATTTAACCAATAGCCATCTCTCAACTTATATACGCAGGTGCAAGCGACACAGGAGGGTGCAAGCACGAATACTGCGCCATAGATTTTTTCAGTCAATGTTTTAAGTGCACATGATTATAAAGGTTGAACTGCATCGGCAAAAAGGCAATTGCAGTCCCTGGCTGTAGGAACAAAAAAAAAATAAGATGCATAGTGGTGTGTACACATGAAAGGTAGAGTGCCTTTAAAGCATCATTAAGGCAGTGCGAAACACAGGGACCAAGTATGACGCTGAATTTCCAAGTGTTAAAGTTTATAAATCAAACAAACAATTAATCTCTAATATAATGGTAGAAAAGGTTGCAAAATATATTTGCAAAATATATAAATTTAAGGCCCTTTGAAAAATTAGCTTTTTCTACTCCTGTGTTGGCAATTTTATTTTTGGCCTAAACCCGAGCATCAAAGCAAAGCAGGACAGGGTTCTTTCGTTGTACTGTCAGAATAAATTTTTATTGTCATACTACCAGATAATATCAGCAGCGCTGTATGGCATGTGGCATCGGCAATACCTTAAAGGGGCTTTGAAAGCGGCTATAATAACCTTACCTGGGATGTTAAAGCACGCCGCTTTGCGAATATTGTCCAAGAAAATTTTTTTTAGTGCGCTTTGTAGATGCTGAACGATCTGCAGTCAAAATTTCAATTTCCGCATCTACGCGTTTCCCTCTCCTTTAGTCACTTTCTGCACGCTGGAAGCCTGGTGCTCCTCTGCCGGCCCCACCTCCAAGGGCAGAGCTTCCTGACCCGCCGGATCTACACGGCTTATTGGTCGTGGCTATTGTAGCTGGTAGATGTCCAAAAAATTTAACCAATAGCCATCTCTCAACTTATATACCCAGGTGCAAGCGACGGAGGCGGGTGCAAGCACCCAATGCAGTGATGTATTTCAGAGCACCTTCTAAGAATCAACTTGGCCAGATGTGCAACTGTAGAAAAACGGTATAGAAAGCCTGCGCACATCACAGTAACGGAAAGTTTTTGGGGGGGGAGCAAGACAAGTTGCTATGCCTGAGATTAGTGAGATGTGCTTTTCGCCCACAGTCTACACTTTGTGGAGTGAAATATTTTTGTAATGATTTAATTTCGCCACTGTCCTTCATGCATGCTGGAATACATTATGCAGCCACACTGCAGTTCATTACCTACTGGAACATCAAATATTTACCAGTATGGCTCACACACAAGGACAAATTTTTTCAAGAGAGCTGCCTCCAATCAATGTCAAAGTTGAGAAGCCAACAGTCACATTTGTTAAACTGGAAAATGGCAACATGTTCATCATTGTTGGCGCAGTCACATTAAGTGTGCACAGGGTAAGCAGGTTGTCCGCAATTCTCCTTAAAATCACCGAACAGCATTGCCAACTTCCACGGAGCAAATTTCAAATGCTGACTCAGTGAAACTGGGATCAAACACAGTGCCACTAAGCACATAGGCGGGCAGTGATCTTGTGTTGCATGCGTACAAGGTTGACAGCCCAGATGAAAAAAAAAATATCCCATTTCAAGGGATTGCTGAGGTGAGAATCATACCCTTCCAGCTAGAAACCACACATTTCCAACTGCAAAATATCTATTGCTTCTTAATTATTGACACAGGAAATATATCTAGCCCGATAATTTATACTCCCAGTAAGCTCCAGCTGAATTATTGCAGAACTTGTCGGTTTTTTGACAGGCTTATCCACTTCAACTAGAAAAGCTGGAATGGGTAGCCTGTCAAAACTGTGCCCAAGCCTTGCATTTTTATCTGGAAATTATTAACCATGAAACAACTGTTTGGCTTTTCCCACAAGAAAATATTTCTTTAGAGTAATAGTTCTTAAGTAAAACAGTCCTTTGGTGTAGTACATGTAGTGTAACTACATGCAGCATGTGAAAGAATCAGCCGAAAGCAAGCACAGAGGCAACCAAAGGCCATGAGGCAAAGAACAATGAGATTTTATCACACAAACAGTGCCACACACGGTGTGTTCCACCCTCAAGAAGAGATGTTGTACATGACTATAGGCATAGCGACCATGCCGTACGTTGAGCGTATTGTAGGCTGCTGGCTCTGCACAAGCACTGGTGAAAGATGTCCTAGTCAACACTCTGGTGCCAGAAAGAAAACATATTGGTACCTTCCTCTCTTTCACTGAACTTGAACACCAAATAAAATATTCGTTGTGTACATTCGCGAGTAAAAAAGATTAGCACACATGACGGAACACCGGAGCGCCGGAATGACAACGCGTGGCGCTGCGGGTGACGAAGGGGCTGATAACTAGAGTGCTGGGACGTCCCCATTCTACAGCATTAGGGGGTTCAGAGGACTGTCACGGCCAAGCAAAATTTATTTTTTCTGTCTCGCCCTCTCTCTTTCTTTAACGCAGCCTTGCTCCCGCAGGCAACTGATGAAGAATAGGATAGGTGTTTTTTTTGCTTGTTTGGCAGTTATTTTTGTGAGCAGCTTCAGCCGCGCTGCACTTGGCAACTGCTTGAACAGCTCTGCATCCAGGAGCTGCCATGGCCTCCCAAGGGAGCACATTTTAATATAATTGAAAATATACGGGGGTTAATGAAATACTAGCTAAAAGGCAGCTGCTCGAGTCATCGCCAGATATCTTTTGGGCGGCAGTTCAAGAGGAATCGAGCAGGCTCCAGGCTCTTCCTGACCTTGCAAGCAGCCTGTTTGACTCCTTCCCTGAGCGCCTTCAAAGCATTGTGAGGGTCAATGGGGCATATGCACACCATTAGTGCAATGACGTGTTTGCTCTCGCATCACGACAGCGAGCTGGCTATCCTCCTTACTTCTTTTCCTGAATTGAGGGTATAGTGCTCCTGTTAATATTGTTACTACACTTTCCCAATAAAGTGATTTGTGCGAATTAGTTGCATCAGAAAAATAAACTATCGGTTTTTCGAGCTTGTAGAATACTGGCTAAAAGCAGTGGCATCATCTATTGTTCCCGCAAGTTCCTTTTGATAAACCATCACGGACATAAAATACAGTAATAAAAAAGAAGCCATCTTTGCTCACGATAACCGATCCAAAATAAATGCCGCACATACTGCCACATAGGGTCGGCACTTCGACGCTCGGACGATGGCACACTTGACAAAGCTTACTTCCTGCCGTCCCCCCTATGCTGCAAAAATGGAAACTGCCCGATAGGCAGGTCTGCAAACCTCAGAACCGCGTGGTGAGATATAAAAACTCTGTTCGCCAGTGATCGCTGTTGCTATGTCAGGCATCACAAGGTTATTTAAAGGCCATCCGTGGACACGTAATCAGAAATCGTTTTGCGTCGAATAGAGCTATTGCTCTAAAAACCTGCCATTCTAACCGCCCGCTTCGGGAATAGAGCAGCAACTCCGTTTTCCGCTGCATTACATCACACTGCCATGACCGCAGCCTTTCAACGTGGTTCATTGCATATCGCCGTCTTCATCCTGAAGCGACGTAGGGTCAGTGAGAGACGCCGTATAGTGGAGGTGTCGGGAATCTACCTGAGGTTCATTAACAAGCGCTGACATTGCGCAGCACACAGGCGCCCTTCGCGTTTCGCCTCCCTCGAAACGTTTACCACCACCACCTCCATTGAAACGCTGCTACGTCGGCCGAGAATATGACCCGCCGCGGTGGCTCAGTGGTTAGGGCGCTCGGCTACTGATCCAGAGTTCCCGGGTTCGAACCCGACCGCGTCGGCTGCGTTTCGATTGAGGCGGAACGCCAAGGCGCCCGTGTGCTGTGCGATGTCGGTGAACGTTAAAGACACACAGGTGGTCTAAATTATTGCGGAGCCCTCCACTCCGGCATCTCTTTCTTCATCTCTTATTTCAGTCCCTCATTTATCCCTTCTCTTACGGCGCGGTTCAGATGTCAGCCGATATGTGAGGCAGATACTGCGCCATTTCCTTTCCCCACAAACCAATTTTCATTTTCATTTCATTCTGCGCCCCGAATTTTTTCGAAGACAGCTGAGCGAAACCGTGGTTTTGAGGAAAGGAAAGGACAGACGCGGCATCTGTCTCACTGCTCAGTGTACGCCTCAATCGCGGCGTGGGGAATAGGATCAAGAAAGGAGTGAAAGAAGAAAAAGAGAAATTGAGTGCCGTAATGCAGGATTCATGTTTAATTTGAATCAATTGAGGTTTACTGCATAACCGCGACCACTGTTCCGTTCACGGGTTCATCGACGAAGCGACGGCGGCGTCCAACCGAGGCGAACGTCCCGGCGTTCTGCGTAGCACGTGCTGGCGCCACCGCCACTTCTTCGGCCCGTGGCGAGCGCTGGTCACGCGCGTCGCCATACACAAAAAGTGGAGGAGGAAGGCGGCGAGCACGCTTGGGCTCCCAAAAGTAGTGCTAGGAATACAAAGGTTGTTAATGACAGAAGCTCTTCAAGAACTCCGTTTCGGCTACCACCGTCTATCAGCAGTTTTACCAAGTGATATGTCTTTACTTCAGCGCATTTCGTGCTTACATCTATTCTAGGCGACGAGATAGACTGGATTTCTTTCAGTGAATCTCGCTGCATGCTAGAGGGCGACGCTGCATGCGAACGTATCAGACGCATGTAAAAAGAGCGCCCGGTATCGACCAGCGGAAACCGAGGTCCCTTTTCAAAGCGCTCTGTAGTGCTCGGAGTTCTTTTCCTTCGCACCTCTGAAAAAAACATTCAGCTTTTGACAACTGAGGCACAACGCGCTCAATGCTAAAGGCTCAAGCAGACTTTCATGCGTAGTGAAACGTGGCACTACGTCACAATGAGATGGTGAGGGTTGTGATCGAACTCACTGTGCGAGAAAGCAAAGACGGTACTAAAATATGCCTACGGGGAATTGTGCTAAACCGCCCCGGTGGCTCAGTAGTTAGCGCGTTCGACTACTAATCCGGAGTACCCGGGTACGAACCCGACCGCGACGGCAGCGTTTCGATGGAGGCGAAACGCGAAGGTGCCCGTGTGCTGTGCCACGTCAGTGCACGTTAAAGATCTCCCAGGTGGTCGAAATTATTCCGGAGACCGCCACTACGACATCTCTTCATCTTTTATTTCAGTCCCTCCTTTATCCCTTCCCTTACGGCGCGGTTCAGGTGTTCGCCGAGATGTGAAACAGATACTGCGCCACTTCCTTTCCCCAATAACTAATTTTCAATTTTCATTGTGCTATGTTGGCACGAACGCTGAGGACAGCGGAGAATCGAGAAACGGTGCTCACCTTTTACAGCTGTCTCGTCGCACTCACTGGAGAGTCTTTTCTCAGTCAATGTTGTTTCCAGAATGACGGCCTCAGCGCTCGAGTCGCAAGGAACATGCACCGACACACAGTCAGGTCAGGGAGAGCACGCGCTGCGTGACCTCGCGCCACTCGGCTCGTGCAACTCTGCGCTCAACTGGGGCTCCCTCTATCTATTCCGATCCTACTCTCCATAGAGGCAAGCGCCAAGGGATATGCCTTGCAACCTGTGTGCGATTTTATTCACGGGTATATAAATGCATCAGGTAGATTCTTATGCTAAAATTTGAATTCACGGCTTTTTCATTTCCTTCTTTTTCACCTTTTTTCTCCACATTTGCATCTTCTTCACAAAATTATTTAATTACTCCACTCCTTACACATGTGTGCTTTTGTATCAACAATGTACCCCGGCCTATCCCCCATCGTGGGTACGTGCCATTCATCCAGAGGCCATCATCATCATCATCATCATAAACTCTGCTTCTTATCATCGTTCATTAGATTTCCGTGCTGTGAATGCGTGCAAGCACGTTTTTTTTTATTACCTTCATTCTCCGTGCAAAATAATTTTATTTTACGCGTTTTTTTATTTTAAATTTTTTTATTGTACCAAGACTTCCAGAATGTTAGTGTGGTATAACCTGCATTATCTTTGATTTGGTACAATATAAAAGTGAGAGAAAGAGAAATAAACAAAAACGTTTCTTATGATTTATGATATGCACCAGACTACTACTTTTCTTGTAGAGCTGGCGAAAAAAAAACGAATTCTTTCGTGCTTAGCCCCGCCGCGGTGGCTCAGTGGTTAGGGCGCTCGACTACTGATCCGGAGTTCCCGGGTTCGAACCCGACCGCGGCGGCTGCGTTTTTATGGAGGAAAAACGCTAAGGCGCCCGTGTGCTGTGCGATGTCAGTGCACGTTAAAGATCCCCAGGTGGTCGAAATTATTCCGGAGCCCTCCACTACGGCACCTCTTCCTTCCTTTCTTCTTTCGCTCCCTCCTTTATCCCTTCCCTTACGGCGCGGTTCAGGTGTCCAACGATATATGAGACAGATACTGCGCCATTTCCTTTCAGCAAAAACCAATTATTATTATTATTATTCGTGCTTAGCGTGAATGTTTATCCTGTCTAGCTACGACACCCATAGTGGCTCCATCTTTTGAAGCTATTTTGAACCCCATGTACGTTCGACAACACCAGGAGCACTGCACCAGGAGTTAGCGTCGTGCGTTCCACGCAGAAATTCGGTAAGTAAATGCTGTATTGCCTTTAAAACAATGACTAGTGTATAGATTAGCTCGTTATATTCCTCTTGAGGGATTTTGAGGATGCAGAATCTTTGCAATGCGCCGTTAGGACCACTTTTACACCATACAGTTAGGGACAAGTTTTGTGGTTCGGAAACGCGTCGGCGGCTTCGTGACAGAAACAAGAATGCGTTGTGGCGCAATAATTCTGATTGCTTTGTCAGTGCTGAAACATGAAGTATCCTTTTTTTTTTTCAGGCAATGGATGTCGCACGTTCTGTGGAATCCGGCCAATTCGAGGCGATGGTGACCGAAGCAGCGACAGGGAGCTGTCAGACGATGAGAAAGACAAAACCACACGAGAGGAAGCGCGCAGGGCGCCTAGTTCTGAAATAGAGTCACTCAACCAAGCAAAGAAGAGGGCACCGCTGGCGCCGCTGCCAACTACTCATGTTCGCCTGGACAAAATGAACCACTTGCCTTATTGGCTTGGCAAGCGTGGGCACTGGAGACAGCGCTCTTGCAACCGCCTCAGAAATCTATCTTGAGAAAAGTACACTGCTGCCTGCTACGAGCATTTTCAGGCTTTGCTGAGAAGCGTACCGGCTAGGAGGTCGCCGTCGACGGCTATACCCTGAAGAAGATAGAGGCAGGTAGTATACCGCGTTCCACTTAGCAAAACAACACATGCATTGCTCGCGCCGTGATTTTTATTCACATAAGATATATGGCACTGCCTCTGGGTGGCGCCACGTGAAACGACTGAGTGAAAATGAGACTGTAACACTGCCCTTTGTATCAACAGAGACCGAAACTTCTTTGGATTGTTTCACTAGGAGGGCTACAAGTCCTTGTCAAGCTAATGAGAGACGTCATCTCATTGCAAGAGCCCCAGGGATCAATTTCTGGAAGCTACCTCATATTTGTGCATTAAATTGTGTTATCGCAGTTCCTTCCTGTTCATTTTTCCAGCCTGCGTCTTGTTTTTCTCCATATCCAATGTTTTTATTCTTGTCAACAAAGATGGGCTAGCTGTAACTGCATTGTGTATCATATATGACACGCGAAGAAAATGCTGTCGCAAGTCGAAACCGCGTGGTTTCACTGAAAACTAAATTTGGTTTGGCTGTTTCTGTTACATCACTAGGCCACTGAAATTTTTGCGCGTGAAAATAAATATTGATGCATGCAATAAGGGGTAAATGCATATAATAGTTTTGTGGGCCCTCATTCCTGGAGCCTATAATAGGATTTTGCCACCGCTCTTGCCCGGTTGTCCAGCAAAATCTGGTTCCGAATGTGAGCTGGACAGGGTCGCCCTCCTCCCAGTCCTGAGTTATTTGGTTATTGATTCTCGTATAGGTGGGTTTTTCTGGCATGGCTATACCTTATGGCATAAGTTAGCCGCTTCGGCGCGGAAGGCGCAATACGGATCGTATTAGTTTAGAATCATATCGCGGTGTTTGACAAGCTTTATTTGAGTGTTCGACTTCAATTTCGTTAGAATGGCCCCTTGCTTCCTGTTTACATTTCTGTGCGGTTCGGCGTATACTTTGCTCGTTAATCTTAAATGTTGGATTAAAACACTATAGCTTAATAGCTGTTCTGAATAGTTATGTTCCTGCGAATTTTGGGGGACCCGGAGTAATAGCGCGTGGTCAGTGGCGTGAGCACCCTCGTTTCCAACATCCGCAGTGTACTGGAGTCCAAATGACTATGGTTTTAAAGTTTGTGTCTTCTTTAGTTCTGAGTATTCTACTTGCGTATTTACCAATCCTTCCTCTGGTATAGTTGCGACATGTAATCTAGGAGTCCGCAACTACACACGACACCTTTCGGGAAGCCATCGCCAAAGCAGTTGCCGCCGCTGCCGCCTGGGGCGACTCCCTGGCACCGAATTGATGCCCCATTAACTAATTTCCGTTGCGCGCCCGTGCATGCTGTGGTTCCTATCCTGTTGACCGGTACTTTTACATCCATTTAAGTTGTCGCTTCCATCCCCCCTCATGTTCTCCTGGGGGCGTTCACGCTAACGTTTCTTCTTATGAATTTCGGAGTGCATATTTCTCAGAATGGGCTGCACATCCATCTTGCTTCTAAGCTGGTCTTCCAACAGACGGCAGGAAAAATAGGGGCGGAAGTACCTGATGAATGTGGCGATATAGGCATGCTCTCGAAAGCAGCATCTTTCATTTTATTTAAAGTGCCGCGGGACTGCGGCTAAGAACCAGTCGGTAGCTGCCTGAGTGTGTTCGTTTTAGAGGGTGACCGAAATAGGCAACCCTGGCTGATGTGCGAAGACTACACTGTAAGTTGTCACTGGCCGGTCGTGCCGAAGGCGGTGCGGGCCTGGCAATATTGTTTTTATTTCTTCTTATTTGCGGGCATTGTTTCTGTCCCTATATGTCTACTTTATGTAAGCTGGCACTTGTGGCGCCTTTGGGGCGGTGACGTAAAGTTACTCGTATCAGACCATGCTTAACGTGTTGCTGCTGCATCCAACCCGTTTGGAAGCAGCTGTAAAAGGGGAAGGCGGACCGACTGAGCAAAATATTTAAATAGGCACATATAGTTTCCTACTGAAATCTGCTTTAATTAAGCACAACCTTTCGAGTCCATGCCAGCTATTTCTACAGTGCGTCTGACAGTGGACAGAAGGGTTTGAAGATTAGATCGGTGTGGTAGATAGGAAATGGGGTGGCGGAAGGAATTTTCCTGAACGCCCTATCTCCATCTGGTTTTCAGCCTTTTTGCTTCCCGGTAATCCTAATTTCTTTGTTTACAAGAAATGACATCACGCCCTCGACTCTGCGTCACACCCCAGCAACGAAGAGGGGTGGCCGCAGTGAGGCGTTGCTGGAAGGGCGGATCTTTGGGGGCGTTGCTAAGTGCGCTTATCGCTCGTTACGGTTTCTCTCTTAAGCAGATGGGGAGTTAGAATTACTAGCACTGCAGCCCCAATGAGAATCGCGTTAGTGAATATTTAAAGCTGATTGCAGATATTTATTGCTCCCGCAGCGTCAAATCATAAACTAAAACGAGAACTGTGATATTAAGCTGTCAAATATTTTAATTTGACAACAGAATCCAGTTGCGGTTCTCAGTCAGTGGAAGTTGAAATATATATGGCTCTTTGTGGCTGCGTTGACGCTTGTCCGTCAGCAAAATGCGCGCGTAAGGCGAAAAAATTGCATTTAAAAAATCTCGCGTCAATCGATTAAAAATCGTGACGAACTTACCGAAAAGGTCGGGAGGCCACCGTTTTGAAGTGAACGGCAGTGTAGCGTAGCCTCTGAGATCAGCTAGGGGTTCTGAGGAACGCATTTCATTTGCGGAATCGTCCGGTGGTGGCGACACCTGTATATCCTTCCTTGGTCGTTCGTAGCTTGAAAAAGCTGCGTTTTCGGTGACATTGGTCTATTTATGATTAGAACGTCGTACCCAGTCGATACAGGCCACAGGCCAACTACATCCGCTACTGCTGCACTCTATCTCAAAGAGACCGTATTTTTTACTCGCAAAAATAACTTAAATCATTACTAAAGATCTTTACTGTACGGTTTTTTTTTTCACCGTGTTAGTGTTATACCGTGCTGTTTTGTCAACGCGCTGGTCTTTTCAACGTACAGTTGTGGCGGGCGTTTCATGCAGTGTTTTCTCGGCGTGCAATTTCCCCCTCGTCGTGTGGAGCCGAACGTCGCTGCGCAGTTAGCCTCCATGCTATTTGGACGCATGTTCTTTATTTGCGTGCTGTCACCTCAGATGCTAGAAAATTTCGAGCGAGCTTTCGAGGGAGTTAGTGTGGCAAGCCGAAAAAATTAAGGCCTCCGTTGTACGTCAGTTCTATTCGGCTGCATTTCATGAGGTATATAAATATTACGAGTTGTTGACCTCCGCCAATCGCCATCACAGATACGGCGTCTGCCTCTTCGCCGGAAGTATCCAATGCCAGGTGGTACACACCGCACCGAATCGTCCCGAAGTGAGCTTCTGCTGCGGTCGTGCAGTGAATGCGATCGCAGCGCTACCTTAACGTGAAATACCTGGCGCCTGGCGCACGCGTGTGTAGCTCGCATCCACGCATGCACTCTGCAGGGGTATCGAACCGAAGCGAGAGCTTTGATTGACCGCTCGGCAGACATTTATGTTTGGCCAATTGCAACAGCGAATCTTTAAGGTAGCTTCCCTGTTCGTTATTTTAGCACGAATCACCCACTGCAAGTGCTTGTTCTGGTGGGCATACATTGCGGTCGCATTTTTAGGAACAATGCGGGGATGCGAGGAGCGCTTGCGTGCACGCACGTGTGCCGGTTAAACGCCACACGTTGGTCATGAAGCCATCATATTTTCTCATTTGCATCTAATTTCGAATCAGCATGTCGGCGGAGGCCCGACGAAATTTCACGTTGGGGGCAATTGACAAATCTCTGTTTCTGTCGAACATTGCTACGCTATCGTGGCCAAGTGTTGCTCGAACGCCAGTATCGACCAACACAGTCCCGCGATTCGAGAGTGGCACTGCTCGCTCTCCACATGGCTGAGGCGCTATGCTAACGAGATCTCGTCCTTGGACAGCACAGACCCCATGTTCATTTTGGGAGGACCGTTCAACGGATGTTTTCGTCTCCTGGAAATCGGCGCAGAAGCGTCGCCAATCAATAGCTCCCGAGCATGCATATAAGCGGCGCGGGATGCGCCCTTCCTAGCTTTAGTTTCGATGCGATGATGTCGGCGTCCATCTGCCTGCGCGTGTTCATATGGACCGGCTGCCTGGTCGGCTTCCTCTATCAGACCAGCTCCATGCTGTCTCTCTTCTTCGAGTATCCATTCTCAGTGACACTGGTCGAAGACGTCCGCAAGAATCTACTCTTCCCGGCTGCCACTGTGTGTCTGCATCGATGGTCCGTGCGTACGATGTACCCGGCTTGGCAACTTCCCCAAAGGGACACTATAACGTCATTAGGATGTTTTTGCGTAGCTTTCCTAGCCGGTTCTAGATGTGCACGTACTATCGGAGACAAAAGTCTCCAATTCGCGCTAGAGGCAACCAGTTAGTATAAACTTTGTTATTGGCAGGTGTGCTTGGAAACTCTGCTTGAGGAGGCGAACGCTGGACTTGGCTTCTTTTACTTGCACTGGAGTAAACCCAGGCGATCGTTCGCACGCATCGCTGCAGCATTCCCAGATTGCTATTCGATCGCCCAGGATACTTTTCTCCCCGATGGTACACATGTGGAAAGCTCCAGACACGGGCCGTAACAGAGTGCTAAAACATTCGGCTTTTCTCTATCCTTCTGGAGGCTTCCCCAGGAGGACACCCATGCGCGCCAAGGTGCGCATGCGTGCCTGACCCCACGGAGCTGTCCTTTGCGAAAAGATGCGCTCAGGGTTGGATGGATACATTTGAGCCGCGATTTAGAATGCGCGATAGTGAATGGCCCTAGGGCGGAATGTTCGGAGTACCATTGCCGTGATTCTTGGGATCTCTGCAGATCCATTGAGCGGTCGTGCGTTCAATTGGCCTTTCCCTAGGAACTTCCATTTTTGTTGTTCTTGGCATGTCTAATCCGCAAGCAAGTGCGTCACAAAAAGGCACTGTGAGCATAAGCGGACGGAGGCTTTACATTTTTCGGTAGACAAGAATGGAGTCGGAGGGATAGAAGTGTGTTAGCAGCCTTACACTGCATTACACGACTTTCTCTGTGCAACGCATTGTCTGAGCTTGGCAAGGAAATAAATGGCGCATTCTGTTCCAGTTATAGCGCGAAAAGGTTACTAGACTTTCGAGTCGGATTTTTATCCTTGGAACGAGAGCGCCCTGACCTTTTGTAATCGAGCGTAAATGAAAACACAACAGCTGTTGCATTTCTGCTAAGTCGGGTGACAACTGACGCCACAGATAAAAAGAGCGTGAGGTTTTTTAGCATGCGAAATTTTCATGATGCGACTGAGTAACTGTATACTTATTTGCAGGATCGACATTTCCAAGCTCTGTCGCCATTACGTCAGTCAGTGTGCTGGCGAAGAAGAGGTGAGTGTGACTGAAGTCATGCGCATTACTACACGCGAGCGCTAGCACAGCTAACCGAATTTTCGCCATGTACATGCGTCAAAGTGTTAGCTGAAAATGAAACTTCTCACCTGGTAAAGGTAGCCTATCCTAATATCAATGTAGCATTCCACAGGGATTAGTGTCGTCACGGCGCTGCCGCTGTTGTCGGAGGCAATTTTTGTAGATTAACGCGGACTGTACGCAAGGTTTTGGAAGGAAGGGCTGTGAAATGAAAATACTTGCTATAAAGAGATAGGTGTCGAGGAAGAAACGGTGCGCAGTCTTGAACACATGACTGAGAAAATTCCGAGACTCACTATATATACCACCTAAAAGTGTGGATGCTGCATTGTGGAGCCTTGCATATATATCGCCCTCTCATATATGTGCATGGTTTCCGGCCACAAGTCAACGGAGCGGTAAAATAGTGCTGAACTGAGGTAGTTAATTCATACATCATGGTAGTTGCAGCAGAAAGGTTAAGAAGAGAATACAGAAAGGAGCAAGCAAACCGACGTGGACGAAGCTGTGAATGGAGGAGCGTGATTGGGCTTGTGGCCCGCAGGCCTGGGAAAGCTATACCCGGCTTCATCATTTGTTGGTACACAACTGAATACTGAAAGCTGTTGGCACGTTGCAACGCTGTGTAATTGGCTTAGCTTACGCTATGTTATACCACGATGATAACGCGAGATATCTCACGCTTAATTATGATTTGAGGTGGTTTTACATTTGGCCCCTGATTTGCTGACGCACCAGCAAATCAGGCGATGACGTGGCCGGTATACTCGCCGCGATCGCACACTTTTCCAGTAACTGAATTCACCTATAGCAGGTAATCCCCTGCAAAGCAACTCGGCAAATCTAAATACGAAGCTTATAGTTGAGCGTCCAATGCACGCTCTCCAATCGCGTGAATGCTGACGGATACATGCGCAACACAAGTCCGCACGATTTTCCCCCTGCATAAATGAACTTCGAAGCAGATAGTAGCTGCAGGTAGAACGTCATCTAATCTGACAGTAAAATAACGCCTCTGTGTTGTAAATGATGTTGTGCGATGGCGGCACCGTCGGCAGTAATGGCTCAAACCCACAACAAAGCAAGACCTTGCTCCGCGTTTACCCATCGGAACAGTGCTTTCGCACCGATATGAATGCCGCAGACGCTGCTGGATCCCGAGCGGTGGCACTTCCTGCGAAAGGAGGTGGAGGCTCGACTGAAGGTGGCCCACCTTCCGGATGAGCTGTTCCTGTGCCACATGCGGTCAAAGGTCACCGAATGCGCTTCTTTCGCGTGCAACGCCGCGTGAGTATACGCTCCTCCGAGTGACACCGTTGGGAAACGCTGCGATGCACCAACTTGCCCAACTGTCGATTCTTATGAAGTGGAATGCGAACAGAAGAGTACGTCTATCTTTGCACACGCACTGCGCAACCCGCGGGCGACAATTACACACAGGGCGACAGTCAAAACTAGATCAATTCATAGAACAGGGATCCTCGTTTTGAGCCTGGCTTTTTACCGGGTCACGCAGAATGTCTGTGCGCTCATTGTTCGCATTTCTGCATGCCATGAACACATCATATGCACTGGTAAGCCTGTCATTACCTCCCCTATTTTCTGTGCCTCCCTCCTGGAGTGCTTCGGTCTCGGCAGGTCAGCAACGAGCCGTAGCGAAGGAAGCACTTTTTTTTCACGGGACTCTTGTACTCTTTCCTCCCCTCCTCCTCCTCCTGATCCCGCACCTGCCCAGGGACTCTACTTGAACATACAAGGTATGCACCTATAGTAGCCTGGTAGACAATTGACAAAGGCGATAGGAGGCAAATAGGAGTTTCATTTCTCCGCTTTTCTCGCTTTTCCCTCTCACAGCGCTTCGCTCCGCCCTCCACCCACACAACCCTGGACGGATTTTTAGTGAACGAGAACCATACATGTTAACGCAGTAAAATGCGTGCCAAGAACAGGGAGCGCGAGTTGTACAGCATACTTTGTGGAAAATTAAGTGAGAGCGAGGGCTTCTTTTCTTGCTTGTTAACGCACCATCAGCGCGCTATCCCGTATCTTAGCGTCACCGGTTCACTGAAACTTGAGAAGCGTGTAGAGTTCTCGTTAAGTGAGTGTTAAGAGCGTGTGATTGATGGTGCATGAGCTAAAGAGCTGTGTATTCACGTTCCAAGGTGTCTCCTTTCTTCTTGGAACAGCGCACGGCCACATAGTTCGCTCGAGCTAAAGGGAAATGTCAGCCTCTGCTCTCGCGAAGCAGCTCCGGGCGGGAACGAATGAAAGATCTGGACCATATTTAATTTTTTTTCTCTCTCCCTTCAAACCTCCGGGGCCGCCAGCATTCGGCTGACTTACTACAGGCACCCGAATGAAATGTGCTACACCATCGACGCCTACCAGTGGACCAACTCTCAGCACCCGGTGCAGCGGTGTGAATCTCCATGGAACTACGGTCAGCACCTTGCTTTACGCCTTTCGAAGCGTCTGCATGCCTGCTCGCAGGAAAGCACCGTTTTGTATGGCACAGTCGGGTAACGACTTTTCTTACTATCTCGTTTCTACCATCTATGTTGCTCTAGTGTCTAAACTACTCCTCACCCCTTCGCTACGCTGCAGTATCCATGCCTACTTCGGAAGCCTCATTAAGAGCTAGGGCAGGAAGGCTGTATAAAGCGGGCAAGCACTGCTTGTCGAATGCCGCATGATCCGACGGTCGTTCCGCTGTGCGCCTTGACGTCGCAGAGCTGGTGCTGCGCGCCTTCTGGGAGCGCAACGCGACGGTGGCGCTGCACGAGCCCGACGCGCTGCCGCTGGTGGTGCACAGCCCGTACTCGTGCCCGCCCGACAAGCTCTCCTCGGTCATGATACAGCCGGGCATGACGTACACCATAGCCGTCTCGCAGGTACAGTACTGAATGAGGCATGGGAGGACAACGCCATCTCCCTCTGCGATGTTTTAACGGCAGCAAAAGACGCGTCTGTTGCTGAGAAAACTGCATATGAAAATTTGCCCGCCACTCAATTCAAACTCATCACGTGTACACCGGAAATGACTCCGTTTTGAAAAGAATGTCGGTCTTAGAGGCGTGGTCTAGTCTCTTGGATCCACGCCCCCCCCCCCCCCCCCAATCCCTCAAAAAAAAAAAACTGCGTCGACGCATCGCAGTTAACTTGCGAAATCGGCCGATTATGGCGACACCTGAATTTAGTTTTTTGGCCTATTCTGGCTTACAAAAGCTCCGTTTTCTGTGAACAGGTCCTCGTTTCTCATTAGGATGCGGTAATTCATTGTTTCAGGCCACCTTCAGTTTCTCCTCAGAGTTCCATTTAAGTTGTTTCGTCACAGATTAGTTTAAAAGTACCAACGCGAAAGGCCGTGTTGTTGGTCGCAAATTTCCACCCCGATAGCTGTCGACCTAAACGAGATGCAGCGATGCGGGAACGCTATTTCAGGCCGTTGTGGTGTTGGTGAGCTTTCATGAAACAGTTGCAGGTATAGCTAGCTCTTTATAGTCCCTTCAGCTGAGCGGCCTTCGAGCGTGGCATGAGAGACAACTTTCTTCACCATCCGAACAGAAGCCGAACGAACTTTTGCAACTTGTGCGTGCGCGCATGCTGCTGTTTTATTACACACGCCGGTCCAGACAAGCTGTACGCGTGAGGTGCCTTTTGTCATTTCTCGTAAGACTTACAATGGACGAAAAGCGGGCAACTTAAGCTAATCAGGGTTCAAATGTGTTTGCCCTCAGCACGAATGGAGCGGTTTCGGCGCTTCTGACTGTCGTGCGTTGCGAGAGGCGCCAAGCGTACGTGCTCATTTTTCATTCATCTCACCGTTTTTATTCGTCAATTTCTGCTTCGGAAGAGGTAGATGTTTTCGCCCATCAGTATACGTGTTGCATAGCTGTTTTGTAAAATAGCGTTGACCCCCCCCCCCCCTTTTTTTTGTCACCCCTTGCCGGTCTGCGCTCTGGCGTTTAGGGTCCCGCGTCTAAAATTTTTTGTTAATATTGCTGGCGTCCTGTGCTGTGCATCAAATTGTATTGCATTGCGTCATGTGGTATTTAACTGTGCGTCTTCCGTATGTTTACTGCGCCAGTCTTCCAGCGATTTTATTGTTTTCTCTGGAAAGCAGAAGCCAGCGCCACTTTCGAGCACCAACCTCTTCCTCATATGTTCATGTCATTAAAACATTGGGAGCTATATGAAATCAACATTTCTAACGCAGATCATTAAACTGAACTTAATTTCAGCGCAGGCCGCCACATATACCTTCGTGGCATCCTCGGTTTCTACACTGAGCGGCGTGTGGTTCGGCAGTGATATGTGCATGAGGCGAGGGACGGTTCACTCAGTCATCCGTTGCCGCTCTCTGCATTTTGCCACACCCAGGAAAAAGTGGAGCGTTTGCCGGCCCCTTACAAGTCGAACTGCATAGACTACATCTCCAGAGGAAATCAGAAGAAATATTTCGGATACTACACTCAGGACGTAAGACCACTCGTGTAGTTTCCTTTTTTTTTCTTAAGGGGGGTGAGGTGAGCAGCGGTGTTCAACACACAAGTTGAATACCACTGCTTACGTTGGCCACAAAAATTCTGACTTCTCGCCGGCGAACTGGTATTCTGCAAGTCGCTCAGTTTGACAGACTGTCACCGAGTACTATTCGAAACGCTTTAAAATGGTTAGATACTCTCTTGGCATTCTCATGTACAAACTTGTCAACAATATAATTTCTCTTCCTCTCATACCACAGTGTTAACTTGTAAACGACAACATAACCCGGTTTGCACTCAATAACAATATTGTCCTGCCTAAAGTACGCACCAATTACGGGAAACAGGCAATTCATTTCTCGTTAGTTGCTGTCGGGAACACTATACCATTAAAACTAAAGAATGGTAATTCAATCTTCAACTTTAAAGCACACTTTAAGCGAGCAATTCTTGGCTAAGAGCCCTCATTGCGATGAATTCGATTCCTTTTCTTCTTACATGTATTTTCCACTGCTTCCTAACCCTTGTTATAATTCAGTATGATATATAATTTAGTATGTTTCGCTGGTCTTTTTTAATAGCTTTTTAATAGTGTTTATTTATCTCCTATGTATCTCCTTTATGTTGTACCCCATATGTATATATTCAATTTCTCATATTCGTCTGATCTGTCGCAGCAGTTAAATGTTTTACACGGTATATTTGATTAGGAGGTCCCATTACAGTCTTTGACTTCGGGACCTCCTTCTGTATGATATACTGTACGTATGTTAAATATTATCAAACAAGGACTGATTCTGATTATTACTATCTTCTGAGTGTCTTACGTTGGTGCAGCAGTTACCGTCGCATTATGTTCTTGCTCAAAAAAATGTGTAAAAGGGAACAATCAAAGATGCATATCGAAGTTTTCCATATTGTGCAATTGGGGGTCTCTGTTGTACATGAGCACGCAAATGTGTTCGTATACCCATGTGGCAGCATTGCAGCACAAGCAAGTGCTGCAATTATGCCATATCTGAGCGGCAGTAGCGAGAGCTGTGACCAACAGAGCGCATTTAGCTCTCTGACGACACTATATATTCTGTCTTACGTAAATTGTGCAGCGCTTCTAGCTGTATGCAGCACTGTAGGATAAAAGCGCTTGCTTTAACTTTCACCACGCTACACGTTCGTAGTTCCACAGCAAAGGGGTCGCTTCGAAGACATTCAGTTGAGTGTCCTCGCTTATTCTCCCGCAGGGAGATGAGTTGTGCGACTGTTTTCCCTGATACTCTGGTAACGTTATTCACCGAACGGCTATCACATGATTCCGATGGCGTGAGATATTCCACTGCGTTGCGGCGCAGCTGACATCACCAGTGCAGAGCTGATTCTTCGCTAGCTCCAGCGTCATACCGTCTATAAAAAAACCTTTAATATAGCAACCCTTACCGTTAACAGAAAACCGAGGCCACAACTGCGCGTTTTCGATATTCACCAGAGGCGACGACGGTGTACCGAGGCGCACTTTTTACCATGATACCGTAACAGCGGACGCCTTACGCATTTGGCCGAGTAGACATTCGCAGTTACTGCCCGATCATGAACTTGACCAGCCATGAAACTTAGCGGTTGCAGTAAAGTGACCAAATGCAGGCCGAAACTGCTACACGTCTGTATAGGGTTGTGCAGTGCTGAACAAGTAAGCTATCGGCGTTTCATTAGACATGAGAAAGGCCATGAGACAAACCACGCTTATGAGTTCGTTTTGGCCGGTGTCTGACCCGCATTCGTTTCCCGGCGTGCATATTTCGCACAGCCCGATTGCGCATCTCATCATGCATGTCGCATGCGCGCGCTGCTTCTGAATTTTTATGCATTCTTCACATCGTCTCAGTGGTTGTGACCTTTATCAATGTTTTATGCATTTTTCCGTCCAGATATGTGTCCAAAACTGCGAGATGTCGCTGGAGATGAAGCACTGTCAGTGCGTTCGCACGCACCACGAGTTTGCTGCAACATTTGGAGGCCAGGTCTGCGACATCATCAGGGACGGTATGGAGTGCTCTACATTTCTGCCGGATTTGCATGTTGGGCCGAAATAACATATGAGGATTGCATTCGATGTATTTGCATTCCTTTCGCTAATCGTCATTGGCTGCAAGGAACACCTCCCTCTTATGGTTGGTTGATATCGTCCACCGAACCCGTCAGCTCATTGGGTAATAAAATTGTATTAATTTGGGCTGAACAAAGAGAGTCGCCGTATTATAAGGGCCATTGTGATTCACATTGTTTGGGGGCGATCTCAGGGTGCGAATCCACTTGACGGGGCGTCGTTACCAGAATCGCAGAGCGGTGTCGCTCGTCTTTCGGTTTTATGTAGTTTTCTGGCTTATGCAAGCGCTGCTCGCGATAAAAATGACATACTTGGAATCTAGTGACCGTAATTGCTCAATTTAGCGTGACTTCTGGTGTACGTTTAAAGGGATAGAGGCACCAACATTTTTGTTGTGCATTTTTGCTCTGGAATCATGCGTAATACAATCGTAAACATGAATCACGGCGTGAAATCCGCCTACGCTCAGAATGTTTTTTTTTTGTTTCAGTTTCAGCAGTTGGAAGACAATTGCGATGCCACAAGTGAGTACCAGATCACGTGAAGCATACAAAAGCTACAGTATAATAGCTATTTAATCACTTGCTGTCATTCCGGCTTCTGGAGCAGTTTGGCATAAGAGTTTTGAAGCCACAAAGCAGCGTTAATATTGCAGTTTTTTACGCCTCACGTGATCTCATACTCACTTGTGGCGTCGCAACCACTATCTGACAACTGAAAACGAAACTGAAACTACAGAGGAAAAAAAATCATATTAAGAATTATTTGTTAAGCCCTGACGAATTCCATGTGGTGATGCATGTTTACTAATGTCGTACGCATCATTCCAGAGCAAAAAAACATTCCTCAAAATTTGGTGTCTCCACTCCTTTAAAGGGCAACTGCACAGGTTTTAAATTCATCGAGCTTAAAGGGGTCGAATGTGTGAAACTTGCAGGTTAAGCATGCGAAGTTCTTTTGGGCTAGCATTTGATGTGGTGACTTAAAATCCGTTTGAAATCGCTATGGCCTTGAAGATTCATCGCAGCGCCAACTGGGAGGTACATGATGACGCGGTCTACGGTATCGGTACATTTCCAACGCATCAACGCTTGCTTTGAATGACGAAAATCAACGCCACCGAAGGCAAAGCCCACCGATCGTTGTTTCGTAGTAACCAACGACGCATTGCAAGGTGCGGTTGCCGACAGCTAAAAATTGAAATCTTACCGTCCGTGAAGTCAGAACGAATTTCTATGCACTCCTCCGGTGCAGTGAGGAGAAACCCGAAAGTTAATTGTCGATTACGTGATTATCTTAAAGGCTAGAGCAAAAAAAGCTTAGCATGATTTGCCTGCAGCCTATATAGATTCGAATCCATGAATGTTGCAGAATTTTTATAAAGTAGTGCAGTTGCCCTTTAACAGACAGCTTAACGAGTAAAGCTGGTTTTTCTGCATTTGTAGTCTTTGCGGGGCAAAGCACTTTTTCCAGGATGAGATAACATGGAATCAGCCCGTAGATTCAAAGGGCACAGTGGCTCCTGGTGATGGAGGCACGTACCCGATAGTTTTAGAGTATTTGTCGCAAGGGCGAAAAAAAAGAGACACAGGACGGAGAAGGAGAGCATAAACAAGAAAAATATTACGTCCATGGTGTTTAAGGGACTAACACCGTTCCTACTTTGCGTTGTTGATCTATTCGGCCTTATCGTGCTATCTGCTAGCCCTCCTAGTTAGCTCAGTTGATAAAGTGACTACCCCGGGAGGAAGTGTGAACCCGGGTTTGAACTCCAGATAAGCACAAATTTTTATTCAGCTGCGAAGCTTCTGTGAAAGCTGTATAGCTTTACTTTGCAGCCGTACCGCTGCCCTTGGGTGGATTCTAATGAGTACTTGCGCTCTTAATACAACATGATTGCGCATGTTCACATCTCTGGCTCTGTGATATGTTTGCCTCACCATTTGGAAAGAGTCCGATTGAAACATGTACTTTGTTTGCACTTGTCACGTTGCGCAATATACGTTCAGTGTTCTGCGCTAGACCTGATATGCAGCGATATGCCGCTATTGAGGGGGAAAAGAGGAAAAGTGAAGGACTACTATACCAGGTGTTTAAGGGAAGACTTTCTGAATTCTTCTGTGTCCTCACGATGCGTCTGTCACCCTCTCATCCTTTCTATGAAAGACAGACGTACCGTGAGGATTGTCCTGCACGTCGACGACTACATGGTACTATGCGCAGTGGAGAAGGAAAATGAAACGGAAACGCTAAAAGACATCGCACTGACCACCTTTCAACGTAGCTACCCAGGGCTCAAATTCACATGGGAGCTTCCAAAGCACAGCTCCTTGCGCTTCCTTGACCTACGCCTTGTATTCTCCCCGGGGCACCTATGCTCGAGCCTCGAGCAAATAAGCAGTTTCTCCCTTTCAAGTCAAGTCACTCCAATACGTTGAAAAGAGGAAACGCGACGGCGGCGTTGCAGTCTGCTCTAAACAAGTAATGTCCACATCAGGTGGGCCAGCACCTTCAGCGGCAAATCACGGCTTCAGGAAGCGGGGTTCCCTATGACAATGCTGTGCAGCATAGCAGAAAGCCTCGTGCTGCTGAACAAGCGTGGCAGAGAGGGGGAGAGAGCACCAGAGGAAACCACGCAAAGAAGTTTTTCGTGGTTCCCTATGCCCATGGGCTGATCCATAACCTCAAGAATATCGGGAAGAGGCATGGCATCCAGATCATTTCTACAGCACCCAGCAAGGCGAAAAACATGTGTGCGCAGCTTAATGGACCGGATAACAAATCCCTGTGTCAAATCGGACACCGTACGAAGTACTCTGAGTGCATTCAAGGCATTGTTTATCGGATCTCTTTATTCTGTGGAAAGCATTACTTAAGGCAGACGGGGAGATGTTTAAACGACAGAATCAGAGAGCACGCAACGGCTATGGCCGGAAGTCCGGCATCAACCTTGCGATGCCTTCAGGGAATGTGGGATATGCGAAAATCAATCAAGTTCTGCCTACCTTCACCACGTGCAGGAACTGAAAAGAACACAGACAAGCTGACTCGAAAAATCTTGGAAGCCGGGGCCATTCGTAATTCTGGAGAGCAATGCGTCAGTTCTCCATCGGTTGGCCAACGAAGAAAGAAAGGAATTTCCTGCGTGGCGACGCATGCCGATGCTGATCATAAATCATTCAAAATGCTGGCAGTTCCTCAGTATGAATATGCGGCTTTTCTCATTAGTCTTCAGTTGCCCGTGCAGAATCGTGCTCGTCGTGTGTGTGCTACTTTTTGGTCTTCGTTTCTCTCTGCTGCTGTTTTTAATTGAAGTGACCTGGTCATAAGAGTTGGCGTGCTAGACGTTTGAACTATCTGTCATGCATAGCAGTGAAGGTGTGTGTTGCCAGGGGCGGTTGTCCCCTGCGTCAAAGAAGAGAAAAACTGCAGTGTGCCCTTCAGAACTGACGAGCTCTTAAGTTTTCGTTCTAAAAAAGGCACATTTTATCTTTATGCTAGCCTCGGCAGCGCACGCTGGCAACGCGGCCTCTGTTGGGTAACCGGCTATCCGCTGGATAACGGCTCCATTTTTGAATGTCATGGACGACCCCGCGAAGAATGAGGAACCTGTGTAGAAAGCAGTCGAAAGAGTGTTGACGCCTCGCACCGTCTAAGCACACGGCTTAAAATGTGCCGAAACTTCTTTTTGTACACAGTAGACGATGCATGACCGCTCATGCGCTACATCCGCAATGCTAGAGGCCATTTGAACTCATTGCCAGGTTGTCTTATACCTATGTCAATGTGAATGGTGCGGTGGAAGTGGTCGGCGACCAGGAGCCTTGTGCGTCGATGAAAGAAAAAAAATAGGGGCGATCAATTGGATTGACGCGGAGGAAATGCGATGCCATTCTCCTTTCACTCCCCTATCTATTCCAGTTCTGATTCTATTCCAGTTCTGATTCTATTCCGATTCTGAGTCTATAGTCTTTCACTCCCCAATCTATTCCAATTCTGCTTCTATTTAAATTCCGACTGCGTAACGAAAAATGCACCACATTCATAGATCACTTACATTCCTCATATCACTACCGACGCAGTGGCGCAGCGGTTAAGGGATGCGCTACTGCACTGGCAGGTGGCTGTTTCAAACATAGCCACCGTTGGGGATTGTGAGGCTGAGGTGGCTCTTCCCGAGCAATGCGACAAGGACTGTAGCTCCTGCAAGCCTCACGCTTGCTTTATTCTTCGTGTAGGCTTGCTTTTGCCCGAGTCATTTTATCCTTAGCTATTTTCATCTTTGCTGAGTCATTCTTTGTTCGATGTCTTCTTCCTCTCCCTGACAATTGGAGAGGGGCAGGGGAGAAGGAAATGGTTGACAGGTGGCAGGTAGAGAGGGGCAAATTCCCCTAAACACCACCTGGTAGGTGGAAGCTTCACACAGACGCCGCCGGACAGTTTTCGCCCTCATGGCTCCCTAATGCTATCGGATCAAAACAGTTCCACAAGCACTGATGAGCGTCGAGTGCCCTTTGAAGATGCGGCAAATTCAGTACAAAGCCAGAAAATATTTTCTTCCAAGCTCTGACCAGCCAATTCACAATGCGTTGGGGCTGGAATTTCGAGAGCTTGGTTCGCCGTGCCAGCTTCACTTGCTGACTAATTTCCATAGGTGGTCGGAAATTATGCAGTGGAGCACACGATACATTTTATTTCTTTTTTTCTTTATCTTGACAGACGTGAGGATTGACCGCTAGTTGTAGCATTTACGTCGGCAGTGCAATTTCGTTGCTCTTTGTTTCAGCGATGTGCAGGGACTGCCTCTCGCAGAGAACGCCATGTCGCTACGAAAACGTTTCCCGAAAACATTGTGAGCAGTGGTGTCGTTGGCTGCGGTAGCCGCTCTCCAACAAAAAGGAAGAAAATCGAAAACGTCCAGACAGTCTCTCTACAACCCAAAATCCCCGAGAGCGCGCTTGAATGACAGCGAGAATGCGCTGCGAGAGGCTATGGCGTGCTTGCTGTGTGCCCAGACACTACTGCTGCGCGCATGTATACAGACGGGCTCTCCAGTGGTTGTTAGGACAACGGCGCCTGCACCGTGTCGCCTTTTGAACAAAAATATGCGCTAGACGTTACGTGATACGCCCTATGCTTTCGCGCGTCAAGCAGACGGGTGAGGCGTCTCTTTCGGAAGAACTTACTAGCCTGGGGTTCTTGCCGCTGTTTGCGCCTTTTGCGCTTTTAAACAATAAATCAGTGCTTATTTAGCGCAATAATAAAACAAAAAACGACGGTCGAGTTTGGTAGTTAGGCTAGATGCGATTTAGGTGCGCTATCACTTCGGTTTTCGCTTTGGTTCCGATGTTCGGTGTGTGTGTGTGTGTGTGTGTGTGCGCGTGTGCGCGCGTGCATGCGTGCGTGTGTGCGTGCGTGCGTGTGTTTGTGTGCGCGCGTGTGCGCGCGTGCGCGCGCGCGCGCGCGCGTGTGTGTGTGTGTGTGTGTGTGTGTGTGTGTGTGTGTGTGTGTGTGTGTGTGTGTGTGTGTGTGTGTGTGTGTGTGTGTGTGTGTGTGTGTGTGTGTGTGTGTGTGTGTGTGTGTGTGTGTGTGTGTGTGTGTGTGTGTGTGTGTGTGTGTGTGTGTGTGTGTGTGTGTGTGTGTGTGTGTGTGTGTGTGTGTGTGTGTGTGTGTGTGTGTGTGTGTGTGTGTGTGTGTGTGTGTGTGTGTGTGTGTGTGTGTGTGTGTGTGTGTGTGTGTGTGTGTGTGTGTGTGTGTGTGTGTGTGTGTGTGTGTGTGTGTGTGTGTGTGTGTGTGTGTGTGTGTGTGTGTGTGTGTGTGTGTGTGTGTGTGTGTGTGTGTGTGTGTGTGTGTGTGTGTGTGTGTGTGTGTGTGTGTGTGTGTGTGTGTGTGTGTGTGTGTGTGTGTGTGTGTGTGTGTGTGTGTGTGTGTGTGTGTGTGTGTGTGTGTGTGTGTGTGTGTGTGTGTGTGTGTGTGTGTGTGTGTGTGTGTGTGTGTGTGTGTGTGTGTGTGTGTGTGTGTGTGTGTGTGTGTGTGTGTGTGTGTGTGTGTGTGTGTGTGTGTGTGTGTGTGTGTGTGTGTGTGTGTGTGTGTGTGTGTGTGTGTGTGTGTGTGTGTGTGTGTGTGTGTGTGTGTGTGTGTGTGTGTGTGTGTGTGTGTGTGTGTGTGTGTGTGTGTGTGTGTGTGTGTGTGTGTGTGTGTGTGTGTGTGTGTGTGTGTGTGTGTGTGTGTGTGTGTGTGTGTGTGTGTGTGTGTGTGTGTGTGTGTGTGTGTGTGTGTGTGTGTGTGTGTGTGTGTGTGTGTGTGTGTGTGTGTGTGTGTGTGTGTGTGTGTGTGTGTGTGTGTGTGTGTGTGTGTGTGTGTGTGTGTGTGTGTGTGTGTGTGTGTGAGAGAGAGAGAGAACTGTTTACAAATCGTTAATTTAAACCCTGCGAGATGTACGTCGGTGTGGTCTGTGCAGCTGGATAGCTGGGTTGCACAGCAAGGCGGACATGTACGTGATAGAGCTTAGTGATTAAACGATTAATTAAAATTAAGTACTCAACTTTATTACTTTTTATTTTAGAGGCCAACATTATATTACGAAATTGAAGGCCTTGGACATAAAAGCTATGTCCTGTTCCTAAATATTCTTTATCGGCCATACAGTTCGAAGTATTTAACGCGGAAAATATGCATTTTTTAGATCGTAAAGTTGGCTTTTCGCAACGAAATTTTTAATATGGCGTCTGTCGCGTTTTTAATACAGCAAATACGGAAGATGTTTGTCTATTTTATGCCGTGGAAGCAGTTAACTGGATTTCCGCAACAATACTACGCCCAGCGACGCCATTTTAAAAATGTGCATTGCGGGAAGCCAACTTTACGAGCTAAAAATTGTGCATTTTTGTCTTAAAATATTTCGAAATGCATTGCCTATAAAGAAATTTAAAAACTGGACGCAGCTTCGATGTTGACAGCCTTCAATTTCTTAGTATAATGTTGGTCCCTGAAATCAAAAGTAAAAAAAGCTGATTAGTTAATTTTAGTTAACTACTCGTTTAATCACTGAACTCTATCACGTACATAATATCCGCCTTGCTGTACAATTCACCTGCAAAGACCACACCGACGTATCTCTCTCAAGGTTTAAAAAAATGATCTGTAAACAGCTAAAAAAAACACCCGATATATACGCACATACCTCTAGGCAAGTTGCCCACAAACCGGTGGGCAAGTGGCCAGCCTGCCACAAAGAAAGATTCACACAAACACACAACGGCTAAATGCGGGGAACGGCCACTCTGAGTGGTATCGCACTAACAGTAGCAATAATAATAATCACTGCACCATTTGAGAAGCGAAGCTCGCACAAGTGAGGATGTCTGCCTTCTTCGTGTTTCAGACATATGCACGAGAAAAGTTGAAAGCTTGGGGACCTACCAGTTTTGCCTGAGCCAATGCCGCGTAGCCTGCCAGTGAGTACGAAGCACTCTCAGCACGCACGCCTTCAGCACACGAGCAAAAAAGTTAGAGGAGGATGTGCGCTGAGGGCTCGCATGTTTTCTTTTTTCTATGCGCAAAACTTGTGGTTTGGTGGTAATTCTTATGTTCGCGTGTTATCCTTTGCTTTGTTTCGGCGCAATCTTTTCAGTAAAAGTGGCTCTTGATGAAAATTCTGATGTTCTGCGTGTGAAGCCTAGTGAGTGAAGCCTTCACCCTCAAGAAGCACCTAACACCCACCGCCACCCTCGGCCATATCCCCACCTCACCTGCACCCTCCGTATAAAAATATAATTAGAGTAAAAGTATCACAGCAACCATTGAGAGTCAAACGAACTGCATCGCAGATTTCTTGCATCAGGCTTCATTATCGTCCCGTCAGTTTTTTCTCTATCTTTATTTCCTTCGACATAAATCAGTCGAGAACAAGGACATATTCTCTGTTGAATGCATCAGATTTGCTCAATAATACGCTTCTTTTCTTTTTCACGCTTAATGTCTGGCTACGGACTCTGCGGTCGTCATTTTAATTGGAGAGAAACGAAGTACGACGTGAGGTTGAGCAGCCTCGCGGTAGACAAGGTAGGTACAAATACGGCGCCACTGCTTGCAAAACCAACCCTTAGGGGTTTGTTGTTTACACTAACGCGCCTACAGTGTTTTTCGTGAAGCTACGAATCGGTCCCTGACAAGTAGGTTACTTTGTTTTATGAGTGAGAAGCCACTGCACCCTTTGCGTGGTTTCTACAGCGGCACTTGCTGAAGGGACACCCGAAGTTTGCCTTGCGCGGCGACCCACGAGGCCACTTTTTTTGTGGCTTTGCTGCTTCACTCGTCGCACACACGAATTCTCACCCGTGCCCGTGCTCGCACAGTATAGCCGGCGCTGGAACAGCAATATTAAAATACTCTCACATTGCGCAAGGTTCCCTTAGCCTCCACTTTCAATTCACGTATATACGTCTCGTTGTCTCCCCGGAGGCTGTTCCCAATTGGAAGTTTAAATGGTTGGTGTCGCCCTTTAAACTTTATATGTGAAAACATTTACTCTATCAATATGGAGTAAAATGTGTAAAGTGACCTATTTTACTTCCTGCACTGAATAATGCAGCATAAAGAAGGATTCTCCTCCTTGTAACTTCCATTTTGAAATGTAGTTTCTTGGTCTCAATGCTCCACAAGTCCCCAATGGAGTAAAAAAAAAAGCCACTTTGCGCCGTCCGCACTGCCACATAGCGTCTCGTCTGCTTCTGGTCAGTCGTGCGATAATGGCGGTGAGTGCCGACCCCTTGGCTGCCATCGTCGCTGGACCTCTGCTCACTTCTGCTCCTTCACGGGTGCCTGCCGCGGTACACAATATCGGCTTGTCGCCGTTTTCCGCTACATAAGTGAACTGCTCCTGTGAAGTCTCCAGCGCTCTGAGCATACCTGACCTTCCTTTGTTAGTGTCGCCACCCCGTTAGAGCCCCCGCTTAGGCCTCGTTCCCACAGCTTTTTTCAGTGTGGTTCTCGCGGGTGCGTTGCAGCAGGCTATAGTGTGTTGCATCAGCAAGGAACTGTGCTAGAACATAGTTTCAACTCCGAGCTCTTGGTTGAGCTGATGCGGCTACATTTTTCGTCAGTCATATTAAGAAACCAAGGTTTAAAGAAGTGAAGATGAAAGAGAACACTGCCATACCATAATACCTTCGGGGGTGTTCTGATTTTAAACTTTTTCTGCTCTGGTTTTTAGTCAACTATATCGTGGTGAATCGTCGTGAAAACTACTCTAAGACGCCTTTTCAGCGTTGAAACAGTGATTCTAATGTTACATCGCTTAATCTACGATCATAGGCAACCAAACGAGCTCGTAAAGCAAAAGTGGACGACAAGCAGACGACTCCTGGTGCCTCCGTCTACGCCGCCGCTGGGCTTGCAGAAGGCGAAAAGAACGCGTGACGCGGGGTCACATTAGGGCAGAACAGTTTCCCAAGCAGGGTTGCCGGTGGCCTCCGCAGTTACCTGTCCGTTTGTGGCGCTGGCAATTCTGTAAGAATGAGTTTGAATGAGGAAAAATGAACATGATGCCATTTTTGGGTTCCGTTTCTGTGGGTAGTAAAATTTTACTCCCTTGTACTCCTAAATACCTCCCTTGTTTAGGTGAGTATAAAAAATACTCCTTTTATATAGAGTAAATAAAACCTCCTTTTAATGTGCTCTAGAGGAGAAGCCATTTACTCTCATTTGGGCGTTTCTTTTTTTTGTTAGCAGCGTAGGGGGCATTGGCACAATACAGGGGCGCCTAAAACCGCATTTAAAAACACACAAAAAATGAAGAGGACTGAGTACGATACGGCAAAGTGTGCTAAGCAAATTAGCTCAACTTGGCTAAAAAAGGAGGCCCTCCAATGAATTTATAGCTTATACGCGCAACGTGCAGTGGTCGCTCTTGAGAAAGTGTCCTCTGTGGTCGCTTGATACTGGTCGTCCTGGATGAAGACGCACTCATCGGAGCGACGGGGGGGATGTGGTGCAAATGTTCGTGCCAGCTGTATGCCCCGAGGAAAAGAGAAAACGAGATGATTCTTTTTTTTTTGCACGTTAGAAAATTGAAAACTGCAATAAGGAATGCGCCAAATCAAGGTCCGCATATTGCTATTCTGATTTGAATATAAGAAAGATAAAAAAGAAACTCGAAAACAGTCCATACGCTTTGCCTCATTTGAATAAAACAATGATTAGTACGAGCTCGGCACAAATATAATCGTGTGTTACTTCATACTTTCACTCCCAGTCTGACTTTGGAAAAGACATGTAAGTATGAGTCAATTCCTATTATTTTCTGTGATAATTAATTCTCTGTGGCTGTGAGCTATTGCTCTGACTTGCAACGTTAAGCAGCAAGTTAGACTTTCGACGGGCGTTAAGCCTTTCCAACGTTCTTCTCTGACGGCATCTACAGGGCATCCCAGAGCGCTTGGAAGTATCCGTGCTTTCAGATGCTTTCTATACGCCTGGCGCGGTCACAAAATCTAAAAAGTGCACCGGTTACAGCGAATAATTTGTCTTTCAGTGCTCAACTACTCACACCCACTTTTTTCACAAGGTAACCTCCAGGTAATGTGAGCCAAGCGTTCTAAGAAATGTCATGCTCATCGTCGTACACGTGAAACACTCTCTGTGTGCATGACTCCCACTGACTTCACCAGTCAAGAGCGAAGGCAGACCGTCTGGCTAATATATTTGTTAATTTAGACTGCAGTGTCTTATAAGAAAATCGCAACAAAGCGGGAGTTAATGTGACATGCGCCATTCGCTTATGCATGCACGTGATCGGGGCTCTCCGCAAAAGTAGCTATGCACGCAGCGCCGACACGGCTCTGTTTAAGCAAAGTTCCAAGGACTCCGGAACTTTTTTTTTAGTGGGGGAGGCGGTAAAGATGTGGGACCAAGACTTCATACTTATTTTGTTATTTATTTAAGGCTCATATACGTAATAATTTTCATTATCTATATATTTTTTATTTTTTCAATGTTCAAAGGTTGGTCTAAACTGTCACGTTCGGGTGACGACACTCTAGCATTCAGGAAGACAACGAAAAGGCTTCCAAAAGAATCTGTTTAAGGGGCTGACTCGCGCCGCCCACTAAGAATTGAATGGCCCGGTGGCGGCGTTGGCCACAAGTGTGTTCAGTGGTCATCGAACTGAATGCATGCAGTTCTTGGCCGCGCTCAATTTAAAGCTGACGAGGAACATTCGAGATAAAGAACCAAAAGCAACTACTACAATCTGGAACAATGTGGAAGCCTTTGCATGCGGCCACGATCAATGGAGATAAGTCTGGTCACACCTCGCATTACAAAACAAAATAATAAAGATGCGTGCCGGCGGTTTTGAGTGCAAACGAACAAACGGCACAAAGATTCGCGGAAATATAAAACGAATTTAAAAGGGAAGCTTTATGCACGAGGAGTGATCAATTGCATTTAAAACGTTTGGCAGTTTGTTTAAATTCTGCTAATCATGATCATGTGTACGAGTCAGTCTAGTTCTGTTGGGACAATACTGGTTTAGGTTACTCATATACGAAATGCTTTACAACTGGCTACGAAGCCAAGTAGCTCAGCCTCACTGTACTTTGCATTAAAAGAGTACTAGAACTTAACTAGAACGTAAGTGTTTCAATTGTCAGAAATCTGATCCAAGTGCAAGCAATTAGAGACGGGGGGGGGGGAATCGTCTCCCCCCCTCCCCCTGTACCGGGTTCCTTGCAAAGTCCTAAGCACGAAATATGCGGACGATCTGACCTTGCGCAAGTTCATGTCCCTCTGCTAGCGTGCCTTGAGATGGAGGCGGCAAAACTTCACCTTACTTACAGAGGGGGCCGGAACTATGTTCAGTACTCCGAAAGCCATTTTGCATTACGGATGCGAATGAAAGGACATGCAACGGTGAATCCTGTGCGGTCCTTTTAGAGAAACTGCAAGCTGCATTTATCGTATAGGCGAGAACTTGAACAATGCCTTCGGAGACTCCGTTGATTCCCACCTTTTACCGATTTGTGGTATCTGTCATGCCCTTTACAGTCTTGCGGTTAGCTTACATAGACTTTTACTCCTCTCATCGCAGGAACAAGTTCTCATTCATAATAAAGTTTTCGTCCGACACGCAACGTGTTCTGCAGTATCAACCTAATCTTTCGGTAAGAACAACTTAAAATGCCTTAAGTATACGGCCGAAGTAAGCCTCCTCCGAAGCTCGCTGCATGCGAGTCTATGCACTGAGCGCATTTGCCTCTTTACCTGCTTTGCTTCGTCGCAGTCTGTGCTTTTCGTCTCGGTATAACTCTGGTTTCTTATTGGGAGGAGGAAACTCGCCTGTTCGTTTTTTGGCCATCAGAAATAACAGGTGGAAATACAGCACTAATGCCGAAACCAGCGATCGATCAAGATTTCGACGACGCTGTTCCCAGGTGTGCACCTTAATTTTCACCAGCAGCCGCCCACCCCCTCCCCTCGGCCCTACAGAGAGAGAGAGAAAACAAAAGTTGGAGGACACCTCATTGCAATTAGCTGTGACAGCTTTGCGCTAGCATAAGAACCTCGTTGTGAGCTGTCATGCACGAGCACACGTACCATACAAAGCACACATGTCATGCATTGCCACACGCACCATGCATGACTGCGGATACAATGCATCACCACACATCACCATGCATCGCCACCCTCTGGGACTTTTATTATTTAATTGCACGTACTGCAGGCCATTACCATGGCTCAAACAGGAGGGGCAATATGAGAAAGACAGGCGCATTGTCACGGTTAGAATAAATGTTACCAGAACACAAATAAAGGACACAATAAAAATCATAGCACTTAACTATATAAACAACCAAATCTAGACAAACGTTTCCAACGTAAAAAGAAAGCTCTAATATAACGCTTCCATTTATTTATGCATGACTGAACATAACTTAAATGTAATGTTGAATCAGTTACTCGAACGAAAGAAGACGAACGTCCATTGTATACGTACTATACGCAGATACAGCCATACGGAGACAGAGAAACTATGCTGGTTTATACGCCATTAGCGACATGAAACGACCCTTTTTTCTTGCTAACGGATGACAAAAGCGGCTCAGTTTCCATTCTAGGTTTTACTGAAAAACGGGAATGTTTTGTACATACTGTGGGCTAACCAATGACATTTTCATCTGTTTCTATTTGTAGATAGTGGAAGCATTCGGCTACTTCGGAGGATACGTAGGAATCTGGCTTGGATTCTCGCTGCTTTCAGTGCTTCTTAACCTTGAAGCGCACATGGCTAAAGGTTTTGCCAAACGGCTGAAGAGGTAAGTGCGCAAATTGTGTTTCGTTTCAGTTCAAGACAATGTAGAGGGGCCACAACACATTACAAATTTTAAATTAAGGGGCCTCGTTCTATTGTGCGTAGTCGCACCAGAGACGGCGGCTTTCATTGCTCCTCGAAGCCTACACATTTCCGAGTTGAGCAGGTCCAGGCATAATCTGGATATTCCCAGCAGACTTAGTGCACCTTGCTTGTGTGGCCAGAGCCAATACAGTAAAAATATTGTCTTAGTGCGATAGCAGCGGTAGTGTCGCTTCCAAAAAATGCCGGCGAGTGTCGTTGGCTCGAGCGTGAAGCTTCCACCCTCGAGAAGCATCCCCACCAGCCACTCCCCTCCCACCCCCGATCCACATCCCTATCCAGTAAAAGCATTCATTAGAGTAAAAGCATCAAATTAATCATCGAGTGTAATTCCAACTGCAGCTTTCTCGCGTCAGGTTCCATGGTCGTCTTGTCAATGTTTTTCTTCTTTGATTCCATTTTCCACTCTTGTCGACCGCCGCGGTAACTGGCACATAGCGGAGGCGTGGCGTGGCGTCTCTGTGGGAAGCAAAGAAGACCGGAAGCATTAGAACGGAATTGCAATGGAATCCCTGCACTATTTCGGCCATTGAAATACCGCAGTTCCATTGCAGGCTACCTTGGAACGTGTGGTGGCGTAGCAGCCGGTAGAATGAAGGATGCTGCGACGGTAATGCGAATAATAGTTTAACGAACACTTTACGCCATTCCATGCAAATCAGCCTGTCCTTGACTGTCAGCCCTGTGGTCAACAATTAAGAGACTTTGCTAAATGCTCGCTTTACCAACGAGACAAATTTCAGCGCGATCTTGTTTTGGGAATTTTTTTTTTTTGCTTTCATTTTACACGGGGCGGCTGGCGCGTTTCACAGACCTTTTCATCGGGCGAAGAGGATCTCGAAACGCCTCCTCTCCGGGCTGTTGCACACCGGCTCCGCTGCCGTTTCCACCGCACTAACGCGGGGTGCACACAACAGCCCGGCGATCAATGTGGCGACGCCCAGGAAGCCCTCATTGGAAAGGTCTACATCCACATGTATGCATCCTAGTATTGTTCTGGGCAATGCAGCAAATCTTGAAAGCTCCAGATTAATATTGTCCACCAGGATGGTTCTTAAACTTCAGAACACGTACGTGATGAAGCAGTTGCCCATTATCTTGCTGCATATCCCGCAAAAAAAAATGCTGTTTACTTTAGACCATTATTTTCCTTCTTATGTGTGCAATGTGGCAGTATGTGATGCCACTTGTTAAAGCACCGTTAGTTGCCACTAAGTGCTTTAATTTAAAACGCTCGTAAAATTTGAAGCTCAGTAATAGCGGATGGAAAGGGAGACTGAAGCAGGCAGAAAAACACCACGTGGAGCCTCTGCGACCCCGCGGCAGCTTCAAGTGCGCTCTGCCCGCAGGTGCGCTTATTTGCCCGTCTTCCTGTCGCAGAGTCAAGACAGCCGATGAAGCCGTGGTGGTGTTCCGGCTGAAGCAGCGGTTCTGAGGCATTCGTCCCAGGCTGACGCGAGGCGGCTGCGTGGACTGCTGCTCGCGAGGCTGTTTTCTCGGTGCAGCGAAACAGTACACCTACGGATGCATCGATCCCACCCCGCGCTCAGAAACGTGGCCTCCAAAGGCGGCAGCCGTTTCGTCGCGGATTGTGAACGGATGATTGATTCACACACCACTACGTGTCGATGTTAGATAAGTTGCGAAAGGAAACCCGACTCCAATTTGAAAGAAAGAAAGAAAGAGAGAAAGAAAGAAAGAAAGAAAGAAAGAAAGAAAGAAAGAAAGAAAGAAAGAAAGAAAGAAAGAAAGAAAGAAAGAAAGAAAGAAAGAAAGAAAGAAAGAAAGAAAGAAGCGCACATTACTTCCGTCTCCAGTGCATGACGTAGCCTTAGCCCGACGTAGACGTAGTCTTTATAGCACTGGAATGTCTGAAGCGCCCACCGAGAGGAGGAAATGAGCGAGGTGGCGCGCTGCGCCCGATTCGAGGCGAGGTTTGCTTTCAACGAGTATTGCTTCCGCGCCCGGCTGTATGCGCAATCTCTCCGAGTATTTCTTGTTTATTTATTTCTCATCTCGTTGTTTTATTTCTGTCTCCCGTCGGATGCGCTGTAGAGAAGATAAATCACCGCCTGTGCGTCTTACACAGCGCCACTGGATTTTATTTCCCCCGCTTGCTGTAGCAGCACGAAGCGCCCAGCGCAAGCGCAGCGAACAAACTCGAGTGATCCGGATTACAATAGCAAAAAAAGCCTGATGTATGTAGTTAAACTATCCTCTGCCCTCCTACCGATGGGAACGGCAGTTAGCAGTACGAAGAGTACTTCAGGTCTTCGTCCGGCGACACGTTGCCGGTTGGGGCAGCAATTCCAGCTTCTCAAAGCAAAACTTATTTATTAAAGACGGCACTGACATAAAAAGACAGGTGAGTAAAAGGCAGTTTAAAAAAAGGGCAGTTTAAAAAAAGGCTGTTAAAAAAAAGGCTGTTAAAAACGGCCGAGCTTGAGACTCGGCGCGCTCGTCCAAGTCGTCGTTTTCCGCGGGTTTTAACCCCTTCGATAAATGGGCGGAGCTTGAGTAATCTAGCTCTCGCCCAATTTAGACCAATAGCAAAGCAATTGCATCGTATGTACTAGTGGGCGGAGCCCAGGGCCCGCCCCAGGCATGATCGCTCCTGGTAGCAGGTGCGGGGGGGGGGAATTGTCCCCGTGGGCTGTCGCGAGCCCAGTGGAATGCGCAGCTAGCTGCATGCGCATTCGATGCACCGGTTGCCACGCGTCGGGACAGAAAGGATTAGTGCCGCCTTTCACCCTAAGCGCGGGCGTCACGCCTCGACGTACATTCCTCGATTCCCCCTCGGGCATGACCGCTCCTGGTAACAGGTGCGGGGGGGGGGGGGGTCCCATCGGCCTTGTGGGCTTCCACTTAACACCTCCCCACCAAGAATGTTGGAGGGACACTTGCTGTACAAACAACATACCGAAGCCCACAATAGCACAACAAAAAAATCCGGCCTTCAACAACATACAAAATGCGCGAAAGCAAAAGGGTCCGGGCCCCCACTGGCCGCTGTACCAGCACAAAAAAAAAATAGCCTTCTGCATCCTACTAACAAGGAAAAAAAAACATGCTAGGGAAGATACCTTCAGGCATGCAGACGCAAGCATAGTTTACACATTTCATTTGTAGGATGACAAGCACAAATGAAACCCTCTGCTAAAATCAGAAAAAGTATACATGCAACAACACTGGAACTAAATATCGAATGAAGAAAACATACAACTCCAGTTCTCATGAAGTGGCATATACGCCGCAACGGAAAACAGTTCACACAGAACATAATTAGCACACTGGCATGAGACTGTCCGATCACTTTCAGAGTCTCTTAGCTGTGAACTCTTTGCGTTCCCCACTCTCACTCACTGCCTCATCGTGTGCTCGAGCCACAAGGAATTTTTATGACTATCGCAACCTGGCAGTGGCAGAGTGGGTTAAGGCTGTGTGTTCATTATGCATTTGTCGCTATCCACCAGGATCGAGCCCGTTGCCCGGTGGCATCAAAGTGAACAATACGTTCTGCAGCGTGCAGCATTCTCGCATTCGTCCTGCTCTCCGGTTGTGTCTCTCGTCTTCCTCGAAGGAGACGTCGACCGTCTGCGCATATGGGGTGCAAGCCTCCGCGAAAGGCTTTAACTGCTCGTGTCTAGAGAGCCTCTTAGAACGTGGCATGGTCAGCTCAATGAATTTGTCATCAGAGACCTCTATGTTTGCGATTCGCCTGTCGCCCAGACCCGCAAGGAAATCGCAGCATAGGTCGCGCTTCGCTTCTATCAGCGGTAGTGTAACTTCGCTCCTTCCAGGACATGGGGTGAATCCCCCGTCGTCACTGCTCTGATTCCCCTCATCTAGAGCCAAGCTTATTGCGGCTTTGAACGAGTCTGAGTTTTCCGGCTCCGAACAACCTCGCCTACCCATCTGTGGTGCTGGCTTCTTCGACGCCGCTGTGAGTGCGGCGCATGCTGGTTGAACGCACATGCCGCTTTCACATTTCTCTGCCTGGCATGCTGGTGCTTCAGTGAACAACAACTGGTCATTCGGGGCAATCGGGCCGACCGAGCAGTTCATGTCGTTGCGCTCATCAGTGCCATTAGCACCGCCAATAACTTGCTCGGCTGCCTCGCAACACTCGACCATCAGGGTATGATCACTGTTCGAATTTTGAACAGCCATGTCCGTGGAACTCGCCTCCACGTTGGGAATAAAGGACTGCTGGTCTGTGTCAACATTCTTGGTCGACTCGACAACTCGCGGCTCCTCGGCGCTATCGACAGCTGTATCGTTCGCAAGAACCTGGGATTCCTGCTGTCTGTCTTCAATAGGAGCCGACTGAGTTCCTCCGCAGTTATCCTCGTTATTTCCTACCTCGACCAGCGCTTCAACAGCGTCATTCGCGCTAATCGAGTATGGCTTTGTCCGTGTCGGCTCCGACGATACTTGCGCCGCTCTCCGCGAGCGCTGCTCCTCCTCAATTTTCTTCCTCTCCTGCCGAAGCTTCTCTTCGGCTACCGCCAACTGGCGCTTGAGTTCTTGAATAATAGCGTCGCCCCGCTCCTTTTCTCTGGCTCGCTCAGCCTCTGACATTTCTGCGCGCTGAGCGCCATACTCATACCCATCTACCCAGCCTATTGTAGCCATTATGCCTTGTTTAAGTCTAACCCTGCGGCTCAAGCACTCCCGAGGCAAGTAAAGTGAGAATGGGGAAACTCACTCCGTTGTCGGGCGGTCGGTCATGGTACTTGTTTCGTTGCAGCAGCAAGTCACGTCCTGAGGCGCAGAAGTCTGGCCGGAATCTGTAGCTTGAAGCAGGCACTTCACGTCCTCCCGGCCTTCAAAGTCGCCAGCCGCGGGTGCCGCAGAAGTCGCCAGCCGCAGGCGCTCCGTCGGTCCGCTTCCTCGCTGTCAGCGCTGACATGGAGCCTTGACTCCGAGGCCTCGCGCAAGGGTATCGCCTCACTTGGACCTTGGTCCCCGGGGCTTCTCACCAAGATTTTGTGCCCGTCAACCTTCAGGAAGGTACTGCCTCCAACCGCTCTGCAGGAAGCCGCTCAGACGATCCTGGTCACGGCACCAGTTAAACTATCCTCTGCCCTCCTACCGATGGGAACGGCAGTTAGCAGTACGAAGAGTACTTCAGGTCTTCGTCCGGCGACACGTTGCCGGTTGGGGCAGCAATTCCAGCTTCTCAAAGCAAAACTTATTTATTAAAGACGGCACTGACATAAAAAGACAGGTGAGTAAAAGGCAGTTTAAAAAAAGGGCAGTTTAAAAAAAGGCTGTTAAAAAAAGGCTGTTAAAAACGGCCGAGCTTGAGACTCGGCGCGCTCGTCCAAGTCGTCGTTTTCCGCGGGTTTTAACCCCTTCGATAAATGGGCGGAGTTTGAGTAATCTAGCTCTCGCCCAATTTAGACCAATAGCAAAGCAATTGCATCGTATGTACTAGTGGGCGGAGCCCAGGGCCCGCCCCAGGCATGATCGCTCCTGGTAGCAGGTGCGGGGGGGGGAATTGTCCCCGTGGGCTGTCGCGAGCCCAGTGGAATGCGCAGCTAGCTGCATGCGCATTCGATGCACCGGTTGCCACGCGTCGGGACAGAAAGGATTAGTGCCGCCTTTCACCCTAAGCGCGGGCGTCACGCCTCGACGTACATTCCTCGATTCCCCCTCGGGCATGACCGCTCCTGGTAACAGGTGCGGGGGGGGGGGGTCCCATCGGCCTTGTGTGCTTCCACTTAACATATGTCCTCTCTTTTTTTTTGTTTCCTGCGTCGCATAATGCGCGTATCCTCACTGGCCGCTGCAAGTGGGCAAACACCACGAGCAGCAGGAACTGCTGAAGAGCCGGCACAATTTCCTCGAGCACTGCCCTGCGGTGGTAGAGTGCTGACTTGTCCCGCTTTCAGTTTATGCTGCGCGTGCCCACTACCTACATTGACTGCCACCTTTGCACGGATAGTGATGCGTGGCATATTATATTAGCACAAAAGCTGGCCATGTGCACATGCGCTCTAATGCGGTGTTCTGGAACCCATCCGTTTTCGCTAACGACAATAGCTAATAAGCGCACTGCTCCACATGCAGTACTTAAAGTCTGACTCCACGAAAGGTGGTCTCTAGTTATTCAAGCGCAGTTGGAGAGGGAAATGGAGACAGAAAGAGCGAGAGAGAAAGCGGCTTGCGGCCTGTTTTACACATATAGCTTTATACAAAGGGGAGAAATCATTTTTAAAGGTTGTTGTTTCCTCATTTTATGACACAGACCTGAAACAAACGATCCCCACGCTCTGCCATCACTCTTAAAAAAACAATGGTTGTAAAAAGGAGCAAGTGCAGCAGTTACTAACTCTCACAGCATTTTACTACTTTTATTACTAAATATTTACTATTTCTTCTAGGTAGTTTAAAAGCGTGCTCGTTGTTGTTGTGTGTTGTTGCGCACAGCATTAGAGATGAGTGGCTTGCTCTGGACTGAGTCGCGATGTGAGGGCATGGGTTTCCTTTCTATTCCAGGGTTTGTATAGTGCTGCACACCTTTTCTTTTTCTCCGTTTCAGGTTTCAGAAAACATGTTACTGGTTCTTATTAAAAATCACAGGAAAATTTTCGAAACGATAGAGAAGAAATTTTCCGACCATCACTGAAAGAATAAAAAATGCTTGCCTGCTTCGGTTTCATGCAGTCCCTATACATTCTAACACGGGGATTTCAGATCTCTTGTCAATACTGGTGTGGGGTGGGTGGGGGGGGGGGTGGGGGGGGAGTCCGATACCCTCGAGACCCCCTGCCTTTAAGCCCTGATCATATGTTGCTAATAAGGATTCAAAAGTTTTAACGTTAGTCAGGGACCTTTATGAACAAGGATTTATTTCTGTCCTGGTCACTATGGAATTCGGTTTTTACCACGCGCAGGTAAGGCTTCTACCATTGCTTATGCGTTATCACGTTAATATAGTCACGTTCAGGACTTGGAGCGACGAAAAACTTCTCGGAAGATGTTTCACGAACACGATGTATAGGTGAACGCAGGGCAAAAGGAGGCGGCACGAAACACACGCGAGCGGAGAGGCGGTGAAATTCTGGCTAAACCTTCATTGAATGAGCGACGAAACTGACACGCCAACTATACGGGTGCAGAATCGCGACCATGGTAAGGGACAGCGCACTGATTATTGAGACAAATGGATCGGTGAAAGGGGAAAAAAATACAATGTATACACAACACAGCAACAAGCATTAATACCGAGACGACGTCGAGAAAAAAAAGATAAACGGCTGTTACACCTGCAACAGCAGAAAAAAAGTTAAAAATACGAGGCGAAACTAGCAATTATAATCAAATAAAACAACAAGCCACTGATCAGAAAAGTAGGCAGCGTGAAACAAGGTGATTACAAACATTTATCCGCAAACAAAGCTGCTTGGCTTTAAGTTTTGTTGGAATCCTTATTTTTCTTTTGCTTAATTGTATATGCTTGTTATTTTCTAACTCTCTTCCAGGTAAAAGCGCAGTCTGATATCCATATTCAGGTGTGTGTGCTTCGTAGTGTCTCTTCTGCGCCGCGTTTACCTGTTCAACAGAAACAGCCTAGCCCCCCAAAAATGTTGATCCACTTAGGCATCTGATCTTACGCGCCTGCACTGCACTGTGGACAAGCCTTGCGATATGATACTGCCGGCGCCATCGCTTTGGAAATGTGAAGCACGAGCCGTTTGTTGAAGCTCACGAATGTTAATGCACATGCGTTTGATGCAGACGAAGCCTATTTAATAGTGCATAAGCGGTCATGAGCACCGATCACAATCGCAGCGCGGTCCATCCAGTCTCACGCTGTCCCCGAGCTGGTGACCCGCGCTGTCGAAAAATAAATTCGCTTTCTCTGTTTGCGCTCTGTCCACTCAGTGATATCGAACACAGCATAGCCGCTTTCATCCCCCCCGAGAAAGGGCAAAAGCATCAAAAGCAAGAAGCGTTTTCTCCTTCGCGTATACAACAAAACGGTAATGTGCCCGGCAGTGCTGCAATATTTTAATCCGGTTTTTAACGGGGAGTGCCCGCATTGTGTTTGCGCGTTATCGGACACGTGCCGCATGGTGTGGGCATGTCCCCCTAACCCTGCTTACCCCCCTTTACCCTCACCTACTCGAGAGATCTGGGAGGCTGCCCTGCTCGGCAGCTCTACGTTATGCAACCAAAGAGCTCTCGTCGCTAGGGCCCGAGCTGCCGCAGAGGCCACAGTGGTCCCGGACTAGGGACCCCTCCTATTATTTGTAAGTGGCTGGCCCTTAAGGCCAGTTACCACTCTCTCTTGTAAACAATCATGAATAAATGTTTTTCACCACCACCACTGGTGGGCTTTACGCTTCCCGCTTCCTCTGCGGCTGAGATCACAGATGCGGCGCCGAAGATCTGTGGGTACACTCGAAACATAAATGTAGCCGCCGCACTGGCTCAGCGGTTATGGCGCTCGGCTGCTGACCCGAAAGACGCGGGTTCGATCCCAGCCGCGGCGGTCGCATTTTGATGGAGGCGAAATGCTAGAGGTCCGTGTACTGTGCCATATTAGTGCTCGTTGGAGAACACCAGCTGGTCGAAATTATCCGGAGTCCTCCCCAGGCACCCTCATAGCATGAGTCGCTTTGGGGCGGCAGACACCCTTAAAACAAACCTAGACATAAATGAGTAAAAAGAGACTAAACTGTCCTCTACAGCACACCTTTTTTTTTAAGTGAGTGCGCTATAGGGCAGCTTACTCCCTGTTTACTTCCACATATAGGCCTACTAGAGCTCGTGTTCAGAGTGTAGCGCTGCTGCTTCACGGTGTTCCAGTCTACAGCGACTAGACGTGCAGGGTCCTTAGAGATACTGTTACGGACACTTTAGTATCATGCACGAAGGCCGAGGGACCTGCTCTGCGTTTCCATGCGAAGCATGCTTCGCGCATTGGCGAAAAATAAAATAGCTTACAGTTTGAAATAATTTCTGATAAGCTCTCTACCGAGGTCCTCTGAAAGCATGACTGAAAGACTATTTTGCAGGTCACGAAATTTCACTCCAAGTTTTATATATGGACAGAACCAGCCACGAGAGGCGTTAGCATCGACTAGGATTGAAGTCGAAGCTGCGTGGCGCCTCTCCCGAAAGGAATTCAAGTAAAGGAGCGGCTTCCCGCACATTAAAGTTATTTTATAGAGCAGGAAGCCGTCGCAGAACCTTGGCATATGGAGAGGAATTGCTGCTCAAGTGCACCAGGAAAACCTGAATAAGGCCTCTTAATTACTGCGACACCACGAATTTTTTTGTTCATTTTTTTGCGGTTCATTAAACAGTAAGAAACGTGTTCAACAGCACTGACCAGCAAGCGACTCGCTGGGGAGAAAGCAGTGTAAGGAGAACCTGCACCACGTATGTATATGTCGCCATTGGCGTTAGGGTAGGCGAATAAATAGCAAGATAGTAAAAAAAATGCAGAAGCTGGCTGCGTTTCTTCATGACGGAATCCAAGTTTCCACTTCGAACTTGTGAGAGGCCGGTCTTTATAAGGCAGTGTTTCTGACAGGCTGCACAATACTGGCCTGTGTTACGTTACAACAGCATCGAAACGGCCCTAGCTGAATTGGAAATGTTAGGGTCACCGGAAAATATGCCCTCTCTGCGCTCCCCTTGTTCGGTCCCGCATGCTTGAGCTACAGAGATGTGTTTTGGAAGTGAAAACCGCGTTCCTGCTGGAGCGCGCAGCGGCACATTGCCTGCGCCGCTTCTGACGTACGCAGTTGGCGAAAATAAGCATTGCTATTTCCGACTCCCACCGCTGTAGATAAAACTTAGCGCTGAGCTGGTTGGTGACGTCTTCGAAAGTGAAGGTAGCGCTATTAGGAAGACCACGGGGCAAAAGGACGACACAACAAAGCAGAGCTCTTCTTCACTCCGCAGTAGACGTTTAAATTATTGCATTTTGTTTTAAGGTGGACATATCCGTTTGGAAGAAGTAGATTTTCAGGCGAACGATATTGTACGGCACTTGCTACCAGTTCTGGCGAGCATGCCGCGTCCAATGCACAGATTTTTTTTTCAAGCAGAAATTTTTTTGAACTGTTATCCCATGAGCGAACGAAATCGGAATAGTCTCTATTTCGAGAGAGATATATGAGACTGTTATGAACCACCCGCTGCAGTGGCTCGATGGCTTTAGAGTTCGGCTGATAAGGCGAAGGCCGAGGGATCGAATCATGGTCGTGGCGGCCGCACTTTGATGGAAGCGAAATGCAAAAACGCCCGTGTGCTGTTCGACGTCAGGTGCATTAAAATCCCCAGGAGGTAGAAATTAATCCTGAACCGTCCATTAAGGCGTTCCTCACAGCATATATATCATCGGAACGTTAAATTCCCGGCCCATGCCATACCATACCATATCATGCCATACCATACCATACAAGGTTGTTGTAAACGGGAGGGACTCAATGATTAGCAAGTTGAAGAATCGAGAAGCGAGGTTATGGGAGAGAGAAAGTACGTGAAAGGCACTCTAGTATGTTTTGGTGCCTGATACGTTGTTACTGGTTGCAAGAATGAAATAAACAAAGGCGTGAGAAAATGACAGAAAGCACACAAGACGGAAAGAAAGGAGCACCGACAATGGCAGCTTGCACTAAGCGGGGCCAGCTTGCGCAGCTTGGAAGCAAAAGGCGCATTTTTATCGCAGGCAGTTTCGTCAGTGCATTTCCATGTACTAAAACAACTTCGGGGGCGCCGTGCACGTAATGATAAGCTCCAGATTAATTTCGACCACCTCGGGTTATTTAACGTACACTGGGATCTAAGTACGGTTTTCAGTTTGCCTCCACTGAAATACAGCCGACGAGCTGACCAACCCATGAACTCGTTCTCAACAGCCGAACCCCACGGTGGCTCGCAGGCAATTTCTTAAACAAGGTTTCGCCCTGTATTTTTTTTAATGCATTATAGCATTAGTATTGCCATCCTCGCAAAAAGTGGCTGTCGATATTGGTGTCAGTTTGAAGCCTCGGGATCAGAGTGGTGAGAAGGAAAGGAAAGGAGCAGTGACTGTCCCCCTTCTCGGTGTACGCCTAAACTGCGCCATTAGGGAAGGGAGGGTGCATGGCTTGGGAAAGGAGCCCGCGCCTTAAAATCCCAACACTGTGTGAGCGTTAAAAGTGGAAGGGATAAAAGTGGGAATGACGTACGGAAGAGAAAATGAAAATCGGTTTTTAGCAAAGGAAAGGAACAATGGTGATCTCATTTCTCGGTGGAGACATCAAGCGCGCCGTGGAGAGGAGGGTAGAGCTTTAACGCGCTGGCATTACTAGGTTCATAATGGTCAAAACCCGGTGTCGTTGGTGGTTTGTAGACCCGATGTAAGAGTGTGAAAAGCTCAAAACCACCACCGAGGAGGAAAATTAATGGCTAGGGATATCTGATCTGAGCTCCAATCGAACCTGGATATATCTAGCTCGAAAAAGATCGCGAAACAGTATGATACATCAGTACATAAAAATGGCAATAGATAAGCCACTCTGTAGCCTAGAAGCAAGAATACTCTGCACCCACACTAGTGCATCGAAGCCGCAGCGGCCTGTTCTTTGCAACAATAGCCACTGCCCATCACAAAATGTTTACTCCTGCTACCAGTATGCCGTAATTACAATAATAATTCACATGAATTAAGGTGCAGTTGGTTTTTGCAACTTCTTCCTCGTCAGCGAAACACGTCCGGTAAACGCCGCCGCTATATACCGGCTTTATAGTTAGGTTGGCTACACCGCATGACAGCTCTGTGGCGTGGGTGCAAGAGATCGACGACCACCCTTCATGCACACCCCACGTTACCTCGACACAAGGTGTCACAGCGCTAGCGCTGACAGCAGATGACCAAGGCCGCGCAGCCGACCCGTCTCGATCTGCGCGCGTATAGTGATCGAAGAGGGCCGTAAGGAAAAGCGCCATTGCAGGAGCGCGGATACTGCGCTACAATCAGGGTTCGATATATCCGGGCTCGACTAAATAATGAATTGTAAGATCAAAACTTTAATTGTCGTTGGTGTGAGGTAATTCAGTTCGTCAACATAAATCGGTCACACAATCGGAGTCGCAATGCAAATGCCCCTTGGCATTAATCACATTGCAATTGGTCGTCTGTTAATTACTTACTTTTTCTAAGTACCGCTAATCAGTTCGACCGTAATGAGTACATTACGGTTATGTTCTGCGCGTAGCACGCAGGCCGAGGCGTTCTGTTGGGAAGAGAGCTCGATCGGAGCAAACACCAGCTGCTTTCTCATATGAAAAAAAACAACAAAAATTGCTGGTGGTTTAGCTCTGTTTAACCCTGGTCGAAAGCGAAAAGCTGCATCTCCCTGGGTACGTTTGTGGTCGAGCGACTGGCGGTTTCCATAGATATACTGACACACACCCATTGGTAGGGATTTTTTTATTTGTTAAACATCTTGCTTTCTTCGAAACGACATTAAAGGCGCTCACACAAGACATATATTGTTGGACACCTCAACCGCGCCGTAAGGAAAGAGATAGAGGGAGTGAGAGAAGAAAGGAACAGAGAGGTGCCGTAGTGGAGGGCTCCGGAATAATTTCGACCACGTGGGGATCTTTAACGTGCACTGACATCGTACAGCACACGGGCGCCTTAGCGTTTTGCCTCCATAAAAACGCAGCCTCCGCGGTCGGGTTCGAACCCGTCAACTCCGGATCACCTCGGCGGACACCTGAGCCACTCCGTAAAGGAAGGGATAAAGAAGGGAGTGAAAGAAAAAAGGAAGAAAGAGGCGCCGTGGTGGAGGGCACCGGAATAATTTCGACCACCTGTGAGACAGGCGTCATTTCCTTTCCTTAAAACCAAATTTATTTCAATTTCCTTCCCTTTTTAATTGGTTTTTGGGGAAAGGAAATGGCGCAGTATCTGTCTCATATATCGTTGGACACCTGAACCGCGCCGTAAGGGAAGGGATAAAGGAGGGAGTGAAAGAAGAAAGGAAGAAAGAGGTGCCGTAGTGGAGGGCTCCGGAATAATTTCGACCACGTGGGGATCTTTAAAGTGCATTGACATCGCACAGCACACGGGCGCCTTAGCGTTTTGCCTCCATCAAAACGCAGCCGCCGCCGCAGACAGCGCGATTCGGTTTTCCACCGAGATGTGTGAGACAGGCTTAATTTCCTTTCCTTAAAATCAATTTTCATTTCATTTTCCTTCCCTTACGGGCGCGGTTCGGGTGTTAACAGAGATATGCGAGACAGGCGTCACCCCCGCCGCGGTGGCTCAGTGGTTAGGGCGCTCGACTACTGATCCGGAGTTCCCGGGTTCGAACCCGACCGCGGCGGCTGCGTTTTTATGGAGGAGAAACGCTAAGGCGCCCGTGTGCTGTGCGATGTCAGTGCACGTTAAAGATCCCCAGGTGGTGGAAATTATTTCGGAGCCCTCCACTACGGCACCTCTTCATTTCTCCTTTCACTCCCTCCTTCATCCCTTCCCTTACGGCGCGGTTCAGGTGTCCAACGATATATGAGACAGATACTGCGCCATTTCCTTTCCCCCAAAACCAATTATTATTATTATTATTAGACAGGCGTCATTTCTCATGGTTTGACCTCTACCTACGTTCAAGGTGAAACTTGCGGCCACACTGACCTCTACTTACATTCAAAGTCAAACTTGCGGCCCGCTGACGGCTCGAAAAGCTGGCGTAGTGAAGCTTTTCGCTTCAATACAAAACAGAGCGGTTGCCATCGGCTGCGGCAGAGCTTTGGCGACCCGCCGCGGTGGCTCAATGGTTAGGGCGGCTGGCTACTGATCCGGAGTTCCCGTGTTTGAACCCGACCGCGCGACTGCGTTTTGATGGAGGCGAAACCCTAAGGCGTCCGTTGGCTTTGTGATGTCAGTGCGCGTTAAAGATCTCCTGGTGGTCGAAATTATTCCGGATTCCTTCACAACGGCATCTCTTTCTGCCTTTCTTCTTTCACTCCATCGTTTATCCCTTCCCTTGCGGTGCGGTTGAGATGTCGCGAAAATGCGAGACAGATACTGCGCCATTTCTTATTTTCAGAGCTTTAGAGCTTTTGCAACGTTTAGAGGATTGAACTAGCAACAATGCCTTAGCGACGGTAGGCAACACTGCGATTCGCGTCATATGATTTGTTTTTTTGCTTCAGCGCGGACGTCATAGCGTTCATCGCGTATTGCCGAGGAATCTGAGCTGGAGGTTGATAACTGCGTGCGCCGCTCCCACGGTGCGGTATCTGTTGTTCTTTCGATAGCACCGAGCTTGTCACAAGAGCCCCACATGCCACTACGGACGCCACGACTGTTATGAGTGGATCGCAAAGGCCATGAGTCTTGAGGATCCATTTTTTGTCGTTAAAGAGTAAGTTCCCTGTATGCTCACTACCTCTAACATTTTGCCGATTGAATTTGATGTGACTTTCATGTTTCATGTATTATGAAGGGAGGTTAGCCGGCCTGCTGTATTTCGATCACATTTATTTTTGATTTCTAGCCACCTTGCGTGTGAACCGGACGGTTAGGATTGGGAAGTAATCCGACAGCAAATTTTCGGTGCAAAGGAATTCCGTTCCGTACATCTGCTGCGCAGGCTGTTTTATGTTTCTTGTCGTCTAGCGATGCTTTATTCTTGATTCATCGCGGAGCGCTGCAGCTGCTGTGATTCGCATTGTGTGCCGCGAGCAAGGATGTCTCAGTACGTGATATCGACTCGAGAAAGCAAAAAATCAAAAGCAGGAAGCATTTGATTTCAGCACTGAAAATTGTCTGCTACAGGTCTGAACTTTCAGTGCCGCTATTTTTGCGGGTAGGGAGGCCTGTTCACTGCCATGTTTCAACGTGGAAATAAGCTAGGAGGAGTCTATACTGTTATCGTTCAGCTTTTGTTTTCGAGCACCTGTGTTTCAAGAAGGTGCGATAACTGGGAAAGGCCCACAAAGGCATTCTATGGGGCGTGAGATTAGGCAGCGCTTGTTTCCACTGCTGTAACCGTGCGCCCTGCTTTCGTCAGGCGTTGTCCGACTTTTGCTTGTTGGACGAATACAAATGCCACTTGAAGGTTTGAATGTTTGTCTAATAGAGGAAACTAAACATTTGTTGCAGCTGGCCACTTGTGTATGGTGAACTAGTATTGTTAGCGTTACTTAAGTGGCTTTCATGCCGAGGATAGTTTTACTGTTATTTTGATTGACTTTTGTAAGTATATCGATGTAGGAGCTATACATGTGTCACCTTACTACACTTTCATGCTTGATTCCTGAAGTGTATGTATGACTATATTTTCAGTTTTTTTTTTTAGGCAACAGCAAAATGCATTGCAAATCTTAAGTGTGGTTGTGGTACTTGCTCTGATGCATGTTACACCTTGTCTTCAGTGAAATCGTCAAGGCCATAGCCAACAACAAAACAGTGTTTGAGAGGTGGAACCAATACCAAGACCCATCGAGCTTACCAAGTAAAGAAGATATTGACTGGACCACAAGTGAGCTCCGGAAAGGACTACGCAGCATAGAATGGGACCTAGAAGATCTTGAGGAGACTGTTGGTATCCTTTTATTTTATTATGGCATTCCACATGATGTGCTAAAGCAAAGTAGTCATTTAGGTTACTGTTGGCTTCCCTTATTTGTGTGTTGTTCATGTTTTGTGTACACATGCCTGTATTAAAGTATTGTGTATGTTTATGGCATGTGTTTTTATTTCAATGTAATGCTTAAAAGCTGAAAAAGCATTGTCAGGTGGGCTGAGTTTGCATATATTAGTCATAGATTGCATGGCTCATGCCAGGCATGTTTTGCAAATTTGTTGTGATGCACTTATTTATGCTAGTTACAAAATTTGTAATCTCTGCAGGCCAGAAGGTACACCCGGATTGTGAGGCATGATGTAGCATTGGGATCTAAATTGATATTGGCTATCTGGGGCTCTTTAAGGTGCACCAAAATCTTGTTACCAGGTGGCTTTGCGTTCTGCTTTTATTGTAGCATGGCTTCCATTGCCAGGATGAAACCTGTAATAAGAGCTTTGCTTTAGAGCACCTTAGTTGCCGAAATGGGTTTTGTTCCCACAACTGAAACATAGCTCCAAACATAGGCTGCCTTGTTCAGCACTGATTTTTATGGCATTGCTTGGTATGCTTATTTTATTAGTGATGGTGATGTTGATGTAAATTTTCCTGTAACTTGTCATAGTTGGTAGGAAATTGTAGGAATTGTCAATGAATAATTACATATTCTGGAGAATTCAGTGCTGCAGTGTCTTAATTTTATTATTTACTAATACTGCCAATTTTTTAACATGTGCTTGCAAGAAGGGCTTTACAGTAAATAGCTCTTGACAATGCAGCACCAATAGTGCCAGTTTGGTTTTTGTTATGAGCTCTTTGTGAGAGGTGCAGAAAGGGTGCAATGCATTGCATGTATTTGTCTCAGCCACTTATTAGCATTGCAACATTCATGACCGAGCAGTTCCTGGGAGTGGCAAGTTCACATTTCTGTGACATGTTATTTGAGATGTTAAATCTGTCAAAATGAACTGTTTGAATATCTCGCCTTCTTCAAAACTTACAGGTAATAATGCCAATCATGGAGTCATTATTATGAGCAGTCAGATTAGCTATCTTCTTAAGTCATATAATGTGTTGACTTTTGTTTTAAAATTACTGCAAGTTAGAAGTTGCTAAATTAGTTTTAAAACAATTTCTGAGCATCTGAATATGATGTCAACTTTTAAAATATGGCACCAATATAATAGCATGAAATTGTGAGAAGTTTCTCAGTTTTCAATTTTAATGCATGATCCCTTGGAAATTACCATTGCAACTAATAGGATGAAACATATAGGCACCGTTGTCTTCACTTCTGTTTTGTCATGTCTTCTATGCTCTTCCAGCCCTGATATGTACCATGGTTCCCTGTGTTTCTATGTAATATCGTTATTGATCACTTGATGCTGGCAAATTCTATTTTTGCAATTTCCACTGGTGGCAACACTGTTAACTGCTCATTAAGTTTAAGTAGGTGAGCAGTAGCATTAATTGTGAGTATTCAAGTAGTTTTGTTGATTTCATACTTGATTCTAATGACAAGATTATGGCTGAATGATGCGAAGAAAGAATGCTAATAATTGTTTGTGGCACTTTTTGCTTTGCAAAAGTGCACTAATACCTTGCAGCATTCTGAAAGCTGATGCTGGTATTGGCTAGTTTGGAGCATGGTATATGATGCCGCTTGCAGTTTAGAACAGCTGTTGAATGACTGGTGCAGGGGGAACTGGTCTATTATTGGGCAGTGGTGCAATATTCAGAAGTGAATGCCAATGACAAGTTGTTTCTTTGGTCATTTAGCTTTGTTTGCTCTGTCCATAATTAATTACCACAGGCTCTACCTTTCTGAACTCTTCATGGTCTAAGTCAGACGGAGTACGGTCATTTGTCTGTTGGGGAGGCGAAAGTTGATTGCTCGTTTATTCTCGGTTATTTACCCACCGTGATGACTCAGTTGCTTTGGCATTCAGATCCTGATCCCAAGGTCTCTGGATTGAACCCTGCCCCAGTGGTCGCACTTTAATGGAGGCGAAATGCAACACGCCTATGTGCTGTGTGATGTCAGCGGACATTAAAGAACCCCATGTGGTCTGAAATGAGTCCAGAGCCCTCCGGTACGGTGTCCCTCATAGCATACATGTGTCACTTCGTGACATTAAACCCTACATACTAATACCAACTGCCATATACACTTGACTAAGGGCTGCGCTCGTGCGTGGGCTGCTCCCCCAACTTGGGAGCCAATAATTTGAAAATATGAATGGCAAAGAGCTGCTGCATTTCACATGTATACATTTCCTTGTGTGGCAGCCAAAGAGGTGTTAAATGACAAGAGCTGCCCACTGATATCATTATTGTCATCTTCTAGCATGCACTGCCGTGCAGGTCTGTGCTATTTAAAGCAAAATTCAGGCACCTGTACTCAGGAGTGGATGGTAACGGTCAACCATGAAGTGATGCTGACTGAGTCTCTAAGAAAAGCACCACTTAAGCTCGTCTGCACATGGATTTTGAATGCATGAATTTATGGAGTGTGATGTGCATGGACATAGTTGTTAAAAGTTATAAGTGGATGTAATTGATGTAACCGACCATGACTTCATTTACATGAAGGTTGAAGAGCTGTGTCTGTGCAGTGGAGACAGCAATAACAAAGAAGAAACTTAAAGGTATCTGCTGCTAGGTGCCAGATATAGTATCAGACTATATGGTACAATAAAGTAGTTTTCTTGGAATAAAGTTGCAAAATTGAACTGAAATGTGTCGCTTTTGTGCAAGGCGCACAGTTCGCCCGAATCGCGAAGGATGAACATGAGAGAAAGCACACAGGATGGTGCTGGTTCTGGATTTCTCCTGCTTTCTTGCTTGTGCTTTTTCCTTTCCTTCATTCATGTGCAGATTTTCCTGCTTCTTGATTTCATGCAAGCAGCCCATGGTTTAGGTGTTCGGGAGCACTAGATGCTTTGTATGCCTTTGCAATGCATGCAGTGTGTGAGCTCACTGGAAGGGCTGTAGAGAACTCCGAAGTGGCTGGGGCTAGTTGGCGATGACCGTGATGCATCTGCTGTTCTTCCGTCAACTGAGTATTCTGAGCATTGGTGTGTTGTGCTCACTTTGTATTGTAAGCTGCACTTCTTAGTGCAACCCCACTGTGTGAAAGAGTCATGCGTTACCAAAGAGCTGCATTCTGCATGCCATTTTCACATCAGTTGGCATACTAATAAGCTAGGTGTCAATAATTATTTAAATATTTGCTAAAGCAAGATCATGACATGGAAGTACAGTGGTGCCTCATTAAAATGGACATGGTGTCCGACTGAAATTCGCTGTAAGACAAGTCGGCCACAAAACAAATAGTGAAGAGGAACGAATTATTTATTAGGAAAAAAATTTGTCATTAAGTCTGCTTCTTTGCACAGCTGTATGCAATGAAGTTAAAAATTGGGCAAAATCCTGAGAACTTGAAGTCCATAATCCTGGTTACCTTTATTTTTAAAAAATGCACTTTGAAGCACCTTGCGGGCCATGACACATGTGACGGAGTCTCTGTTACTAAGACTGTGTACTACTTACAAATGACTAGCACATATCTCTTCCCAGACAGACTGGAGGTGTTGGATGCATTGAAGTAGCAGAAGGTGATGAATGACCTCTCTTCACCGGCGTTCATACAATACCTCACAGCAAATGAAAAGGGTTTTTGACTGGGCAGTTGAAGGGTAAAGAATGAACTCACAAAAAAAAAGTCATCACTAAGGCTTTTCAGCTCTTACCTGTCTTGGCACTTGTTCATTGCAAAAAAAACAAAAAAAACAGAAAAAGAAATATCTGATTGAGAAGTCGAGGTCTTGTTCACATAGCCGTCGGTATTAGCACTACAAAAATACATAGGCCTCTGTATGCACTGTGCGTTCTCACCGTGCCGATTTTCTATACAGTAAAAAAAGCTTCAATATCAACAAGGCGCAAGTGTATTGAAAAAGTTACATGTCCAGAAAAATTTCAGGTCATCTGTATTATTGGGGCACGATTGTATATGGTTCTTGATACCAAATCTTTTTCAGCTAGTGGGTGGAATGTAGGGCAGTGTTTTTCTGCTCATGACGTCAGTGGGGGCAGTTACTTCTGTATGTGTAAATGTGGTTATTTTTATTTTCCTGTAGTTTTTCACAGTACTTCAGGCATATTGTGTTAGGTAGCATGGACACACAGCTGCTTCAGCATTGCTGCTACAGTCAGTCTGTTAAAAGAAGATTCAGGGCTGGCAGCTGCTGCACAATAAAAAAACAGTGAGGATTTGAAGCTGGGTGCTCACTTTTTTTTTCTACCTTTTGCCATACATCCTTAACTGCTGTGCTTCCAGCTATTGTTGAAAAAAATCCAAAGAAGTTCAAGATTGATGAAAAGGAAATCAAAAGCCGGAAAGCATTCATTGAGCAATCCAGGAATGAAGTAAAGGTTGGTTGTGCAGTTTTGTTTCATTGTTCATGACACCTTTTCTGCATGCACGGATCCAGGAATCTGGATGGATCCAACGTTGGATCCATGTTGATTCCAGGTATCTGGCAACCCAGCTTGGTATGATGCATGGGTAAACCAACAAGCTGTAAAGAAAATTACATAGTATTTACGAACGTTCATTTCTGAAATCCTGCTTTCTTTTGTGAGAAGGTTAACCTAGAAGTTCCACATTCCACAATAGACAATAGACAAGTGAAAATGCCGAAAATAATACCTTTAACAGCTGTGTGGTGGCATGGAGTTTTGATGCAGCGTTTCAGTTTTGCTTTATGCATTTATTCCTGCTGTCGTTATCAATTGCAGATTGCATGTAAATGCCTTACATTATCATGACATTTTGTAATCTGCTTGAGATTAGATTCATATTGCCCTCTTGAGCAGTGTAGCAAAGCGCATGGCACTCTTTGAATGCACAGTTATGAAAGTGAGTCATTTTGTAGGCAGTCACGTGAAATGCACTTGTTAAGGGCATTTTTAAATGCACTGGAGGAATGCACTCTGCTAAAGTGTGCACTTGTAATGGGGCAGAGTGAAGTTACGTATAAGAGACCCCCCTCACCCTTTTTTGGTAAAATGTAATTTTTTTTTTTTCATATCGAAAAGAAGAATTTCTATGAAAATTAGCCAATCTCTCCCTGCAATGTCACCTTCCTGAAAATGCAGTAATCAAGTACCAGAGTTGCAAATGTCAGTGGAAATCTGATGCTGTACCAAAACCATTTCAGGACGCCCTTGTGATTGCGAACTTCTGTTCACATTCAGAACTCTAAGCATGGCTTCTCATCTCTGTAAGCTTGATCGGCAAATGTTAGTAGTGAGCTTAGCGCACATACCAGTGTCGCAGGTAACTTTGGCCAAAGATTAAAAATATACCAGGGCACAATAGGTGAATGCAACTTCTACCATTTTGTTGACTACTGTATATGGCGAGTGTTTTAATATTTTGTTCAGATGAGTAATGAAATAAATTGGCAAAACTAACTTTTTAGCTATTGCTTTTCAGTCGAAAATTTCAGTACTGAATTGTGGAGTATCCTAGAAATACCTCTATTTCATCAGCTTTTATTTTTATATATGCTTCAGATCAGTTTTTTTTACATTGAAAAGGAAGCCCATCAAATAAGGAAAAAAAACCGACGGGACATTCGGCTTGTGTGCCATTATACCAGTGCTTTCAAACGTGGAAGCCATCAGCTTAGCTGCGCATAGTGGTGCTACGAATAAAACAAAAGCAACGACAGTGCTTTGCAAAATTGAAAGTGACACCTGCTACCTACCTGGCGGTGTTCGTGCCGAAAACAGCAGGTGCAGTGGTTTGTGGTACCAATATGTGGGCCAATATACTAGGTAGTGTTCCTAGCCATTGGCCGGGCATCTCTCCTGTTGGAATTGCATGGAAATCACCAACTTCTTTAGCAAAGCATGACCTCAAGATGTAAATATGCCAGATGCGAAATGCTGGCCGATGGCTAGGAATGTGGCTTAGTGCTTCGGCCGCTAACGTAAAGCACCGCTAAGTAAACCACCGTGCCAGCTATTTTTCACACTGAACACGGCCAGGTTGCGGCTTTTACTTTCAATTTGGCCACCAGTGCTCACGTCAGTTTTTGCCCTGTCATATTTGCAGCACCATCTCACACGGCTACATTCACGAGTCCCACGTTTGAGAGCACTCTGGTGGCACTTTGCAAGCAGATTGCCGCATGCTTTTTTTCTTTTCTTCATATTTCGAGGACTTTCTCTTGGACGTGGAAAAAAACTAATCTAAAGAAGCGCATATCAAAATAAAAACTGATAAATTAGAGGTTTTCTGGGGATCCTCTACAATTTGGCATTAGAAATTTTGCCTCCCAGGATCTTAATATCTTAAAAGTTAATTTTTTTCAATTTATTAAATTGCTCAATTCAACAAAATTTAAATATATGTACTCTGACTTATTATTATATATAATGGTCAACAACATGGCTGAAGTTGCGTCCACCTATTGCACTGCGTTATATTTCTAGACCTTAGCTTAAGTTAGCTGGAATACCTGGGATATTGGCCCAATGTTATCTTGGCTTAATTGTGCCACACACTACTATGCACTAGACAGAGGCTGCCTTGTTGCTGTTGTGCATTCCGTGTTGCATTTGTAATGCAAGAATGTTCTCTGAGTTAACTGTGCAAAGGCCTGGCAGGTTTAGTATGTATGTGGCAGTGCTTCGAATGCAGATGGTAATATACGACATGTCAGGAAGAACTGAGAAAAAAACGCACATAGATGCTCTAGAAGGGGTGAGTGTTTCTTTTTAACTGCTTTGGTTGGTGAAATTAAAGATACCTTAGTGTTGAAATGTTGCAACGAAAACTTGATTTCTTTCTAGCCAGCAGCTCAAAAGAAAGAACACTAAATTTTTGCTCCCAAAATTTTAAATATCTTGAACCTAAAGAGCCCAACTTGTGCATGCATTTGACAGTCCCTAAGTGTGGTATGTGCAAGTCTGCAGTTTTCGTGCCTTGTAATCGTATTGTGGCTTTTTGTGCAGCTCTGAAATCTCCGATGATCTTTGTGTGGGTGGTTTGTTGGGCGACAGGTTTAGGTTTAATCTGATCACATCATAAAGGCCCTGTTCACATTTTTGGCTTGTGATAGTTCTGGTGAATTATTTTTTTTAATGGTTGTGTGCTCAATTTTTCCTTTGTTCAGGCAGCAATGGTAACTAATCTGAGGCTTTGGCACGTGTTGTTCCGTAGCGCTTTGTATCTACCGTAAAAACCGGGATATAGGTCGGACTTTTTTCGAAAAACCATGGTGGAAAGTTGACCCCTGTCTTATATACTGGTCATTTGCGGAAGAACTACGGAAGTCTTGCAACAATGGGCAGCTGAAGTCAACAGTGTGCCTCTATCACCATCGCCATCAGCAGCAGTGCCGCCATTTTGCGTTTCCTTAGTTGCAAAGCTGTTTTGGTTAAAGGCTGCTTTTTCACATTTTGTTTCAAAATGAGCGGAAGCTGACGGTAATTCACCGTCGCCTTCAAGAAAAACGCGATTGAGTATGCAGAAGCTCATGGCAACCTGGCGGCACAGCGCGAATTCGGTGTATCCGAAAAGAGCATTCAGTACTAGCGGAGGGAGAAGCTGCGTATTACAACTTGCAGCAACCAGAAAAAAACATCAATTTGTGGGCGGACCGCAGCGTGTCCAGAATTGGAAGGAAAGGTCGTGCTGCATGCAAGATGGCTGCCTGTGACTGCTGAATGCATCCGCGTGAAAGCGGTAGAGATGCGGACCGCAGCGTATCCAGAATTGGAAGGGCTTTGCTCTACGGCGCTGTACTTCTGTGTGCCAAAAACAAACACGCGGGTCGATGGGCGTGCGATACTGTTAAAAAATTGGTTGGTTGTACATACGGGCAGCATTTAAATGAAAATAATTTAATAAATACTGTCACCATTGTGCAACCTGTTGAGTCGCACTTGTTTCAAGGTAAGGGTGTCTTTCGGTACTTTTTTCATTGAAAAAGATTTTTGTTCATTTTTAGAATTGGTTAGTTGGGGGGTCAACCTATATTCCGGTTTTTACGGTAACTCGGTGAAGTTCAGACAAATCAAACATTGGTGGAACCAGTATGACTTGCTAGTTTGTTTTGAATTGTAGCCAGGGCCAGTGGCTAATGCATGTGTGTCTTGGCATTAGCCAGATGCTTCTTGCACAGCTCCGCTGTCTCATGAAAGCACTTGCAGGTTTTGAGATGCACATACTCTTCGCTTCTGTGGTGGGCGAAGAGGGTCAGAAGCAAGCCGAGCTGTCACTTTGATCCTCATTTGGTTTGCAAAGGAAATTCTTTTCTATTCCTTCAGTCTCATTTCTTTTTTGTGTCTGCGTGCATGTGCAAGAGAGGGATAGCCACATGCATCGTTAGAAAGGCAAGCTTAACATACTTTTATGCGTGGTCAGGTAGGCAATATGAAGTGACTGCTACATAGAGTGCATTTTACTGTGATTTCAAGGGAATATATTGGCATATTTATAATGCAAACTGGAAACTGTGGGATGCCAAATAAAGGTTACTAAATACTGAGCCTGTCGACACTAAACCTGGGCACAGGCTCTTGTGTGTTGTGGACTTGTTCTACCAGTTGCCTTGAAATCAGGAGAGTTGCATCTTTTGCTGAGCTCGTATGTGCAGAAAATCGTGAAGCTATTTGTTTGGCAGGTTATTTGAGAATGAGGTGAAAGCTTCCATTGGAATTATTTGTTCAATGATGCATTAGTTAACAGTTCTATAATCTGAGGCAGTTTTTGGCTGCAAGCAGCTGGCTTTTGCTTTAGGGGGTGGTGCCATGCTTTCTCCAAGCGTAAGCCACTTAGCATGCCTTGCAAAGAATATAGTCTCTGCCCCCACACAATACCTATGCCGAAATTACAGCTGAAATATCTGAAGTTACTGCTTTGGGGGCCAAACGATGCTGTTAGCTTTCATGGTTCTGACCTCACCATGCAAGTTACAGCAAGTCTTGTGCTTATTGTGGTACGCAGATGACTGTGTATGAAGCTTGTATCCTGCTTTGTGCATCGTTTGCCATTAAAAAGTAATGCAGAAATAAAACTTAAACTAAAAATTAAGCATTGCAATTAAGTTAAGAATTTATTATTTGAGATTGGAGCTCACCTGTTATTTTCATTTGTGCAGTGTATGAAAGAAGCAATCCTTGAAAGCAAGGCAAAAAATAAGAGGATGAGACCATCCAGTATGGTAAGAAACCTTTCTTATCACTTCGCGTTTGCATCCTGCAAAGGCTTTTATGATGTTGTGTGCCTTAACAAGCCATGTAATAACTTTTTCTTTCACCTCATTTTGCTTATTGTACATATGGAGAGTTAGGGGAGGAGTTGCTTGGAGCAGCTTGATGTATCCAGCGCCATGAGTGAGCAAAAGCAGTAGATATTCTGTGGGGTTGGTTTGTGCCGTTCCCCCTCCTTTTTCCTTTTTTTTTCTCGATATTCACTCAGCATTTTGTGCAGCATGGCCGACAGCCTTATTAAAGGGGTTGTGAAGAAGCTTTGACACCATGAGTGAACAAGTTCGAATTGTGATCTGCACATGACCATTTTCATTGGAATGAAGTTTTACAGCTCTGTGCTTTGCAGGAAATTGAACTGTTTTCGTAAAATATTGTGGGCTCATTTGGTGTTTATTTTCCTTTCTGCTGCCTGTAACAACATGGATTTGCTGCGATACAATTCTTGAAAGTGCTCTGTTACTGGCTGTGAGGGACTGAGAAAGCTATTTATTCCTATGAGTACCGTATTTTCTGGTGTTTAAGTCGTGCTTTTCTTTCTGAATTTTTCGTCGTGTGTGTCTTATTCAGTGTTGCAGCTTATATATGACAAAAATGACGCACCACTGCGCAATTTCTTTTGCTGCGCCCAGTAACTATGTTTTAAAGAAAATCAATGCGTGAAAGAGAAAAAAATGAAGTTACTTTTTAAATGTTGTCTTGTGAATAGAATTGCATAATCTCACAACCAAATTGATTGTGGCGGTGCACTCTGCATGCTGTCGCCATCGCATCAAGTTTAGCTGGTCCAGCCATATTCTTGATTGACAGTTACGATTTCAGCTGCGTATCCGTTTGGCTATGGTTTGGCTTAGTGCACATAGTGTGTTCTTGCTCAACGTGACACCACTTGCGAGGCGAAGGAGCTATGATTCAAAATTCAGATTGCATGCCATTGAATATGTACTGGAGATTGGGAACCAGGCAGCAAGTAGACAGTTCAATGTGAGTGAAAAAATTATCTGGAACTTGTGCAAAGCCACAAAAGCACTCCAGTCGATGAAGCCAACAAAAAAGGCAGGCCACAGAAAGATGGTATGGTGGTCAGAGCTTGTGAGTCATCTATGCTCAGCAGCTGCCACAACTGAGTATTTTCGTCTTCTATCTGACATAGAGATCCTCACCGGGTTTTTATAGTGCTTGCTGAATGGTGCGATTTATAGACCGGAAAACATGGTACGTACGGAATAAAACATTGGCTGCTGATAGTGTAGGTTTGCTGCAAAGTAGAACAAAAAAACAGTGAGGTGCTACCATGACATGGTGCTTCAATACAGCCTGAAACCACTCAAATGCCTGCAGAAGCAAAGTGTGTGGGCAAGGGTGACTGTCAGGGAAGGGGCCACGGCAGTGAGCAGGAAACAAAGTTAACTTCCTCAAAGGTCTGTGAGTAATGACTTAATTTGTTAAAAAATTCAGGTATGGGAATTCATTTTACAGTGCAGTAGAACAGCCAGGCAACAAATTTAAGAACTTGATGTTGTGCATAGGCCTGCCAGTACATCTGTCACACAGGTGCTCTCAATTCTGCTTGAGGCGATGCAGGTTGATCAGATATTGCGTGGTGTGCATTGCTACAAAGACATTTTCTAGCATGCTCAGCTCTTATCTATAATAAGGGATTAATTACTCATTGGCATACACCCAAGCACAGCCATACGGCTACAAGGAAAGCTTTACAGCTTCCTCAGAAACTTTGTAGTTAAAGAAAAATTCGTCCTGGTCGGGGTTTGAACCCGGGACCAGCGCTTTACCAGAGCAGTCGCTCTACCAACTGAGCTAGCCGGGACGGCAAGCTTATGGTAGGGGGAGAGCGAATCGATCAAAAACTCGAAGCGGGAACAGTGTTGGTCAAACATTGGGTGGATGCCACCCAACATTTGGCTTGGGTGGATGCCAGTGAGTAATCACTCCCTTATTACAAATCTACTCCACCTTGGTGGTTCCCCTAAACATTTTACCAACTCTTAACTGTGGAACACCTTAGCAGTAATTGATGGAAACAGTCTGTGTGGTGCTGTGTTGCACTGCTTGCATAGTTAGTGCGTGGAAAGCCATGAAAGTGGGGTCGTTGCCGGTGCGTACTCATGTGCAGTTCAAAATGGCTAACATGGGAGCAGCAATTACAGCAATATGATGAGGTGTGACATGGCAGGAAAATGCTGTTGCGAGCAGTATCCCTGTTGCTGAGGGAGCCACTTCCATGTTGGCAATGCTACTAGGGTAGCAGACATGACACCAGGTCGACAGCAAGGTGTACTGTTCATTGTTGCCATTCAGCGCTTCAGTGCTCTGAAAAAGTGAACAGCCTTTTATAATGGAAGTTGCTACATAGAGTCACTAATAAATGAGCAAGCTAATGCTGTGACCAACTTTGCATCAACTGTTTAAATGCAGCATTATATTATGGATTGAGCAGCCATGCACTGTACAATAAGCATTGGTGAACAGGATGTTGGTTGTATTTCTTAGTTTTCCTGTAATGTACAGATACAGAATGTGGGCTGTGAAATACTGCCTGCGTTATCAGTGAACGAAGGCACTATAAGTCAGTGTGCCTTGATTTCTCTGTATTGTATGTCCAGGGGAGAGCCCTAAAATGTTCTCATTTCAGAAAGAGTGAAAAGTGTGATATTAGCAGCAATTTACTCCCTTTTTCTATCTCCTTGTCATTGAGAGGTCTAGGGTTCTGACAAGGCAGTCACATTGTGGACATGGGTAACTTTTCATGTTGCTCGCCTGACTTTCATTGTTAGTCATTATTTGTATTTGGGTCTTCATTCTGTTTCCAAGGTAGTTTCATCGTGTACCCGTATCAAACATCCAGCTGCCAGTGAGCACCTTTAGTCGTTCTCTCTGCCTAGCTTTTTCTTTCTGCCTGGACTCTGGTATCACGTCTTGCATGATGCACCCTTTGTCATCAGCTACACTGCCATCTGTTGTCTTTCTCGTGAATGCCAGCTGGTGGGAGCACAGGCATATGCGAAAGGCAGATTGCGATTTATACTTTCAAGCCTGATTGAGGGCTGCTGTTAGATGCCTTGGGCCCATTGAGCGACTAAGTACCTTTATGCACTCCACTTCCTGTCCCATTTGCACCTTTTTTTAATGTACATGCCCATGTACACGGTTTGAACCCACCATAAGAAAATGTAAAGAACTCTGGCCCGCCCAGACCCTCCCTAGTTCTGCTTCCTTTCTTGTCTGTACAAAAATATATCTGTAAGCTGCGGCATACTGCTTTGAATACGGGTTGCACTACATGGCTGGGTAAGTAGTAAACACGTCTGTTAGCATAGAATTGAACATGTATGGTGGCAGCTTGCTTCATTTGCACTTGAAGAGTTTGATGCAGGGGAAGTTCATTGTGAATTGAAGATTCCTGTGTGACAAGGGTACAATATTTTGCATGTCTGTGGCAGTGTTTAACTGATAGTATGCTATGTGCCTGCAGGAACTGTTCAACTCATCACGGACAGCCAAGTACACAAGTCTAAGAAATGAGGTTGAGAGCCCTGTGCATCGACTTCTGGATCATACCCAGCAGCAGCAGCAGGTTTGTAAATGGTGGTGTATTTCAAATTTTTAGAAAGCTGTGATGTGCTGCTTGTCTAGGGGCCATGAAAGTTTGTTGTACTTGTTGCACACAAGCACTGGCAATAAACACTCATAATCCTGCTCTAGCCAACCCTTTTTCTGTTTGGTTTTAAATTTAGTTTTTGTTCTTAGTACGGAATGGCTTTTGTACTGAAGTTCCGTAATGTTCGTTTTTTTTTTCTTCAAAGGGGCCATGAAATGGTATTTACTAAGTTAGGAATAGCGCATGAGGAATTGGTGTTCCATCGCTCATCAGCGCACCATAAAAAGTTTTAAGCTAGCTTCTTTAACACCGAAGATATTGGTGATTAGAAATGGGGCTCCTCCTCTCCCCCTGAAATCATACATGATGATGTGCCAGAAAAAAAAAGATAAAGAACAGGTCGGGACTGCACCCAGCCAAGCACCATTTGGGCACATCCTATGAGAAGGCTTGGCCAGATTGACCATTCACGTCATTGGGGTTGGGGCAGCTAAGCAAGCACAGTGTGGTGTTGCCCTAATCAATTATGAGCAGCTTTTAAATTTGACTTGAATGTTCACAAAGACCACCTGTAAAATTTGTTGCTTTAGAATATGGCCATCAAAATCATTTCAGAGTCCCTTTAATTTCACATAGAGTTGTGTGTGTGCGTGTGGGTGCGCACACGCGTGCTCGGAAAGCTGTTAAAATGAGATGTTGCGGCAGCCTGTTATTTTTTCTGGACATGGGCCATATTGATAGGTTGAAAGAACTAGTTGCTATGATTAGTAAGCTGGTGTGAGTGGCATAACCAGATAATAGTGCAGTTACCGTATTTACTTGTGTAATGAATCCACTCGCATAATAAGCTCACCCACCAATTTTGTCGTTGAGAATTTTCTTTTTTCTTTAAGCGTCACCTTTTCCTAGTGCAATCCACGGTTTCATGCCATCCGTAGTGCAGACCTTGACAGCGCTCCAGGTGATGCGCGCCAATAACATCACAGCGTGTTTATCTTTTGATGACAGCTCCTGTGGAGATGACCCACTTGGATAACATGGCAGAGCGCCAAGACGCTGTGTGCTCTTGTCAGGAGCGCCAGTGGTGGTGGCTTGCTCGGCGCACTATTGTGCTCCTGGCTGCTCCGGTGTATGGTTAGAAAGTCGGCTAATGCTCGAGCATTAGAGGGAACATAGCGGTTTAAGCCATAATGCTATAAAACATCCTCTACACTGAAATGCTATGGAGGAAGCAGAACCTTCAGACCCTGAAGCGATTTGGCAAGCTCGAAATCATGAGCGAAAATGTCTAACTCCTCTCACACTACAGCTAACACTTATACATTTGCATTACACTCTCGTAACCGTCCCGCAAGTTTTTTAACCTTGTGTAAAAAACGCACATCTGACCTTCAGGGCCAGTGTTCAGTATGTGCACTTTTTATTTCACTGCGCCGACTATCACAAAATCGTTGCATCGCGTCATGATGCAGCAAACAGCTTTCTAAGTGAACAGTGCTTAACACCGGCAACATGAGCATGGCCTACTGCGTGCTTTGTTCATGATTGCTGGATGGACAGATGGGTGAGCTGGTGGGTGGCCGGGCAGGCAGGTGTATGATGTGAAATTTCTACTCTTGCAAAAATATCTGTCAAATTCTTTTCCTCACGTATTGAACCCTCCCCCCAAAGTGATGTCAACTTTTCTGGAAAAAAAGTGGGTTAGTAATGCAAGGAAATATGGTAGTAACTGGATATTTGGTTGGATTGAAATGGGAAAGTTCACACTGCATTTTCACTGATGCCAACCTGGAAGCTGCAGGACAAGATTAGGGCTAGCATTTCTTGCTGGGGAGCAGTTCAAGAAACAATGCTTGGTTATGAAACAAAGGGGATAATAAATCGATAGTCAACGCCTTTTCTTCTTTTTTTCTTTACTTTTCAATTTCCACATCTAACTGCTCCATACAAAGAGGTGTGACTGTGCCTAACTGCTGAAAGCTTGTACAGATGGCTTATTTGCTGTGTGCGAATGCCAAACGCTTACCGTGGGCTAAACACTGTGAACATTGAATAGTTTAACCCTGACACACCTTAATACAAATTATTTGAGCGCTTGAATTAGGAAATGGCTGCATGATGTTGCTGCTTAGGGCTTCTTATGCCAATGAATGGTAGGAAATATACGGTTTACGGTGCCTTCTTCAGGGACAAGGAATGCAGGTACCTTCGGTTTGTCATTGCTGCAAATGTGTAATGCTTTCATGGTTCCTCCTCGGGGAAGAGTACTCACTTGAGCCCAGATATACCGAGCCTGCATACTATTTCGAATTATCGCCTGTATTGAACACACAGACTATGGCCGTAAAAATCCTGTGTAAAAGTATAGGAAACTCTGGTAGTATGATGTCACGTAGTGGTGATGGCAGTCGAAGCAGCGATGAAGACGGACGAAAGGGTCTTCTAAAAGAAAACTGTTTATTGGGCTGACTTGCACCCAAAATGGACTGAATCACTCGGCGGTGGCGAAGCGACAAGCGTGCTCGGCGGTCATCGAACAGAATGCCCGCCGCTGTCGGCCGTGCTCAATTTAAAGCTGATAGCGAACTTTCGAGATAAAGAGTGCAAAGTTACTAGAACATTCCGGAACAACGTAGAATCAGCTCTGCCTGGCTGCGATCCATCGAGATAAATCTAGTCGCGTCTTGCGTCGCAAACGAAGCGATAAAGCGATGTGGCGGCAGATTTGAAAAACGAACACACTGCAAATATTCGCGGCATTACTCCTCTTTCAAAGAAGCATCGACCGGATGCATTAAAACAAATAATGCGACTAGTAAGGAAAACAAACGGATCTTGCGAAAATAGACCATGGAAATGCAGTGGCCTTTAGCGCTCATAATACGGCTTCAGACGGACTACATGGACAACTTCTGGTCGTACGCGGCGTCGCTGGGATGCATTCATTGCGTCAGGGATGACTTCATAATCCAGTTCACCCAGCCGACGAAGAACCTTGTACGGGCCGAAATAGCGGCGCAAAAGCTTTTCACTCAATCCACGGCGGCAAATGGGCATCCACACCCAGATTTGGTCTCCTGGCTTGTATTCCGCGTTGCGTCTTCGTAGGTTGTAGCGTCTGGCGTCGGTCCGCTGCTGATCTTTGATCCGTAATCGGGCAAGCCTTCGAGCTTCTTCTGCGCGTTGAAGGTAGGCGGCAATGTCGACGTTCTCTTCTTCTGTAACGTTGGGCAGCATGGCGTCTAGCGTGGTCGTGGCCTCCCTGCCATGGACGAGCCTAAAAGGCGTCATCTGGGTGGTCTCCTGCACTGCGGTGTTGTAGGCGAAGACGACGTAAGGCAGGATGACATCCCAGGTTTTATATTCGGCATCGACATACATAGCGAGCATATCGGCGATGGTTTTGTTCAGGCGCTCGTTCAGTCCGTTGGTCTGCGGATGGTATGCAGTTGTCTTCCGGTGGCTGGTTTGGCTGTAGCGCAGGATGGCTTGCGTTAGTTCCGCCGTAAATGCTGTTCCTCTGTCCGTGATGAGCACATCGGGGGCACCGTGTCGAAGAAGAACGCACTCCACGAAAAATTTGGCGACTTCTGCTGCTGTTCCGTTCGGTAGGGCGTTCGCCTCGGCGTAGCGGGTCAGGTAGTCGGTCGCTATGATGATCCACTTATTTCCAGATGTTGACGTTGGAAAAGGGCCAAGCAAGTCCATGCCAATCTGCTGAAAGGGCCTTGAGGGAGGTTCAATGGGGTTCAGAAATCCTGCTGGTCGTGTGGGAGGAGTCTTTCGTCGCTGACAATTTCGGCATGTTTTCACATAGTGTGCGACATCGGCAGACAGTCGGGGCCAGTAATACTTGTCTTGAATGCGGCGGAAGGTGCGAGTAAACCCGAGATGTCCAGCTGTCAGCTCGTCGTGTGAAGCCTGTAGAACTTCTTCGCGGAGACAAGTAGGTACAACAAGGAGGTAGGCTGTTTTGTTCGCTGTAAAGTTCTTCTTCACAAGGACCTCATTCTGCACACAGAAGGAAGACGGTCCTCGCTTGAATGAAGCGGGGGGTGAAGAAACTTTGCCTTCCAGGTACTCGATGAGGCCTTTTAGGTTGGGGTCCGAGCGTTGCTGCTGAGCAAAAGAGCTTGCGCTGAAGGGTCCCAGGAAGGCGTCCTCATCGTCGTCCGGCGGCGTTGCATCTACAGGGGCTCGTGAGAGGCAATCGGCGTCAGAGTGCTTGCGTCCGGACTTGTAAACGACGGTGACGTCAAAATACTGGAGACGCAGACTCCATCGAGCGAGTCGGCCAGAGGGATCCTTCAAATTGGCAAGCCAGCAGAGCACGTGGTGGTCAGCGAACGGCCGTCCATAGAGGTAGGGGCGGAATTTCGACGTAGCCCGGATGATGGCAAGGCACTCCTTCTCAGTTGTCGAATAGTTAGCCTCGGCCTTGGAAAGGGAACGGCTAGCGTATGCAATGACCTCCAGCCTGTCACTTTTTTGAACGAGAACGGCACCTAGGCCCACGCTGCTTGCGTCGGTATGAACTTCAGTATCGGCGTTTTCATCAAAATGCGTGAGGATCGGTGGGGACTGTAAACAACGCTGAAGTTCCTTGAAGGCTTCTGCCTGCGGCGCTTCCCATTTAAATGGCACGTCTGTTTTCGTCAGTTGGGTCAGGGGCTCGGCGATGCGCGAAAAGTTTTTCACAAATCGTCGGTAATATGCGCACAGTCCGAGAAATCTGCGCACTGCTTTCTTATCGGCCGGCGGTGGAAACTGTTCAATAGCAGCTGTTTTCTGCGGGTCCGGGCGTACTCCCTCCTTGCTAACGATGTGGCCTAGAAACAGTAGCTCTTCGTAGGCAAAGTGGCACTTCTCTGCCTTCAAGGTTAGGCCAGACGACTTGATGGCGTCTAGTACTGTTCGAAGTCTTTTGAGGTGCTCTTCAAAGTTCGAGGCGAAGACAACGACATCATCTAAATATACCAGACAAATTTGCCACTTCAGGCCTGCCAGCACTGTATCCATTACTCGCTGAAACGTCGCCGGTGCAGAACAGAGACCTAATGGCATCACCTTGAACTCAAACAGCCCATCCGGAGTTATGAATGCTGTCTTCTCGCGATCTCTTTCGTCGACTTCAATTTGCCAGTAGCCACTCTTGAGGTCCATCGATGAGAAATATTTGGCGTTGCAGAGGCGGTCCAGTGTGTCGTCGATGCGGGGGAGGGGGTAGACGTCCATCTTTGTTATGTTGTTCAAGCGGCGGTAATTCACGCAGAATCGAAGTGCGCCGTCTTTCTTTCTCACTAGAACAACCGGTGCCGCCCATGGGCTGTTTGAAGGCTGGATGACGTCGTCGCGAAGCATTTCTTCGACTTGGTCCCGGATGGCTTTTCGTTCTCGCGGTGACACACGGTAGGGGCTTTGACGGAGAGGTCGGACGTGTTGATCCGTTATAATGCAATGCTTGGCAATTGGCGTCTGTCGCACCTTCGGCGATGTCGAAAAACACTCACTGTAGCTTTGAAGCAGATTGCGTATCTGGTCTTGTCTGTTCTGGTGCAGGGCTGGGTTGATGTCGAAAGTGGGCGAGTTCTCCTGGTCAGGTGAATCTTCTGCGGAGGGGTCGGAGAGGGCGAAGGAGTCTCGTACGTCAGATATTTCGTCGAAGAAAGCAATCGTCGTTCCTCTGTTAATATGCCGGTATTCTTCGCTGAAGTTAGTCAGCAGTACTTCGGCCTGGCCATTGCGGAAATGTGCGATGCCTCTTGCGATGCTGATTCCTCGGTCTAGAAGCAACTGCATGTTCCCCTCGATGATGGCTTCAGCGTTAATGGCTTTCGTGGCGCCTATGGTCACGATAACACTTGAACGGGGTGGGACGCTCACTTCTTCCTCCAGGACACTTAGGGCAACGAGATTTTCCCGAGTTTTCATCGAAGCGATGGCTTCTTCCGTCGAAAGCGTGATCAGCTTGGATCGCAGGTCGATGATCGCTTGATGCTCATCAAGGAAATCCATACCCAAGATCACTTCTCGGGAGCATTGCGGTAGCACAACAAAGGTCGCAGGATAGGTATGTCCTTTGACAGTCACTTGCACTGTACATCGTCCTGATGGCGTAATGAGGTGGCCATCTGCGTTGCGAATTTGTGGGCCGTCCCAAGCCGTTGTGACTTTTTTCAGATGCGCAGCGAATGTTCCATTCATCACGGAGTAATCGGCTCCTGTGTCGACTAGAGCGGTAACTTTCCGGCCGTCGATAGTCACTTCTAGGTCGGAGGTCCTGGCTCTTGCATTGCATGTCGCTCTCGGCGTCGGGTCACGGCTTCGTCGCGTATGCGAGTCACGGGTTGGGCGTGTGGTCGAAGCTCCTCTGGGTGGTGGCGTCGATTTCAAGGTAGCTTGCGTCGTGGTCGAGGTTCTCATTGTGTGCGGCGTCGGTGCAGCGAGTGTCAGTTCTTCATGCGGCGTCGCGGGTGCAGCGTCTTCGTGGGGCGTGGTCGGTGGAGGATCTTCGGCGTTTAGCTCGTGAGCAACCTCACCTCCAGAGGTTGCTGCCTTTAGTTTCCCCTACGGGGGCTGGGAGACCTTCCTCGTACCGCTGCTGCGTAGCTGCGGCGTGGCGACGCAAAGCACGAGGTTGACGGCGATGGTGAGCGCGAAAAGCGGTACGGCGTGGGCTCTTCTCGACGCAGGTACTCGTCGATTTCCTGCGGACGTTGTCCGAAGCGTGGTCGTGGGGCGTTAACGGAAAATCCTCGAAGACCGATACGTCGGTACGGGCAGTGACGAAGAATATGGCCGGCCTCACCGCAATGGAAGCACAATGGCCGGTTGTCGGAAGTCCTCCAGGCGTCGCATTTCCTGGGGCTTGAGCGTCGGTCATAGGCTGGGCGGGCGGGGGCTGGGAGGCGGCGTTGTGGAACAATTGGCTCACCTCGGGGAGGACGTGGGGGTTGTCGCTGGGGCTGAGCAGTCCTTACTGCAGCGGCGTAGGTCATGGCCTGGGGTTCTGTGGCCGTCGTGGTGTCAAGTGCCTGTTGCACTTCTTCCCGTACCACATCCATCAGAGTCGCTGCTTGTGGCTGTGGGGAAGATGGCAGTAATCGGCGTAGCTCCTCTCGGACGATTTCGCGGATAACTTCCCGCAAGCTGTCGCTGGTGGTGGCCGGCGCGTCCGAACGGATTGCACAGGCAGAGGAAGGACGATTGTACTGCCGAGCTCGGACGTCGAGGGTCTTCTCAATCGTGCAGGCTTCTTGCATGAACTCCTCGACTGTTTTTGGCGGCTGGCGGACGAGGCTTGCAAAGAGTTGTTCTTTTACGCCGCGCATTAAAAACTGAACTTTCTTTTCCTCGGTCATCCCGGGATCGGTGCGGCGAAATAGGCGCTTCATCTCCTCGACGTAACTGCGGACGGGCTCATTCGGAATCTGGATCCTGGACTCGAGAAAATGGATCTGGCCAGGGCATACAATGCAGAAAATGAATCACCAATGGTATCTTAGGGCAACAGAATGAATTTGATGGATTTTAATGGCACAAGGGCATCTGTGGCCAAAAAGTGCCTTAGAACAAGTTAATTTCGTCTACTCAAGGTGAAATCAGAGACCCATTTCCCAAGCATTTCATTCCAGATAAGCTGAGCACCACGCCAGGAAACAGCTTGTGCATTGCAAGAAAATGAATTTCACGATAAGGAAAATATAGCAGGAGATAGCTGATTATAAGCTCACTAGATAAGATTAGGTGATTTCTGATAGTGTGGCATGTAGCTGGTGCAAGACACAGATAATTAAACTGGAAAAGGCCATTGTCCTGAGGTGAATGTAAACTAAGCAATGAGGATAATGAAATTCGCTACACTACAGCTGTTAAGAATCAGCTCAAGTTCCATGCTTCAAGATGATGCAAGTTTGCTCAGTGAAAAAAAATCATAAGTTCACCCAAGAATTGGTATCTTGGCGGTATCAGGCTGCAGGTGCAGATGAATTAATCCTGCCTCAGAGAAGAGCTACATAGAGCACAAAACATTTTAGGCCAGTCCTACACTGACAGCTGTTAATAACTATTTTAAAACTGTTTTTCATTGCAAAAACAATAATACCGAGTTTGTGTTGGTCATGTGATTATGTTACTGAGGCTCTCTTAAAAATTCTAGCCATAGCTAAAATACAAGCTGTCTCAACTAAGTTTTTATATCAACAATGAGAACATAAACACATGCAGATTATTCAAGTAGAAGTTTTATTCTTCATGACGTGCCCTACAAAATTTAAATTATACTGAAAAGTAATAGAGTGGAGTGCTTGTGCCAAAAATACTAAACCTCAACAACAAAGAGAACACAAGATAAAGGCAACAACATATTGCCCAAAATTTAAATGTTTGACAGAACAAATATGAAAAGAAAACCTCTCCACAACTGGAACAAAACAGCGTGATACCGAGCACACATTTGAAAATTGTTTCATCCAAATCCCCAGTCTGGTGCTCCAGCACTCTTCAGCCCGCATGTCATGAAATGCACCATAGTTCTGGTAGCTGTAAAGAGTATACAGCTGATCCGGTATTTTGATATGTGAACAGTAACCCTCAATGACCACCAGGCTGAATACTTTCAAGAGGCTGTTCTAGTAACAAGACTGCAGTGAAACACTTAGCAAGTTATGCTGGCGTAATAATGCAAACCGTTAATCTTAGAGTTCGCTACCACGCAACTCTGTAGTAACTCCTAAAGTGATGCAATCGAATGAAAAAAAGGACTGCCTATTATATAAACAAAAGTCGAGGCTGCAATGCAAGGCCACTACAGAAGTGCTGCAATACAGCAATAGCGATACAATGTACACTTTAAGCAACACAATGAAACATGATCTTTTATCCTTAATTATCAGAATTTAAATATTTCATTTTCCTTGCTCTCTTGCAAAATTAAGTTTAGATCGTGAAAGCGCTCAAAAAGACAAGGATACAGAAAGAGATTTCCACACAGTGCACTTACTTCCAGTGTCTTTTTGAGCACATCCGCTATCTAAACATGGTAACCCAACTAGCCTAAACGCTGTCGTTATTCCAAAATTAAGGGCACAGGGTAAGGTAAAATTAGAAAAAAAATCGTTTTTTTTTGTTTTGGAATTTTAGAAGTTCAATTCTTTCTACACATGTTCCATGATCGCACTTTCCTCAGAAAGCCATATTTACGGCTGAAAAACGCTTTTTCCGAAACCAAGTAGTGAGCGGCCACGCCCCCTTTCAGGATTAACGTCAATTTTTTCAACCAAAAAGTCCACCACCTGATTTCAAAACTTGTCTAAAATCAGCTACATATAAAAATTGTCTGGCAACTATTGTACAGCTCCTCTTTTTTAGCCAAGACAGTCCTGAGACGCTTTGCACGTTTTTTCCACGTTTCTGCAACCTTCATGCAGCTGCGTCCGAGTGCTATCCCTTTCGATCAGTATTGTAAATTGTGCCGGTGTTGGTTGCTGCTGATAAGTTGAGATGCCCAGGGCAAAGAAGGCCTTCGTCAGGCGTGAATTTCACGGCAACCGCTACGCTCATCGTGAAAAAGCAAAAGGATGTCCACGACCGAATGAGATCCCGAACGCTGAACGCGTCAGCTCCTCGACATCGAAGCTTTCAAGATTTTCTCTGTGCTTCCAGGAAGAGGATGTGCTACAGAGCAGCAGCCAATATGCCTTAATGGACATGGACGGCATTTGTGCCGCAATTACACAAATTTGTGTGTGCAGAGAGTGCGGTGGAAGTGTTGAGCTCATCGAAATATTGACAAAACGGGTAGGCGTTGCAAGCGTTTACAGTTTGAACTGTGAAGTGTGTAGTGCCGCACAACGATTTGAGACGCAGAAGAAAACTACTTCTGGCCTCTATGAAGCCAACCTCAGGTTAGTGTATGGCTTGAGGTTCATTGGTAAGGGAATGGCTGCAGGAAATATACTCTGTGCTATGCTAAACCTTCCTAAGCCGCCGACAAAGTTTGCGAAATACAATCAAGAGCTTCTAGGTCACATCGAAGCTGCTGCTCAGGAGTCGATGAAAAGGGCAGCTGACGAAGCTGTGCAGCTGAATGAGGGGGATAAAGACATCGCAGTTGCTCTTGATGGAAGCTGGCAGAAGCGAGGCCATACTTCCAATAACGGCATAGTCTCTGCGACCAGTGTAGACTCTGGGAAAGTGCTGGATGTGGAGGTTTTGTCTAAACGTTGTCCAAAGTGCAGCATCAAGGGTATAAACAGTGAACCCCTTCATAGAGAGGTGTGCCAAAGCAACTACCAAGGCACCAGCGGTGAAATGGAAGTCGCAGGAGCAGTGAAAATTTTCGGCAGGAGTGAGGAGCTTCACGGCGTTCGATACGTCAAATACCTTGGGGATGGTGACAGCAAGGCTTTTATGGCTGTGAAGGCACAAATGCCATATGGTGATTCCGTTGAAATATCCAAGGTTGAGTGCATAGGGCACGTGCAAAAAAGGATGGGCACAAGGTTACGAAGGCTAAAAAAAGGAAACAAAGCAGGAAAACTCTCTGATGGAAAGAGCCTCTCGGGCCGAGGCCGACTGACTGATGCAGTAATAGACAAGCTCCAGACGTACTATGGTTTGGCCATCAGAAGAAATGTAGGAAACCTGGATGAAATGCGAAAGGCCGTTTGGGCAACCTTCTTCCACTTATCGGCCACAGACGATGACCCATGCCATGGACTTTGCCCAAAGGGACCTGATACGTGGTGTGCCTTCAACAGAAGTCAGTCAGAGGGCAAGCCATTTTTCCACAAGGAGAGTCTGCCTGCATCTGTCTTGGAGGCTATCAAACCCATTTATAGGGAGCTATCGAAGGCTGAGCTCCTAGAGAAGTGCCTGCATGGGCGAACTCAAAATGCAAATGAGTCGTTCAACCATGTTGTTTGGGAACGCGCGCCAAAGAATGTGTTTGTTAGGCTTCGGACCCTACGGATGGCAACAATGGATGCTGTTCTTTCATTTAATGATGGTAGCATCGCACGGGCCAACGTTTTGAAGGCGTGTGGATTGAACCCAGGGAGCAACACCATCAAGTGGCTGAGGGAAGCTGACCATAAGCGCATGTACTTTGCGGGCCGAGCAACACGACAGCTTACAAAAGAGGCCCGACAGTCAGAACGACAAGCCGAAAAGCGAAAAAATGACGGCGACAGTGACTACGAAGCAGGGGGCTATTAAACCAATTACTATGAAGGCGTTTCTGCGAATAAAAAATGGTTTTTCACATCTTTTTTCTCTTTACGCTCTATTATCTCAAAACAGTGTTTTTTCTTACAAAGGTACCATTATTTCCAATGCCTTTCAAGACAGACGGCTGATTTTTTTTGCAATCATCTACATAAGTGTTGCCAACTACTGAACTAGAATTAAGCAATTTCACTGAGCAGTTATTCTGTTATGAATTTTGAAATGCGCAAAGAAAGGCCAGGTTTGTGTACTACCGGAAAAAATTTTATTAAAAATCGAATTTTCAACACATTTCAAATATTCTACTTCAGTAAAAAGAGCACAAAATTTGGCAAACAATGATATATGCATTATTAGGCTACTGTTATTAGTTAGTGAGAAACATGTACCTCAACATGGCCTAAAATGCATGGGAAGTATAGGGCTTACCCTGTGCCCTTAAGCCTTTCACAAAGTGGGAGCCCCTTTCCCCATACAATGTGCACCATAACTAATCCAACACATTTTTCATGATGTTTTCTCAGAGAATAAACACTGTTTGAAGATTTTGCAATAGTACTTGTCTTTTCGATTCTACGAATGTATCATGCAAATGTTCAATGAAATGACCATGTGCCTATCTTGATCATTGCTCAAAATCAGGGTATAATGCACCATGAAGGGCAGGCTCTGCTTGATTTTTATGTTTTCCTAACGAAGCATGTACGTGCAACCCTTCTGCTGGCTTGTATGCAGCAGGTTTGTCTAGCTAGACGAACTGTGGTTTTGCTATAAAGATGAAATGGTACTTTGGAAGTGAATGGTTTTCTAAAATGCATTTAACATACATACCGGGGCTTTAACAGCACCTGGTGTAAGCAACATCAGTGGGGGGACCGCAGGAGTGGCCTAGTGGTCCGAGCATCTGCCTCGCAAGCAGGAGGTGCGGAGTTCGATCCCTAGTGCCACCGGGTAACCAGCGGTGATACAATGGGTCGTTTCAATGGCCAGTTTAAAACTTGAAATAACCATGCTGCAATATATACAAAAAATGATTTGTGTGCTCTCTCTTGCATGACATTGTTAATCATATCATAGTGTTGGTAGTACACAAAATGCATGTATGGAACATATAAGTGCACTGTTTTTGTTCACATCTTACCTGCTATGTGCTGTTATGGCATGTTATGTGCTGGGAAAGCAACAGATGGTGAGCAATGTTGTGCTGCAGCCTTTCTTCTGGTGGAATTTGAATCATGTGAGGTGCAGCTGAAAGAAATTGTTTCATACATAAGTATATTTCATGTAACACAACAAAAAGTGCACAGCCCCATCATGAGTTGTGGTTTAAACTAACAGCGAGCTTTTTACTACTCTATTTAACATATGATGCAAGTCAGTGATGCTGGAGGCACAAAACTAAATACTGTAACAAGAGCTAATATGGACAATCGTGCCTTTAAGAGATATTGTCAATATATATTTTCCTGAATGAACTAAAGTTATCCTTAGAAGCATTCAGAGGAAGATAATTTTGCTAAATGCCTTTTGCCAGAATAGGCCTTTAAGGAACCAGTTGCAAATGAAAAGAATAACTTTAAGACCATGCTATGCATGCTATAACGCCAAAGTAGTTCCATACAAGCAGTATACTATGCCCCTAGTTTTATGGTGGGCCTGTACTGCACAATTTTCATGCAAGGTAGTGGAAAGTATGTGCCATGAAACAGACCTCTGCTTGCTGAAACTGGCAAATAAGTACTGGGTTTTTAAGGCAGGAAAGAAGTTACATAGTTCCTTCTGCAGGTTTTGAACTTCAGGTTAGTTATTTGAAAAATATCAATCCCTGAACTGCAATGATTGAAGTTTTTAGCAAATAACATTTCCATTGTAACAGTGGAAACGCTCTTTTATTTGAGGAACGACTTTTCAAAAGCCTGCGTTTCATGGTGGCTGTCAAGTAGCCCTGATAAAGAGAAACCAGTCACGACACACAACCAAGCCCCCGTAGCACATTTTCAACTATACCCTCATGATATAGCTTTAAAGTAAGTGTTAAGCAATACAAATACAAATCCCTTGATTTCCTTCATGATTTATTACTGGTGTATACATACAAAGATAACCGTACAAGATGTGGAGTGCATGGTACAGAGACAGTAGGCAGATGGTTTCTTGACACTCAAAAAGTGAACAAGGGAAGGAAAAATCTCAGGGTGCTTGCCGTTTCGACAACTTGTTTTCGTCTGGGGTCAACATATACAGAGGAAACTTAGAATCAAGTACAGGGTTGTCCACTCTTAGTGCGAACACGCGAGCACATGGCTGTGCTCTTTGGGCCACTGTGTCTGACATTGCCACACATCGAAGTGTAACATGACACGAAGCACCACATCCAGGTGCATCTCCTCTTGCGCCATTTTGCAGCGATGAGTGGCTGCGCCGCACACAGTGGACCTCTAAAAAGTGCGGCCATGCGCTCACATGTTTGCAATAAATGTGTCCAGCTCTGTACATTCCGGAATTGGCATAATTATTTGAAAAGGCCTTGCACATGGTCAGAGGTGTCCCAACCCATAATTTCGACCTCCTTTCCTGCTTTCTTTAATTTATCGTTATACTTTAACCTTACGCCCTGCACCTCCTGACATCACTTCTCGGAACCTTGGCTGCCATACTCCTCCCCCTCCCCCTTCTTTTTGCCTTTTCTCCGAATTTGCCCTCATTTTCTCTTTTTCCTTCAAATTATTTTGCCCCCCCCCTGGTATTTTATTCTGCCATGCTGCTTAATTTCTTTATCCTAGTTTTTCAGGAAAAGGCATCCAGCCATACCAAGCCACCTGTTGCGGCTGGACATAAAGCCATTCAAGCCCACTCTGCACACTCCATACCCCGAGATTCGTTTCTACTGAATTGGGCTTTTTTGTTTTCACAGTTTTGCAGGTCAACCGGTTAATCTTCTTTAGCAGCTATCATGCCTGGTCAAGGTTCACGCTACCCATCGTAACGCCCTTCCCATATCGCACCCTCGTTCCACACAACAGGCTTTTCGCCTCGAAGTGAAAACCTTATTTAAACCCCACCAATGATGAACACTTTGCCAGACAAAGACAAGTACTCTTGTCGAAACGTCGGCAAGCACCCTGAGGCTTTTCCCTTCCTTATTCAGTTTGTGAGATACCAGGGACAGGTGTTCAAGCAGCCATACCACACTAATACCCTGTCACACGGGCACCGCAAAGGCCTTGGAGAATCATATCCAAAGGCGTAAGGAGTGCAGCCACCCGGTACAAATGTTGCGCCTTTGTCGCTGAGGGCCTTGGAGGCGAAGGCGCTCAACCGAGACCTTCGGAGCCCGAAGACACAGCATTGGAGAAGCTGTGATCGCAGTACCATCCAAAGTCAAAAAGTAAAAGCAATAAAAAAAATAGATAAGCTAATAATGTTTGAAAACATTTTTTTCAAATACGAAAGGTGTGTCTGGCTTTGGTTTTTGTACGGGTGTTTATGTTTTATGTTCAAATTTCAAGATAGTGAAAGTGTTGCGGCAACACCGAGCGCCCATGGTGGCCAAGGCAATACACGTACAAAACCTGCTCCTGCTGATGAGAGTAGCTGTTGCAGTACTTTTAAGGAAGCAATCAGAATAAAAAAATTCTCAAAGCTCAACGAATGAACAGAATACACCACTTTAATTTTAGAACACTCACTTCAGCCACCTCGAGTATAGCAGCGGGTGCTCAGCCTGAACGACTTTCACCTTTGGGCTGCACCGTGTAGCTGCATCGCTGCTCCTTTAAGCTTTCGCTTCTTTGGTGAAAAATGGTGCCTTTGCTGGAAAGGCCTTCGAGGAATGCCATGTGACAGGGGTATAAAGCACATTTTTTACTGACACGAAAGACTCAGTGCCTTTAGTTCTGACAACATTCTGAATTATGCTTTGGTGGCTTAGCATATCAAAATACTGGACATGACAAAATCAGCTAATTAGTGAGGGCTATTATTTGATATAGGTAAAATTATAACATTCTCTTAAAATAATGAAAAGAAACCACCAGCACTGACATCAATGTACAATTTGGCTGTAACATACTGACATGACAATATAGTTACACGTAAATTCCCTTTTCGCACTTCAAAACTGCATGCATTATTTCTAGAAAGTGCGAGAACAGAAGCTCATACATAGTGCCAAAGAAAAGAGTGCATAATAGTACCACTTACGAGGTGTTTATCGGCAACTGCAATGAGCAAGGCTATGTTAATGGCAATCCAGAGTTATGTGTCTTACGAGCGCATGCACTTGGGAGGTGATAGCAGCTGTGGACGCAGCTGTCCATCGCAGTTTTGAGTCTGTCGAGATAACACATGGGGTAAGGTATTCCCTGTTTTGCTGCCGAAGGCAAAACCGTCAGCGAGTGGAGTTGCCTTGCTATTCACTGTCAATATCTACTGCTCAAAGTAAAGGAAACTAGGGCATAGAACATACAGCATTTCATATTATGCTTTGGCCAAATGCAGTGAGGATGAAACAGACTAGACTTGTCTTATGACGTTTGCACTCTTTACTTTGCACCAGAGGAAAATAAATTTTTGTACAGTTGACCTACTGCTTGCCACAGTCCTAGAAGAAATTAATCCAGGTCTCAGAAATTCTACCGAGAGAATACTGATGCTGCATGTGCATTTCTCTGAACTGTTCTGAAATATGCAGAAGTTACCAATTTTTTTACTACCTGATTACATACTGTAATCTTTGCAAGGAATATGAGGTTAACGGACTGGGAAAAAATGTCAGGAATGGTACCTTTGGTACTGGGCACTTGGACAAACAAATGACCCACTGGGCGTCCCCAGGAGCTCTGCTACCAGGCACCCCTAGCAACAGTAGTCAATTTTCCAGATCCAAAGGAGCCATGCGAATGATTGCCGAAAAGTCAAGTTTAAGGACAGCAGATGCATGAACACAAAACAGTTTTCCAACTTTGTTTCAGTGTGATAAATGGTTTCAAATCTCTAGACTATATCTGGTAGTACACAAATTATCAGAACACCATCTCCCGCTCAGAATCATCTCAAAGCACATTCGACACGCAGTACCAACATGGACAGTTCGTGCTTAATCGAATCCAAAAGTTTACGGTGATCGACCAATGTTACTCTAAATAGAGACAGAAAGCGCATGCACGTTGTACTGATGTTATCGTGAACATAACATGCGACGAGACGCAAGGTTACAATACAAACAAAAAACCGCTTTCAAAATTTGAGAACAAAAGGCTCACCTTCTCACAAGTTCGCCAAACCGGAGACGTTGCCGAGTGGCTGCCGCCAAAGTCACTCGCAATGCACAGAAACAATAAAAATGCAGTGCCGCTTACTTTCCTTGAGCAATTCCAGTCGATTGAACTTCCACCTGTTCTCACCGACTACCTCTGCAAGCATGTCTAAAAGTTAGCGGCGCAGCCACGCCATTTGCAATTTACGGAGTTACACGGGAAATTCATAGCGCCATTCGCGTATTCGCGCTCAAGCTCACGTCGCTGATGTCGCAAAGGCGCAGAACGGCAAAAACATATAAGATGTATTTAATTTTAGGGCAGCTTATTTAGCTGACAACCTGAATCGTTTGATATATTGTTTTTTCTATTCGTTGCATGAACGTTATTACCACCTGGGGCAGTGCAGCTTGGCCATGGCTAGCCATGGCGAAGTCGAAGCGCTATAGCCGAGCCCGCAGTCGGAAACATGTGCGCAGTTAGCGCAGTGTGGAGTTGAATGAACAGGCGCTTTGGAATGGGTTTTTGTTCTTCCGTGTTCGCTGCGTGCGTCCTGCGCGTTGTGTGTCTTTAGTATGTGTGTGTGTATGTGTGTGGCCGGAACGCTGCATTGGAGTGTACATACAACAGCTCGCTGTCCCGTGCGGCATCGGTGCGTAGTAAAACGATCATGCAGAATGTGCGTTACAATGCCAGTGGCCCTGCACGAAAGAGGGGACTTGAAGTCAACGGAAAAGCTGCTCTCTCTCGTGGGACTGCAAGAATCTGGCGAGTAACAGTCGACGCGCGTTTCGGTGGATGATTCCGTTTACCACGCCAAAAAATTCAGCACTGGCCAACAGCAATGAACTGCTGCTGCATCATCACCTGTGTGATGTTTGTGACAAGCTTGTTGGATGTGAACGTGGCCATGAATGGTATTCGCCGAGCAGTGGTCCTCAGGGCGTGGCACCAGTGGATACCCGAAGACGATTACTGTTTGCCTGCGCCCTGGCGCCTCGCATTCAACCGAATGCTTTGGCGTTAATTATTTATATCGGAATTTCACACGTAGTTGGACTCGCAAATATTACAGCGTACAAACGTGCCGTTGGAAGAGCACCCTTTTTCATTTCTTTTAGGGAGGGGGTGGGGGAATTACCGTCTGCTGAAATTTAATGTCACTAATATTTTGAGCTTATTTCTAAACAGGTGCCGTGGTGGCACTGTAAGCAATGCATTTACTGGGCAGAAGTTTATTTTATGTTGTGTTGGCACAAGGTTAATGATTGTCATTGTACTGTGGTGCCATGTTCAAACAAAACACATAATTGTACACTCTCTTTGAAGAATGTCTAATGAGGTAATAAATTACTGAGCAGCGAGTATGCACTGTGGTAAATGCGATGAACGTTACTGAATTACTTCACACTTGTCATGTTCTGTTGTCGTTAGTGATTACGTATGCCTTGGTGTCTGCTGCTTTCCAGTGTAGGGGTCGAGAGGCATGTCGAGCTCCACTTAGCAGCTTTTTTTCCTTCCACTCTCTACTGGCCAACGTGGTAAAATAAACTCAACATAATGCGTGATTGCTCACTCCTAGATTAGACTACCATTTCACTTATTTACTCTCAGGGCCAATTGGCATCGAAGAGAGGAGAGCGACTAACATAAATACATGTGTAGGCAGATTAATTAAAATGATTATACACAGCAGACTTGAAGGCATTGGATGCAGTGGTGGACATGACGAAGGCAGAGAAGATGTGACAGCTGGAAACGTAGAAAAGTGGAGATCTGCGTGAGTTTGTACGCGACTTAAGGTGAACGCTAGCAAAAAATTAAGAAGGCGCAGAAGACTGAGGCCAGAGTTAAAACTGTAGTTTAACAGAGGAAAGCACCTCTCAGCAAGCCAAAATGTGCAAATGCAAGCAGTTATGTGAACACAGAACATAGAAAATGAAACTCTTTTTTGGACAGAAGGAAAGCTAAGGCACATTGCTTATTGTGATGTTGCTTAAAAAGTTGGTGTCTAGTTGTTGCCCTTCATATCTGGTCCTTCCACACCCAGCAACTGAAATGCCATCAAAAAGGAGCATTTCCAACCACTCTATTACATGGGAGGTACACATCGCCAGATGTCAGAGGCTTGGCGTCTCATCTTGCAGACTAGCTAGTTTGGCAGATTTAAACTTTACCCCATGTAAGAGGCATGCGGTAGCCTTGAAGGGGAGTATTTCATAAGTGTTACAGCATATTGTACAGTGCTGGCATGCTTCATTATTTACATCACAGTAATATGCTAGCACAGGCTGGAAAGTTTGTAAGTGAACAGAAAAAAACAATGTTCATGCCATATCTTAGCCACATTCTTAGTATTGTATAAAAAGTGCAAATAAGGAATTCCTCATTTTTTTGTCAGCTTTTTCTTTCTGTGCATTGATTTTTTGCAAGTTAGCAAGGTTCTACAGTCTTGTGTGCCTATCGGCTGGCCCCTTGTTTGTCAAAGGTACCGAGTACACAATGGGTCGTGTCAGTGGAAGCTAAGTAAACGATGGATAGAAAATTCGTGCTTTCAGAGTATTTCCAGAAAAAACTGCTATTATTTCCTACTCAGGATGGGGGAACAGCATCGATGGTGCACATCCTCCTTGTCACTGCAGCAATTATGGCTGCTCGCTGCTTTTCGGTGGCGTTTCATTTATCTGCAGGAAGAGCAGGCATGAATGGGCGGCAATAGGTACCTACTAAATTAAACATTGCATTGAACAATATGTTGTTGTGTTGGTGCTTTTGTTATCCATGAAGGAGTTGGTGTTTTTGATTAATGGTTGTGTAGCAAAGATGTAACTGCTACATTGCACTGCATTCACAGATTTGTTTGCCCATGCTTTTGGTTTACTCAGTTTTTTATTTCCTTACCAAATGCCAGATGGAAATTCAGCTTTCAACTTGTGCACTTTCATCATGTTTGCAATGTACTTTCAGCTGGTGTTCAGTTTCACTTTGGAGAAGTTGTCCAACCATTGTCTGTGTCTAAATGTTTTCTAACAGTTGACCTCATTACGCAGCATTTCTCACAGAAAGCAAATGTTGCAGTAACATTTTTATTAAATTTTACTCTATCATGTGGCTAGCAATGTAGCGAAAAATTTTTTCATCAAGTCAGCTTTTAACATTATAGCAAATTAAGGCCTTTGTTATTTAACGTTGCTCACAATTTGTACCAATCACTCAACCTTGAAGCAACGTAATGCGTTATCACCCTTCCTCGGCTCTTCATTGTGTTAATCACATTAGACATGCTCACGGTCGTTCGCCATGCTAGTTTGCGGACATTGTTGGCTAAGAGTAAACCAGACAAATAAAAAATCGGACGTCATGTGATGCCTATAGTCCGCGGGCCAGCAGTTCATCGTGTAAAAGTGGCGTCACATCATAAGCATCTTCTGTTTTTGCTGCCTTTAAGCAAGTTATTAGTGCGGTTGGTGCAGCACATAGTCGATGGGGTCAACCGTCCTGTCGTGTTAAGTTTTGATCACTTAAATTGAATGTTTAGTATTTTTCCCTGCAACGACTACAGAGGAACACGGACGTTTCCTTCAATACTGGACTGAATATACGGTCATTCCCTACGTTTCATTGAAAGCAGAAGTGGTTCTGTATTTAAAACGTACATAGTCTACGTTATAGGTACGGAATTTTTTTACAGTGTGGATCCCGTCCGCCGCCGTAATAAAAATCAACTTAAGATTGTTTTTGACGTAAGCAATAAACGCTGAGACAGAGAAATGTGCCAAATGTATCATTCCTGAGGATCGTTGATCAACACCGAGTTGCTGGTAAAAGCAACAACTCTGATACGAGCAAAATTTCTCGCCAGAATCACCTCGCAAGCTGCCGCTGGCCCGCCGTTGCGGTCCGGCTCGCCTGTCGCCCGCAGCGGTCCGCCGGCTGTGTCGAAGGTGTCGCGGAAATTGACCATAATTTTAGTTTATGGTAAGATTATACTGTTAACAGCAAAGCGATATTAAGAGATATTAGAGCGCAAGCTACTCGCGAAGCGTCGTGTGCTGCGCCAGGCAGCAGCGCAGTTCGTCGCCTGGCGCGACCGCAGGCGGTGCCGTTGCCGAAATCTCGCTACTAGCGCAAGCATGCTTTGTCGCTGCTCGTATATAGCAGGCGGTCTTTCTGATAATATTTCTATTTTGTCTTTTATGGTGAGAACTTCAAACACCAAGCCAAGCAGTAATCATACCGCTGCGAGTGAGTGGCAAAGCGTACGCTTTGAGCTCGAGTGCTTGAGTCGAGCGGCGCAGCGATGGTTGCTGCTCTGTGTGTCCCTGCTTGCAGTGGGGCTGCAATTCGCAAGCAGCGACCGGTGCAGCGCGCCGGCCGAGTTTTCGCACATGGGTCGCCTGCTTTTTACGTCTGTCGCGTCACACTGCTCAGTGTTTCTTATCAGCACCTCTGAAAACAACGAAGTGCTCTGTTCTCCATGGTGTCGTGGGTATAGCAGTAGCTTCGCATTGCAGAGGTTCCTAGTTCGAATCCGCGTGGTAGCGAATTTTTCTTTTTTCTTATTTTAGTTTTAAATAAACTCTCCCGTCTTGTTTACCCGCGAGCGACTGGATTTATTTTTCGAGCCATGCCTTTCTGACCCAGCAATAAGTGCCGCTCAGTACTGGGCTGCACTCAATATAGGTTCATATAATCATGAGTGTTAATAGTTTGTTTTACTATGGTGGGATTTATTTAATAGAGTTAAAAATGAAGCGACCCGGCCCATGAATTTCGCATAGCAGGAAATGACAAAAGAAGAGTGAGGACGAGAAAGGGCCAAGTCGGCGGGAGGTCTCACACGTCTCGCTAGTGTGACAAGGGGGTTGGCGAACCATCGGAAACTGCCGCCTTGTGGGAGACGTGGCGCCGACGCCGGCAGTCGGCCGACTGTTTTCGTCGACGCAGTGTGACATAGAGCCAGACATCACGATGACATGGTTTTGGCAGACCGAATCGGCCGACTGTTGGCCTGTCTTTTGCACAGTTGTTGTCATTTTAATATGTAACCCCCACCCCCAACTACCTACAGCCAGCTGACTGCTAATGCAAAAGACATGCTTATCTACTCAATATATAAGTTGTGTGTGTGTCTGAATTGTGTATGCATTAAAAATTCACATTTTAGCACACAGCTGTCAAACACAAATGCAAATGCACATGAGAAATTATTACTTTTCCAGTTGTTTGGAACAGGTAAAATCAGTTCTAATTAAAGCAGTTCTACATTTTACAGAACAGTGGCAATGTAACAATAGTGACTTATTTTTGTTGTTTATCAGTCTATTATTAAAGCCAAAATAGGAATAGCACTGTGCGGCTGCAAAGGGGCTTAGACATGCATCACTTGGTTGTAGTGCAAGGCGCTTTGTTCTCCACAGAGACAGCGGGCCATCAGGTAGTCCTTTAGCATACCTTCATGAGGTGATATTGCCGTTGCACAAGTCAGACTACAGCATTCAAAACAAGTATGGGAAGTTCTGCTGAAGGCCATGTCATTGTTGCCATGTACAAAATAAGCTGGCATATACTCTGTTCAACTCCAAAGCATTCTCAAATGTCGCTGTGAGTGGAGAACAATGTCGGTGCCTTTGTATTGCATAAAAGTCTACACATGTCTTTCTATTACTATAAACATAATGAGATGTGGGAGCCAGTAAAGTGGATTACAGGTAGAGGAAATGCAAGAACCAATTTGGAGGGTTACATTGCAATGGCTCCTGGCTTAGGCTGGGAAAGAATACTTTGTACAGTCAGGGAAACAGGATACAATGACCCTATAATCTGCTTATCTCGAGCAAACACCAACATCTCAAGAAGAATTTGTAAACTTGGGTTTCCAGTATGAGGTCTATGATGTTGCACAATAAAATGAAATAAAAATTGAGCCATTTAAGTATGTGACAGGCATATATGCGTATGTTCTCTGATACAACTTTAAAGCAATGTTTAAGAGTAATTTTCACTCATTAGTAAAATGTAGACTGATTGAATGTAAAGGTGATCAGTTCACAATCTAGCTAGCAAAAGTGAGCATTGCTTACTGTTAACTGATGCTTATACAACTCAACATGTGTTGAATTTTAAAAAGAGTGTGCTATTAGTTGCCGACTGTCAACATTTTCAGCAAAATATACCTATTTCACTGCCAGTCTGGTTTTCAAAGAAAAAAATTAATTGAGGCATGGATAGGCATCAGAAACTTGGAAAAGACCAATTTGAAGCTAGGCCGAAGAAAGCCGAAAAAAAAACAGAAAAGCAGTGATGACTTCTGTCTTTACTGGTGTTTCCTTGCTGCAAATTGAAGTTGACGGCTTTTGTGTTCAAGATGAACCAACAGCCTTGTTAACAATATCCTGAATATATAAAAGTCACATGCATAAACATGCATTCGTAGCATTCTCACTGAGCCATGTTATGAAGGCGGTGTGTTGCTTAGCTGAAGAGACGATAAGAGAGAAAACAAGAGAAATCTGACACAGATAGGCACAATAATGCATGCTTAGCTTTTGAGTGCACAGGTTCAGTTGGCTAGAACTATAGCTTGTGCACAGTGTGCAAGTTAGCGTAAATGCAACTGTATGCCATCCGACAAAAGTATTGTGTAAATGTGCCCCAATATTACTTGAAATAGATTGTGAGGAAAATTCTTACACGTAAGAGAACATTGCATTGGCTTGCCAAGCTGAGCAAGCGACTAAGCACTTCATTAGAACAATTTATTTTAGCATTTATTATACCTAAATAGTACTAAATGACAATACATGAGTGGTCAGCTGTGTGTAGAAGTAATCAACCATTAGCATCCAAGCACAGCCATACAGCTACAAAGAAAAGCTTTGTACCTCTTCTTTGTGACCTTATGACTGCACTTGGGTGGACATTAATGAGTATTTACTCCCTTATTGCAAATATTCTCTACCTTGGGGAAATCACTTTGATCAGTGGAAGAACATCATCATTTACTGGGTGGATTTCTGCAGTGACCAGCTAAAAGGACAAGAGGCTAGTAAGCCTTGTGAGGTGGAAGGCCATTCCAGCCTTTACTGGCAAAAACAAAAATCAATCTTGAAATGCAGTGGCATGAGCTAACTGAGGCACAACAGTATTTGTGCGGCTAGTGCAGAAGGAAAGATGAGTCAGAACAGATTAGTTGGTTATGTGACGGTAAAGAGTTAAAAAGAACCGGCAGTTTCTGCACGACATGAAGAAATTTGAAGATTCGCCTTTGGTGCTGTGAAACTGGAGCTTCAACAATAGTCTGAGCAAATAAAACAAGGGCTCACATCCCCAGGATTCTGGACCATGCGCCTCGAAAAACCGGTCGCGCCATCTCGCGACAGCCGGCGGCGCGGCGGCGCGTAACTCAATGGCGACGAAAAATAAAAATTGATATTTCGTCGCGCATAACAGTTAGAAATTAGCTCTCTCGCCTAGAAGGTAAATGCATCTTAAAGTTTCATTTAGTCGAGTTTCATCGATGTAGCTTACATATTGCGTTTGCCATGAGCAATGATCTATGACAGCATGGAGCCTATGGCGAGGTCCTGAAAAATACCCCACTTGACTTCAATTTATCGCTCACTACAGCCCTATTTTAAAATATATCGACAAGCTCTAGCAGGTTCACGTAGGGTAATGTCCTACCTTTAAGGAAGTATAAGGTATTTTACATTTCAATGGCGTAAAAGTCTTCCTGCGCTATTTCACTATTGATCATGCATCATCAGCTTTTTCATGAAACGTGTGGCGCCCTCTCTCGGTGCGTTGGAAAGGCACACGTCCCTGCTCGCGGCCGGGCTCGAGTAGCGGAGGCGGCTCGATTCCGGCCGTGCCCTGCTACAGTGTCCCTGCTTTGGTAGGTTGCTTTGGGAGGTTGAGCCTGCCGTACGAATGCGCAGTTTTATCAAAAGTGCCCCCATCGGAGGGAGGCTATGGCCATGGGCTGCTACATAAAATGCTACAAGAAAGCGTGTGCCTTCTATGAGGTATATAGATGAAATTATAAGAAGACTCTTTTGCTTGACAGGTACATTTTTCATTAAGCGCGTACAGTGACCACACCGGCATAGGTGATAGTGGAATTGCGTACGCAATAACAGTGCAAAGCAATGAAGCTTCTAGGTACTTTCGTTCAAGCAGTGAAATTTGTAATTCCCGGACGCTCATACTTAGAGCTCACTCACCGATACTTGTATATGGTTCTTGCACTGTGCATTCAAAATTGTAAAATCGTGTCTTAATGTCTACATTTCAACACTCATGTTATTAGCCTCAATAGCAGAAAGCTCTTCCAATCTTTTGTCGATGTGGTGCAAGTGTAGCAAGGATGCGTTGAAGTGAATGTTGCATGTGTTGCACATAAGAGGCGGCAAACCTGATGCTGCGTTTTATGCCAGTAGGTTATTTGTCCAATGTAACAATTAGTAGTGTGGTAGTTCACATTTTTGTCTAGGTTGGTAAAGTGCTTCTCACGATTCGATCGTTCGCCGTCGAGAAGGGGTTTACCATTGCTGTAATCGATGCTAGTTTCGGCAATTCTGTCAAAGATGTACGTGAAGGATGAACCGCTAACGAAGACTTCATAGAGTGGTATGCTGGGAACTATTCTGAAGAGTGTGCCATCAGTTCGGCAAGCCAGTAACTACGCCGTTACCCAGAGCAGCAATCAAGAGTCAAACTCTAGTTAAATGTTCTTGATTATAATTTAAATCTGCTAAGAAATGAGCAGAAGTTATTGTCGGATAACACGATGTTTAAAAGATTACTGGTTTTCTCCATTACGGTGACTCGGCGCTCCACCCAACCCGTTTGTGCAATGCGCCGCTAGCGCGATTCATTAGCGACAGGACGCTACATGCTCGCGGCCCTGAATATGCAGTGAATTTACCGTGTTGCGAATATGTGCAACAATACCCATAAGCACTTTCGCACGAGTGGCGCGAACATATATTTTTTTTTTGCATAAGTTCCAACCTACCCTCGTTTTTTGTTTCTGCCGCTCTCCTATCTACTTTTCGCTATCCTCTCTCTTTGCTTTTAATTCCACCGGTTGCAGTTCCAGTGCTTGAGGGATTAGATAGCAATCGCTGGGCCGGCAACATTTTTAGCTTCCTTTTTGTATTCTCGTCAGTTGTTGTTGCCTCTGAAGCTGTTGGCAAACTACTACTTCTTGGATGTGTGACTCCCGGGGAGTTAGCGCGGCTTTTTAAGCGCACAAACCGCGGGAGTCAGAAGAGGGAGCCGTTTCCACGGAACGATCCCGCGACTTTTAAATGTGCCATGCATCTCCATGTTCCTGGTGCTGGCTCCCTTCCCCTGTCGAGCGGACGGAGAGAATTTCAAGCCGTGGAGAGAAGGGGTTGGGGGGCGATGAAAGAACAACTTAAACGCGAAGAAAAGTTCGGGGAACCTGAAATAGCTTCAAGCCATGAAGAAAAGAGCCACCGAGAGCCCGGCGATCCTTCCATTGTTATAAACCGGACCCCCCTTCCAACGCGTACACGAGCGCCCGCGCGCTGATGCCGACATCTAGCACGGACGCCTCACCTAGGCTTGCTGGCGTCTCCTGCAGTGCGCATGCGCAGACCGGTTTCGGCTTACGCTAAGAGCGCGGACGCTGAGCGCGTACGCCCAGGAAGGGCCATTCGAGTTGGCGCCTCTAGGCCTTTTTTGGGGTGGAATGACTGTCTTTGAAGTGGCACAGGAGGCCTCCGATAATGATGTCCGGCTTGTGTGTAGTTTGCATCCCTTCCTTTCTGAGAACACTGGCCAAGGTTTCGCAGACACCCTTTACGTACTAACTGCATACGCGTTTTTGCCACCAGCGTGTCCTTAGCATAAGCATATCGAGTTGTTTTCGTTGCATCCTTTTCAGTTTTAGATGATACATCGAGTGAAGAATCTTGGGTATCCATTGCCTAGAAATGTTTTCTTTTGCTGATGATGAGTTTTAATGGCGCACAGGCAACCTCGCACCAAGCGCAATGGGTTGAAGTGTTTTCTTCAACACAATGTTAGGTGGAAGACCATTTTCCGAGCACTTCAACCCAAAGAAACCAAGCGCTAGGCTTCGAGAAAACTTCTACCCATTGGAAATCAGTGGGTACACGGCGACACTGCGGAACGAATCACACACCGTCCTCGAGCCGCATGCTCAAAGCGATGTGTCATTGCTATTGTCGCTGATTTTAAAACAAATATGCAAGAATTGGGAATCGTCTTAACCAAAACTTGCTTGAATTCCACCCTACCCTTAGGGCACAATTTTCAGCACTGTTCCTCCCAAAAAGGCTACGGGAACAAGACGCACAACACGCAGCATCAAACGGATGAAGAACGTGGAGAGGCGGTAACGGAAAGGGCCAAGGATGATTTGAGCAGGTGCATAGGTACGGAGAAATTCTTTTTCAAGAGCTACACGGGCAGCCGGTAGCAGGGTGGTAACAGGGTGGAAGAAAAGGACAGTGGGGAGGGATCTCCTGCTGTGCCTTTGCCTGCCTTTCTTGTTTTTTCTCCTTTTACTTTTCCTCGAATCGTGGAGCGCAGTCCATGGTTGCTTTTTGGATGCGCTATGTTTCTGTTCCCTATGGTGCGAAGCACGAGCTGCACGACATAGTCGGCGCCTCTGCGAAAACGGCCCGGAAAGGTCATGGACGCACTCTTGCCTCCAGGCTGTCACAAAAAAAAACTTACAACCGCTAATGTGTCAGTCATGGCAAAGGGTTTCTCCTCTCGGTGACAAAAATTTCCCAAAAAAGACATCAGAATTTCTGCAGAAGATTCTTTACTGCCTTCCGCCAAACTAAGGAATTCCACCAGCCTGGTTAAAAGCACAGCGCATGGCACAGGTAGACAGTGCCACCAAAATCAATTTCGGACGAGTTAGCCTGGTTACGCCAGTTGCAACTAGGAGTGCTAGCACTTCGGTTTTCAGTGCTGTTTCAGTGTTCGGTTCCGTTGCGCATAGATGCAGCTGATGAAGACGACGATATCCAAAATACAGCGCAAGAGACTGGTATTTTATGACGCAGAATGTTCGGCTGCGGCGGTGTGGCAGTCGACGGCGGCAAAAAAGCGCTCCGCTGCCGCCGACGCCAGCGAATCGCCCGGAAAAACGCTCCATGCGGGCCACGCTTAACGCAGTAACCAGCAAAACGTATGCGTTCTCGCCGCCTCGGGTTCGGAACTCACTCGCGGCCGTAAAACATTTTCGATTATTTTATTTCAGGTCAAGTAAATTTCAGACATACAAAGAGGCCACGTCGAAATCCAAAATTGAAGCCTCAGTGCTGCAATAAAAAATGCCTTTGTTCGCGTCTCCGCGGGTTCGACTCCCATTCGTGGATATTTGTGATTGCCATTTCTGCCTCTTTTTTTCTATGCTCGGGACGGAGTGGACATACATAGGCAAGAGATAATTTTTCTAGGCTCTCAACCTCCGGATTAGTGCTTGCGCACTTATAGCTGCCGATGGAATAATTTTAGACAGCCCGAAGGACAGCTCAAAGAAAGCATTTGTAGAAATTCGCGTACCGGGCATGGCTACGACTTGAGGTGAGAACGTATCTATAGCATGAATGATTAGAGCTGCATTGATAGAGCATGCTGCTGGCGGTGGTGAAAAAAAAAGAAGCGGATGGTCTGAGCGGCCATCGCCCCTCACGCTCTCCTAACAACGTACCTTAATTCCCTGATCCTTATGAACGATAGATATATATGCTGTATTCCTAGTTGTAACGAGGCTAGGTGTAACGAGGCTTGTTGTAAATCTAGTTTTGACGAGGCTGAAAACGAAGCAAGCGAAGTTAGTTTCTTTTCGAGCTGAACGATTCGCGGATGAGTTGTCACGTATGATGCTATCGAAATGAACTGCTGACGTAGCGGTGACATTTTTCTTATTTTAAAGTTCTATAAATTACCTATTACTGAGCGTAGTTCATTAGGACGTGGTTGCATCTGAGCCCTGACAACCTGAATGTGTTCAGCGGAAAAAGGGAAAAACAAATTATTAGAGCTTTAAGTATATTTGAGTTTCTTGCAGGAATGTTTCGACTAAGAGAGTCAAGGAAAACTATGTTATCACGACGTGAATTTTATTCGATCAAGAGCCGACTAAAATTACCTGTTGCAGTTGAAATGATTTCATCTGTAAGAGTGAAGACTCGGAGCGGGTGGTAGGCCCTTGGGGAAGAATTACATCTCCAGTTAGCATCAGCAAGCAAGCCATTTAAATATATTGAAATAGTTCATAGTAACCGTTTTGATCACAGGTGGGTAGTGGGAAGGAAACCAATAAAAGAAAGCGTTTTTCGCTTCTTTCAGATTTAGTAGGAATGTACGCGTATACTAAACCGTAAGCACCGACCAGAAAGACATGTAACCAGTAACGTTTTTTGGTTCTTACGTTTTCCGCTTCGGTTCTATTTTATGCATTATTTGGGCTTGGTATTTGTTATTGCGCGTTTCTCTTAGTCTTATGGCACGGCTGTGCCTTGAAGCTTCTACTTTATCACCGCGCTTTTCTTTGGCGCGCCGGGCATCTTCCCGGGCGTTTGCTAGGAGCATGCTTTGTTTGAGTCGTTTATTGTTCGTAACTATTTCTTTTTGTCTTATTAATGCTGCATATTCACAGGCTAAGTGTACTTAGCTGTGACGGTTACGGGTCTTCTCATGTGTGCATAACTTTAACCGAAAGTTTGTCTTTATGTTGATTTGTATCTGCTGAGCTGTTGATTTTCTGTTAATCGTCCATGACTCCCATGATTTTTATGGAAAAGCCTAATGTCTATACGGCACTCTTGTAATAAAAGGAAGTTGGTGCTGCATGTGTGTGGTGTAGTCTTCGCTGCAGCATGTCTCTCCACGATGGCGATGCTGTAGGACTGGAAGATATATTTCCAGCATGTGTAGAATTATTTGGTGATTCTAAACATCTTCACAAAAACAGCGCGTACGAAAGTGCGGATGGCAAGGGCACGCTGCATGCTATGATCCCGTCAATATAGTTGTTTGAAAATACACAGACATACTATCGGTTAGCAAAAGACAAAAACCAACGCAAATTTGGCTGCGGCACAATGAAAGACATTTAAAACTAAAAAAAAACCTCTCATTTACGGCAAACGTTATCACGACTGCGGCTTTCAAAACCACTGAAGGATTTCTGTGCTAGGACAGGCTTAGGCTTTTTTCTGGGCGCTGTACAAAGTGACACTGAAAGGCACGCACTAACGGTGTTACTGTTCCCTAGTCAAAGGTGATTCGGCCAAGTCCGGGAAATCAGCTTCGAAGGCGCAGCAAAGGTGTCTGCATTGGTGGAAGGGGTGGGTGGACAATTTTCAATTCTCAGAAAATAAGAATGGTTTAGCCGGGGCGAACACATGTGCATGTGCATGGAAGAAACACACGCCAGAAGTGGAAACGTTTTGCATTCCATACGTGAAAGGCGTGAGCGAGACGCTGGCACGCATTCTCGGTAAAGAAGGGTGCTAACAACGCACAGTCTATTGAGTGGCTTTACGACTACCACCATCGGACGCCTTCTCTCCCCCCCCCCCAAACGGCCGTCACCCAAAAGAAAGGGCCCAAGAGGTTGTATACCAAATGTCCTGCTCGGTCTTCCCGGAATCGTACATAGGGGAAACGAAGAACTTCGCCGAAATAATGAGGCAACACAAAGCGGACGTCCGACAAATGAACCGTGACCGCAGCGCTGCGGCCGAACACTGCGAGGCATGCGACCACCGAATGGACGTTGCCGGCACTAATGTACTGGAAACCGAAGCTAACCCGCACAGGAGGCTTCTACTTGAGTCATGGCACATCCAACAGACAGGTAAGAATGTTAATCGCTCCCTGGGGACACTTCCCGCTTCTTACATCCATGGTTTGCAGCCACTGACCCGGATGTCTTCAACACGAGGGCTTAAAAAGCCGAGGTTCGAACCATCCGAGGGTTTGTCGACAACCCGGCGCCGAGATGCGGCGATTTCCCTGTTAATCCCCGTCAGCAGGAAGCGTGCATGGCGAGGCAAGCGGGCGTAGACCGGCGAAGGCAAAGACCGAGCCAGAGGAAAGGAGCCAAGACGTTTTCCCGAAACCGCCCGCCCCCCTTCGCCCGTCTAAGGAAACCACCGCAGTGATAGCGTAGCATAGCGCATGGTCAGCGCGGACGCGGCAAGCAGACCCCGCGTCCAAGCCGCGATGGCGTCGAAGTCAGAGGATGGGGCATACCAACGGGTCCCGAGAAGCGGGCCTGCTTAACGAAACGCTGAAGCGTGTTCAGAGGCAGCAACGACAGGCTGGCGCCTCTTTCCAGATTTTGCGGGGACGCCTGTCAACAGTCGTCCCGAAGACGAGTAGTCTACTACTCGCAGCGGTAGCGATCGGTTGAATATCGGTAATTGGCGTAAAGCTGGGAGCCGCATGGGAATGTTTTGATGTTTTTCATATGTTTCTCTTTTTACCTTTTAAGGGAGAGAGTTTGAGTAATACTGTGGAAGAATGGGGCGTGGCACGTAAACCTGTTGGCCCAAGCATTTCGAGGGTTCATTCCCGGAATTACATTTTCTTATAGCAATTTAGATGTGCTGTGTATTTCAAGGAGAGGGTTTGAACCTTGCCGAAATTGGAGGGCGTGCCATGAAGTTTGTAAACCAATGATGGGTTAGTTTGCTGTTGATTGGGCGATGCAAGAGGTGGGCCGGGTTTCTAGGTCTTTAAAACCAGGGTCCGGAGCCATGGGAGATCGTTCTGAGCTAGATTTAGATCCCTTGCATCTTCGGCGGTGCCAATGAAGGAAGATTTTCCCTTAGCCAGTTCCATGTAACCGCCATCGCCCCCCATACACCTTGCCCTCGTCTCCCGCATCCTTTAAGCTCCTCAGGACCTGGCTGTCTCGCTACTGTCTGTCATCAGCTGCATCTGGTTAGCCAGTTCCCTGCGTCCATTGACTTTCTTCTGCTGAAGTTTTGATGTACCACCTGGTCGAGAGAGTCATTGCCAAAACGGTAACAACCTTCCCAAGCCATTTCTTTAAGCACCTCGGTCCATGTTACGTTTTGTGTTTGTTTGCATGTCCTGATTACACAATTCAGGGCGGTCTGTAGAGCTTGTTGGTAACTTTTTTTTAATTCCTACAGCATGACAAGCGTAGAGCTTACATGCGTGTGCAATCACTGTGAATTTGGTTTGTGTGGAAGGATTGTCACGGAAATTCAGTGTGGGGTCATCGTTTCGATTAAAGAAGATAAGAGGCTTAGCAGAATTCGACACAACCACTAGGTTGCGAACCAAACGCGCTCGAGGCCACAAGCACGCTTTGGTGTTTTGGGGAAAGGAAATGGCGCAGTATCTGTCTCGCATATCGGCGGACACCTGAACCGCGCCGTAAGGGAAGGGATAAAGGGGGGAGTGAAAAAAGAAAGGAAGAAAGAGGTGCCGTAGGGGAGGGCTCCGGAATAATTTCGACCAGCTGAGGTTCTTTAACATGCACTGAAATCGAACAGTACACGGACCACTAGCATTTCGCCTACATCAAAATCCAAGCGCTCCATAACGATCGCAAAGTACAACATTGATGACTTGACTACACAACTCCTCATTGTGGCAGCACTATGAGCAGTACTTTTGAACAAAGAAAAGAAATCGCGCTGAAATTAAGAAATTTGGGGAACACTTAGCTCCGCCTTGTTGGTATGATGCTATAGCATTAACAGGTCTTTTCTGCGGCTTGGTGTCCTGCATATTTTGTATTCGAAATTTCAGGCTATTTCGCATGGTCTCATGACGTAACATTTAGCCCGGCGAGCAATGAGCACTCGACCGTATAACCAGCCAACAGCCACCCGCTAGTGCACCTCCCATCTCGGACATGTGACGGCGCTTGGTCATGTCACCAGGTATCGTAATCTAGTATCTTAACCCCGCTCAGCCACAGCGTTTAATGCCGGGATGCATGAGGCGTTTTTACGGCGTGAGGCCGGCGATTTTCACCCGATGGTGAGCGCCGCCACCAATGTGGACCTACCAGATAATTTTCGCACGTCGTCCGGCGACGGTTGATGAGGCGGCGGCTGACGCGAGCGAATAGGTGCGCAGAAAGCCCGCTCTTTTCCGATATGACTGCTTGCGCACGTCGCCGTCGACGAGGCCGCCATGGCCGACGAGCACGTGGCGACTTGGGGGGCGGGCATGGAAACGTGACTGTCTTGAAGATAAACGATTCATCAAGCATAGCATGTCTTTTTTTTATGGGGACATGAATTACTGTCGTATGAAAATGGGCGCGCGCGTTTCCTCAAGGCCGGTGGAAGAAAACCACGCGCGCAAAAAGCCTGTGTTGTCTCGAGCGTGTGGTTCTCGATATCTGGACATGTTCAAGCGGAGTAATGTGATGAAAAAAAAATCCGAGGGATCTGGTTGCATGTTACATTCTCGAATTTCCTGTTTACATTATCCCTACGTCATAAGACAGGCCGGTGATCAGCCATGGAACTTAAAAGCTTCACATCCTGAGCCGGCCCTCGCCCTCCTAACCAAGCCAAACTTGCGACAAGCCAAGTGGGAGCTCCGCGTTTTTGCGCCACTGCATGCAATGGACTCTACCGTGGCGCGCGCGCGCACACCCACACACTCAGCCCAACACACACACACACACACATGCAGAAAAAGGCAGTGAACTAGGGCGCCAGAAAGTCACGTGCATGCAGGTACAATTCCTATACAAGCGCATCCCGAAAATGGTTACACGTTTAAATGGTATTATTCAATAATTTGTACGCTGAGCGACCTGTCACCATACTTGTGTATAAATGCAGGAAACACATGTTGTGTGCAAGCAGCCTAGGTAAAATGATCAGCGCCGTTCGTAAGTAGAAGGCAGCATATTTTCATTTTTGCGAAAGCATAGCAGCTCATAAGGAGGAAAATCAGGCGTTGTCCTCCCCAGAGGTTTGGAAAAACCACGTGACGTAATCAGAAAAAGAAAAATTAAGTTTCGTAAATAAATACTTTCCGAAGTGGGTTCCGCACCCACGAAGGGAACCCGCCGCATTGGCTCAGTGGATAGGGCGCGATGTCAGTGCACGCTAAACATCCCCAAGTGGTCTAAATTATTCCAGAACCCTCCACTACGGCACCTTTTTCTTCTTTTTTTCACTCCCTCCATTTTCCCTTTACGGCGCGGTTCAGGTGTCAGCCGATATGAAAGACAGATATTGCGCCATTTCCTTTCTCAAAAAACCAAATTTCAATTTTTACTTTCAAGGTTAGTTTCTAAAATTGGTTTTGAGGAAAGGAAATGGCGCAGCAACTGTCTCGCATATATCGGTGGACGCTCGAACCACGCCGTGAGAGGACTGACCTCTGGCCCACTTGAAGGTCAAAACCGTAAGCACCGCGAAATCGTTACGAGGTAGCATAGTAAAGCTTTCGCATCAAAAGTGAAGGAAAATAATGTTGCCGGCCGTGGCAATTGCTATCTAATATCTTAACCACCCGAGCTGCAGCCGGCGGAGGAGAAAGGGAAATGATATCGAGGAGAAATATAAAGGGGAGCGATAGCAAGGAAGCACAGGATCGAGTATTCGGGTGTGGCTCAATCCCCGGTCCGCTTTCGAAGGGGGATGCCATTCACATACCTGGCTTAATATCTCATATGGGCCCTTGAGGCTTGGGTGTTACGCATATTTTTGAAAGTATGGCGGAGTGCTTGGCGTAACGCACTCTGGCACAGGTCAGCCCGGTATTGCACTGCCTCCGGGATTGGCCCGTGGCCTACGGGCTATTGCGCGCGCTTTTCTTCTGTCTCTTTGCTCCCATCTTTCACCTCCTACTATCAGCACGCTGGCAGCTGGGCGTGGCTCCGCGTTGAGCCAGTAAGCAAGCCCGTGCTTTTCCTTTCGTCCTTCTGTCGACAACTCAACTCAACTCGAAAAAAGGAAGCACAGGGGCTCGAGCTGGGTTTGGGTATCGTCGCCTTCATCAACTTCCATTCGGGCGGCGTGAACTGATCAGCTTGGCTGGCCATTGCATTAGAGCAGCACGCCATCGCCGCAGCCGAACACCACGCTGCAAGCTTTCTCCTTCACAGCTCGTCAGTAGACTTAATTGTTGTCCGTAATTTTTTTCCCCGTTGCGAAAAACCTTGACAATTATGGTGAGTCAGGTTATAACTGCAACCTCTTTCGAAAAAATAAAAACACTGACGTGTAAACAAATGCGCAACACAAGGTTCTTACTGACGCTTATACGGCCGCTCGTTCTGTTCTGTCACCAGTCATCAGATTTTCTGTACAGCAAAACACCATTTACCATGAAGACACAGACCGTCCCACGGGGAAAAGTTGGGTGCAGCGCTAAAAAAATTCTATTCCACGCATTATGCTCTGGACTCACTGAGTGATAGCTGGGCCTTGGCACAATTCTGGAACGTTTAGCCATATCTTGTGTGATGTGCATATATACCGCCAGTAGTTTTTGACAAATGGCCCCTCAAAGTCGGACAAAGACGGGGCGTGTACACCGCTTCAACGCCAACCCGACTTCTTTCTTTTCTTGCACCGCAGTAAAGGAACAGACTAGGGGAGCCGCACAGTCAGCCCGTTTCGAACACGCTGGGTGGAAAAAAAAACAGAAACGCGAAGGGTGCCCCCCTCCCGAGGAGCTTGGCTTGAGGGGAGGACACACAAAGCGGACAATGGGCGAAGCTTACTAGCGTCTCTCTCTCAAACCGGGAGGAAGAATGTAAGAGAAGGAGGAGGAGCTCAACTTCATACGGCCCGTGGTGGCGGCGTTGTGAACTAGGAGCGGATGAACCAGAATCTGGCCATGCAAGGAAAGGAAATTACGCCAGTATCTCGGAGTACTGTATTACTCCACAAGCCAGGCACAAAAGTAAACGAAAACAGATTTTTAATGTTTGGCTTCATCAAAGCCAGGTAGGAAAATTCTAAAGGTTATAACTTTTTTTTCGCGTGATTAGCTTCTCGCTTACGCGACAAGAGAAGTGTTAACAACGGACTACGTTTTTGTCGTGGAGGAATTCTGTGCACCGGTTGTAAATGTGGGCGGAGCTTCACTGCGGAGAAGTTTGATGAGACTATACATACCGCTCACGACGATGCACTGTCATTTATACTTATACCAAGAGTGACGACGCGCTGGAAGAGCGGTTTCTGTTGTCACAAAAGGGATGTACTAACCGTGGGGTGCCCCTAACCGCGACAAAGGCACGGTTGTTTTGACCGCAAACCGTGCGTTCCCTGGCGCTGTGGAGGAGTGCCAGACCCGGTGGCGCACCATCCGGGACGCTTACCTCAAGCGCAAGAAGCGCCGACGCATCGACCCCAAGGGGCAGTGGAGCGTACTGGACCGGGAGCTCGGCTTCCTCGATCACTTCCTGAGGCCGCGAACGTGGGTGTTGTGTACAGGGCGTCAAAGAAAAAGGAGAAAATAGGTGCCGTAGTGGAGGGCTCCGGTCGAAATTATTACGGAGCCCTTCACTACGGCACCTCTTCCTTTCTTCTTTCACTTCCTCCTTTATCCCTTGCCTTACGGCGCGGTTCAGGCGTGCAGCGATATATGAGACAGATACTGATTCATTTCCTTTCCGCCAAAACCAATTATTATTATTATTACTATTAATATTGCCAGGTGGCGTTCGTGGCGCTCGGAAAGAAGACGACGCTCGTGGTGCTCTCGTTTTGAAAGACGTTGAAGTTCGCCGTCTCGCCAACTGAAGGACGTGCTGCCGAGCCCTGCCTTCTAACAGGTCCTCTCTTGTCACCAACACCGTGACAAATCTGGTGGAGGTCGGATCGATCTCATGTCCCGTACCCCAACCGTTAGTCGGAGCTCCACTCCAATTCCCGTCACGACGCCTGTTCACCGTACTCGCCGCCGGATTCGAGGCTTACCCCCCGAGCCTGTTCCATCCGGTATGTCCACGGAGCAACCTGCCTTGAGCATCCCAATGCCTGGGGCGTCGACACCCTACTTCACGCTCCAGAACCCCCGCATCCCGAAGTCCTTCCACGGCGACATCTTTGAAGACGTGGAAGACTGGTTGCAGCACTACGAGCGCGTTGCCGCATTCAACCAGTGGGATGACGCCGCCCAGCTCCGGAACGTCTACTTTAGCCTGGAGGACGGCGCTCGGATTTGGTTCGAGAACCGCGAAGATCAGCTGGTCTCTTGGAGTGAGTTCCGGCGTCGGCTCCTAGACACATACGGCAGCTCGGATCGTCGCGAACGGGCAGAACGCGCTCTGCAATCTCGCGTTCAGCTGCCCAATGAAAATGTTGCAGCATATGTCGAGGACATGACGCGCCTTTTCAGACGCGCGGACCCTGCAATGCCCGAGGACAAAAAACTGCGCCATCTCATGCGTGGCGTCAAGGAGCAATTTTTTGCCGGCCTTGTCCGCAGCCCTCCGAAGACTGTCGCCGAGTTCCTCACTGAGTCTTCCACGATCGAGAGGGTTCTTCAGCAAAGAGCATCCGCGTACGATCGACCCGTATCCGCCGCCTCCGTTTCCAGCGAGTTACCGTTCCACGGCACCGATGCCTCCCGGATACGCGATCTCATACGGTCGATTGTGCACGAAGAAATCCGGCAGCTGTACGGGGCCCCTACCACAGCTCAAAGCTCCATGGCGACCTTTGTCCGCGAGGAGGTGCAGCAAGTGCTCCGGCCGTCCTTACCTGCCGGTGAGGCTCGTCCATCCCCTCCTCCTTTCGCGCCTGACCGTCGTCTCACCTACGCCGAAGCCCTGCAGTCCCCTGCTCCTGCACCGGCGTCCTTCGTTCGGGCTCCTGCTGAAGTGCCGGGGCCGCCTGCACCCGTGCTGCAGTCCGTGGAAGCTCCCCGACCGTCCGCGCGCAAAGCCGACGTGTGGCGCACATCCGACAGACGCCCCCTATGCTTTCACTGCGGGGAACCAGGTCACATGTATCGGCACTGCCCCTACCGCCGTCTGGGCCTCGAAGGGTTTCCCCCCGATTCTCCTCGACCCCGCTATGGCGAACGACCCAGGGCCGTCGCGGATTTTCTTGAAGACCAACGTTGGCAACAGTCTCGTCGCCAGCGGGCTCGATCCCCATCGCCCGGGAGTCGTCCTTCACCTTCTACCGCGAGTTTTTCCCGGGCGGCGCAAGGCCGGTCGCCCAGCCCACGGCGGGAAAACTGCAACCAGCGACCTTAGGGGGTGGGCTCGCTGGACGTCGTTCTGAGGGGGACCCCCCATCGCCGCGGGCACGACATGCCGACGCCTCGCGGGTTCCGAAGTCCGCGGTCACCATTCACTCCGACACAGCGACACTCCCTCGACATAACGACGCTTCGACGGTTCCGAGGTCCGCAGTACCCGTTCGCTTCGACACATCGACACTGACACATGACGGCGCCTCACCGATTCAGACGCCCGCATTCTCCGATACTTCCGACGCACTGACCCCATTAGAAAGCACACGCCACGCCGACGAACTACCGGTGGCACAGCCTGCAGACAACGACGCCTGTGCCCGATCATCCTCTCCGGAGCCTGCATCTCGTGAGCGGCTTTCCTTAGACATACCTGTGATGCTGGATGGTCGCCACGTTCGAGCGTTATTAGATACTGGTGCTGATTATTCGATTTTAAGCAGCCAGCTCGCCGCCGTCCTCAAAAAGGTTCTCACGCCATGGGCTGGCACACACGTTCGCACTGCGGGCGGTCATTTGATTGCACCTCTCGGCATGTGCACCGCCCGAGTTCAAATCCGGGAGTCCACATTTGTCGTCTGCTGTCTTGTTCTGAATAACTGTTCGCGCGACCTCATCTTAGGTGTCGACTTTCTGCGTGAATATGGGGCGATTATTGACCTACGCGATAACAAGGTCACGTTTTCAACTGAGAGTGCTGTCGCCCTCCCCAACGCGCCGCGACCAAGCCAGACACTTCGAGTTTCTACGGACACAGTCACCCTGCCGCCTCGAACCAGCGCCTTCATTACGGTTGAGTGCGAATCATTTCAAGACGGTGACGCCATCGCCGAAACCAACCTGTCATTACTGTTGACGCAAGGCGTGTGCGTGGCCCGCAGTCTGATCCATCTTCACAGTGGCCAGTCACAGGTACTTGCTACCAATTTTTCGCACGAGCATCGGCATCTTTTTCGCGGCACTTCCGTAGCCTTTATCGAACGCATCTCCGATGTTTCCGAGTGCTTCTCCTCAGAACCAGTGCAGCCTCCTTTTCCCCTCGAGAGCCTCGATGTCAACTCCGCGCTGTCAACCAGCCAACGGGAGCAGCTGTGTGCACTATTGCTCGAATTCAGACAGTGTTTCGCCTCCTCGTCGAAAGTGCGTCAAACTACCATAGCCAAGCACCACATCGTGACGTACGATGACGTACACCCGATCCGTCAACACCCCTATCGGGTATCGTCTACAGAGCGCGAAGTCATTAAGTCACAAGTTAAGGAGATGCTCGAAGATGACGTTATTCAGCCTTCCAACAGCCCATGGTCCTCGCCGGTCGTCCTCGTTAAAAAGAAAGACGGCACCCTCCGTTTCTGCGTCGATTACCGGAAGCTGAATGCAGTCACGAAGAAGGACGTTTACCCATTGCCACGTATTGACGACTCTCTCGACCGCCTTCGGCGCGCTCGTTATTTTTCGTCCATCGACCTAAAAAGTGGCTACTGGCAAATTGAGGTCGATGAGCGGGATCGTGAGAAGACGGCCTTTGTCACTCCCGACGGCCTTTATGAATTTAAAGTTCTACCTTTCGGTCTTTGTTCTGCGCCTGCCACATTTCAGCGGATGATGGACACTGTCCTTTCTGGTCTTAAATGGCAGTGTTGCCTAGTCTATCTCGACGACGTGGTGGTTTTCGCCGACTCATTTAGTCAACACCTTGATCGCCTGCGGACGGTCCTCGAAGCCCTTCGTTCAGCTAACCTGACATTGAAGCCCCAAAAATGCCACTTCGGTTACCAGGAGCTGAAATTTCTCGGCCATGTCGTCAGCGCCGCCGGCGTGAAGCCCGACCCCGACAAGCTGGCCGCGGTTGCGGAATTTCCACTGCCACGTGACAAGAAAGCTGTTCGGCGCTTCCTAGGGCTCTGCAGTTACTATCGGCGTTTTATCGAAAATTTCGCTGACCTCGCAGAACCGCTGACTCGCCTCACCCGTGACACCACACCTTTTGTTTGGTCCCACGAGCAAGAAATGGCTTTCGCCGAGCTCCGCCTGCGACTTCAAACGCCGCCCGTTCTTGCCCATTTTGATGAGCGAGGTGACACTGAGATACACACCGACGCCAGCAACATCGGCCTCGGCGCGGTTCTCGTGCAACGCCAGGATGGCGTTGAACGAGTCATCGCTTATGCAAGCCGCGCTCTGTCACGCGCAGAGATGAACTATTCGACGACAGAAAAAGAATGCCTCGCCATTATTTGGGCTGCTGCGAAATTTCGCCCCTATCTTTATGGACGCCCTTTCAAAGTGGTCACTGACCACCACTCCTTGTGTTGGTTGACCAACCTGCGTGACCCGTCTGGACGCCTGGCGCGATGGAGCCTTCGCCTGCAGGAGTTTGACCTCACCATTGTTTATAAGTCCGGACATAAGCATGAAGACGCCGACACCCTCTCTCGTGCGCCTGTCGAACTCGCAACCCCCGACACGGACGACGACATCAGTTTCCTTGGGGCTATCAATTCTTCTGATTTCTCAACCCAACAACGCGCCGATCCAGTGCTACGACCCCTCATCGATTATTTGGAAGGCCAGCCAGCCACCGTTCCTAAATGTTTTTCTCGACACCTGTCGTCGTTTTCCCTGCAACGAGGCGTGCTCTATAAGAAGAACCCTGGTTCCAGTTCGCGCGCGTATCTCCTCGTCGTGCCGACAACACTTCAGGAGGAAATACTTTCTGCGTGCCATGACGAACCAACCTCTGGCCATTTAGGATACTCTCGCACGCTTTCCAGAATCCGCCAGCTGTTCTACTGGCCCAAACTCGCCACTGTTGTCAAACGCTATGTGCAGAGCTGTCGGCAATGTCAGCGCCGTAAGGCCCCGACCGCCAAGCCTCCGGGACTCCTCCAACCTATTGCACCACCACGCGCCCCATTCGATCAGGTCGGCATTGACCTTCTCGGTCCGTTCCCTTTGTCCTCGGGTGGCAACCGGTACATTATCATTGCCACAGACTACCTCACTCGATACGCCGAGGCCAAAGCCTTACCCCGTGGCACAGCGTCCGAGGTTGCGGATTTCTTCGTGCATCAGATCGTACTTCGGCACGGCGCCCCGACCTACGTCATTACCAACCGAGGAACCTCATTTACTTCCCAGATGATGGCCGAAATTTTTCAGCTAAGCGGGACGACCCACCGGAAAACTACTGCTTACCACCCGCAGGCAAATGGGCTGACAGAGCGGCTTAATAAGACTATGGCGGACATGCTGGCGATGTACGTCGATGTACAACACAGGAATTGGGATACGATCATACCGTACGTGACATTCGCCTACAACACAGCAGTTCAAGAGACGACCCGTTTCACACCGTTCCGCCTCCTCTACGGCAGGGAGGTTCAGACGATGCTCGACGCAATGCTCCCTTGCGCAACCGATGACCATCTTTCTGCTGACGCTGAGGAGTTTACCCACGAAGCCGAGCAGGCTCGTCAGCTAGCCCGTATTCACATCACCCAGCAACAAGACAAAGACTCGCGGCGATACAACCTCCGGCACAGACAAGTCTCCTACCATCCCGGCGACCAGGTTTGGGTATGGATACCTGTTCGACGACGCGGCTTGTCCGAAAAACTCATTTGCCGCTATTTCGGTCCCTACAAAGTCTTGCGGCGCGTCAGCGACGTTAATTACGAGGTAGAACCGGACGCTGAACTTTCCCAGCAGAGAACCCGTCGAAAGCCCCGTCCAGAGATCGTCCATGTTTTGCGCCTGAAGCCGTATTTGGCACGGTGACCCACCCAGAATCTTCGTGCCTCTCTTGTGTGTGCTTGTGTGTGTGCTTGTGTTCGTGCGCTCTTCTGCGCGTGTTTTTTTTTAAGAGGGGAGGAATGCCAGGTGGCGTTCGTGGCGCTCGGAAAGAAGACGACGCTCGTGGTGCTCTCGTTTTGAAAGACGTTGAAGTTCGCCGTCTCGCCAACTGAAGGACGTGCTGCCGAGCCCTGCCTTCTAACAGGTCCTCTCTTGTCACCAACACCGTGACAATATTATTATTAAATAATAATAATAAGACAGGACGACACCTGCCCGCCTTCGCGTCACAAGCACAACCTCGCGCGACTGCGACGTGTCTCAGCGGCCATTTAAGCGAGCGCCCGGTTTTACCAGGCTTTACTGTCCGCACAAAGCTGCACGAAGCGCGACTCGCTCAGACTCGCACTAGATCGCCGCGTTGCTGGGTGGCACACAACCGACTGCGTACGCCATGTCCATTTTGCGGACCGAGGGCGTCTGCGTCTGGGAGCAGTCGCGCTGTTTTCCTTTCGCCTGGTCCGAAAAGCGATGCTGACGAAGAGTAGTCGACAAGCCAGCCTGCACCACACCGTCCGTCTATTCTGCTAAGGCTTCACAAAGAGCGTATACCATCACATAAGTAACGTTTCGTGCTTCGGGATCAAGGGCAACCATTCTTTGCACCACAAATGGACGCATCATGTGCGGTGTCGACACCAGTGTCTCGAGGTGACGCAGTACCAATGCCCACTTGAGCCGGCGCTGGCGTGCGGTGGACACTTGTGTACACGATAGTACACGTCGTCATTAGCTCCCTTTCATTTCCAACCAGCAATGTCTTGCGTCTCTCGCGACCATCGTATACGGCAGCACATTTTGAGGTGGAATATTTTTTATCCTTTCTTTTGACGCTAAGTGGGCCACATGCTAAATGGAAACGGCTTATAATAAAGTCTGCACATCTTCAACCAAAAACTAATTTGAAACCCAACATTTCGAAGCCGGCTCGGCTCCTTCATTGGGGGTGGCTGGGGGCACTAGCTGGCGTCTTTAAGGATGAATGGAGGGGAGGAGATCAAAAGAACGAAAGCTGTGATGTGAAAGGCGTGGGGGAGGAAGGAGGTTAAGGCTGTGAGTCATGTTATTGCACTGTGGGCAGGCGGCAATTGGAGACTTTTCTTCTTTGAGTTGCAGAGCGAAGTCCCTGTGCATCATACTGGGGGGATGTTTCCTGTTGTGCGGTTGATGTTCGGGGTAGCTTGGATGTACTATAGGATTCGAATGGGAGCCTTTTTTATGGAAACGACACTGTGAGAGGGTTTCCTCTTAGATTCCGCTAACATCAGGCCGCGAACTGTCAGCTCCCGCTCACGCACCACCGCTGTGTGAATAAATGCAGTCCTCCGTCATTCTTGCAAGGGAACTGGACGTGTTCACGATGTAACGGGGAGCACAGACAACAGAGTTGATTACGGGAGGAAGTAAACAAGGGGCGGCGAGGAGTAGTCGGGTGGGCAGACGAGGTCAGGAACTGTAGGGGACATAGCGGGGCTGCACGGTTGATTGCAGATGAATGGAAGACGTCTTTACCTTGCAGTGGACAGGTCTGCGCCGATTAAGGTGGTGGTGACGACGAAGTGGAGGAGTCATTACCATCGGCGCGTAAAATCGAAAAACGAAAACCATAACTAAAGAAAAAAAACATTCGCTCGCCATGCGGCCAACGAGCATACAGAAGGCCATAAGTGATCTCGGGAGTTCACTTTTTTCCAAACCATTCTGAATAATAATAATAATAATTGGTTTTTTGGGGGGGGAAAGGAAATGGCGCAGTATCTGTCTCATATATCGTTGGACACCTGAACCGCGCCGTAAGAGAAGGGATAAAGGAGGGAGTGAAAGATGAAAGGAAGAAGAGGTGCCGCAGTGGAGGGCTCCGCAATAATTTCGACCACCTGGGGATCTTTAACGTGCACTGACATCGCACAGCACATGGGCGCCTTAGCGTTTTTCCTCCATAAAAACGCAGCCGCCGCGGTCGGGTTCTGAACGTGGACTGCTTTTCACGAGCCGTCTTAGCACAGTGCGCAGAACGGCCGTAAATGCGCATGGGCGGCGAGCTAGTAGCGGAAGAAGTTAGATCGGCCAGCGGGCGAACTCGGAAGGTAGCAGTTAAGGGGTAAAAGCCGCTTTAACACCGCACTCTGCCAGCCCGAGTTTGAGTGCCTGCTACATCCTCGCTGCCACGTCTCTTCCTCGCAGGAGGCGCTGGGCGCTGAACGGGGCGGCCCGGGCGGTTTCTCCGGCCGAGGTCGCAGTCGAACGCGAGCAGCCTGACGAAGACGACGAATTGCGTGAGGCTGCGGCGGCTGAGGCAGCGGCTGTGGCGGTGGCGCCAGCAGCACCAGCTCAACCCTGCCCTGTGGCCATGCGGCCGGCTGCCGTTCTGCCGCACCACCTGGCGGCGGGGGGCGCGGCGGCGCAGGAGTGCTCTTCGGACCCCGAGGAACTCTTTTGCCTCAGCTTAGCGGCGGACCTCAAGCGACTCCTGCCCCGCGAACGACACATGGCCAGGATGAAGATGCTGCAGACACTTCACGACTTGGAGTTTGGCGAGAACATCGGAGAGGCCGCGCTCGGAGAACCGTAGACGGCGCACTGTTTTGCGGAGGACAAGAAAGAAGGTGGCTTCAGCGAGCACCCCCATCATCAGCCGGCAGAAACTTGTAGCTTTCTTTTTGTTTTTTTTACTAGGAATGAAAATACATTGTCTGTTGGGTGGCACGCGCATGTCTCATCAATATAGCATTTGCTTTCAACACACTCTAAGCCAGTAACGACTGAAGTGTGCTACACCTTTCCTAACCTACACAAGTACCACATCATCTTTCCAGACAGATATGACAGCATCTGCCCCTGGTGTGGCGAAATTCCAACAACATATGTAACATGGGGCTGCTCCGATCCCAAGCCCCCGAACTAGACAAACATCACTCCGAGGAACAGTGGGAGTCTGCCCTGCTCAGCTCTGACTTGGCGACGCAGCGAAAGCTGATATCCCAAGCAAGAGCAACTGCGGTGGACATTGGGGTCCTGAAATAAGGACTCCACCCAAAATCTGTATTTTCGCCTGTCTATCCTACCTTTTTGGAATAAATGTTTTCTACTACTACTACTACTTGGTGACTTACAGGACTGATAGTGGAGTGCAACCGAGCGTGCACAGTCAGTTTCCCTCAGCAAGGAGCAATAATAATAAATTGTTTTTTGGAAAGGAAAGGGCGCAGTGTCATCAATCGTTGGACACCTGAACCACGCCGTAAGTGACGGGATAAAGGAGGGAGTGAACGAAGTAAGGAAAAATGAGGTGCAGCAGTGGAGGGCTCCGGAATAATTTCGACCACCTGCGGATCTTTAACGTGCACTGACATCGCACAGCACATGGGCGCCTTAGCTTTTTGCCTCCATAAAAACGCAGCCGCCGCGGTCGGGCTCGAACCCGGGAACTCTAGTTAAACTCCTATAAACGATAATTTACATGTCCGCAGTACAGAGAAAAAAAAAACAAACTTGGATTGGGCCTTCCGCACGACCCGCAGCAACGAACATCGCAGAGAAAGAAGTCAGCATGGCGGCGCTGCGAGCGCATGCTGGCGGTGCCTGTGCACGTGCGGTTCCCGCGGCAGCTCGTGGTGGCGCTGTGGTGGGCAGAGCGCTCTGTCAGTCACCGCCGGAAAGACGAGGAAGACGGTGGCACGCGGCTCCGAAGCCCGATCCCGACGACGACGATCAGTGCTCCGTTCCATCGGGTCCGCGCAATGGCCTCCTTCAACGAGAAGCTCGTCCAGGAGGTGAAGAAGCACACGCAGCTCTGGGACCAGCAGTCCAAGCTGCACAAGGAGGCCGGCTACCGGGAGGCCGCCTGGATGGAAATCGCCGCAGCACTGGATGTGACCGGTGAGACGCGGCCTCTTTGCACGTTGCGTTGCCCGCACACACCGCCGGCCTCGCGCTCCGGTCTCGAACGCGTACGTGTCCGCGGAGGTGCACTGCAACCTCGCAGCTGGCTTCGTCGCAGACACTTGGTGTGGACCGCGTCTTATACGGAGTCGCTGGCACCGTACGATGCGGAATCGGCCTCCTTTTACGTATTGCCGTGAGCCTTTTTCAGCTTCCCTAGGCTCCTTTGGCGTGCTGATGGCACAGCTGATGGTGCCTATAGAAGGACGTGTCTTTTGGATGAGCGCGCGTTTCACCTGTTCTCGTCAATGAGAATGCTGTGCCGGGAACGAGTGTCGTACCGATGATTGCGGGCTCATAGCCGGAGTGTCTTCGCGACAAGCTGCCGCGTGGAATTGCATGGTCTCTGGTCCGTTGTCGACAGGCGTCCTAGTTGACGGTGCCTTAGATCCACGATCTGCTGTATCTGGTCTAAACCTTCTGCTGCCACGTCAGGTCTGTACCTCGAAGACTGCTGGCTCTCTCGAAGCGATATTAGTATTTTGCTGCCGCGTCCAGTACTGTGCCGGAAGCCTTTCCTCTCACGACTGCCCGTCGTCGCAATTAATCAGCCGACGGTGGCTGGGGTACTAAAAGGCCTAGGCCAGGCACGTGTCCGTGGGGGTTGGGGGGCCCGAGCAACTCCTCAATGTCAAGCACCTCCACCCCCTCCTTTCCGTTCTTGAGGCAGGGCCCTGTAAGAAGTCCCTTGGGCCCTCCCGAAAAAATTACTGGCTACGTGCCGGGCCTAGGCTACTTACTCTCAGGATAACGTAACGTTCGTTATTTTCTTTCATTTGCGTTCGATTTTCTTACAGCTATAGATATGTGAGGCAGCACCCTCTTAAAAGGCACCGATTTCGCCGTCGGCCTCCCAATATGCCATAACCAAATACCCGGTTACGGCGTTAGTGTGCTTAACACCAGAACGCAGGATCGAACCTCGGTGCGGCGGCCGCGTTTCGTTGAATATGGCAGAAATTCCCGAGCCCTCCACTACGGAACCTTTTTTCCTTCATTCTCTTAGTCCCTCCTTTATCCTTTCCCTTACGGCGCGGTTTAGGGGTCCGCCAATATGTGAGAGAGATACTGTATCATTTGCTTTTCCCAAAAAATAATTACCCAATTTTCTCACCCGCCGCAGTGGCTCAGTGGTTAGAACGCTCATCTCCTGATCCGGAGTCCCCGAATTCGGACCCGACCGCGGCGGCTGCGTTTTTATGGAGGCAGAAGGCTAAGACGCCCGTGTGCTGTGCGTTGTCAGTGCACATTAAAGATCCCCAGGTGGTCGAAATTATTCCGAAGCCCTCCAATACGGCACCTCTTTCTTCCAGATATTGCGCCATATACTTTCCCCAAAATCTAAATATTATTATTATCACTAGCAGTAGTAGTACTATTAATAATTTTCTCACATATTTCGGTGGACACCCGAACGGCGCCCGTAAGCGAAAGAAAATGAAATGAAAAAAAATGGTTTCAAGGAAAGGAAAATACGCCTGTATCACATATCTCGGAGTACCACTTGCCAGCCACAAATGAATCAGTTTTTTATGTTTGACTTTATTAAACAAGCCAGGTATGAAAATTCTAGAGCTTATAACTTTTTTTTTGCGATTAGCTTCTTGTTTATGTGAGAAGTGTTAACGGACTACGGTTTTGTCGTGGAGGAATTCTTTTCACCGGTCGTAAATGTGGGCGGAGCTTCACTGCGGAGAAGTTTGATGAGACTGTACATACCCCTCACGACGAGGCACTGTCAGTTATACCAAGAGCAACAGGGCGCTGGAAGAGCGGTTTTTGTTTTCACGAAAGCTGTATACTAATTGTGGGGTGCCCCTAACCGCGACAAAGGCATGGTTGTTTTGACCGCAAACCGCGCGTTCCCTGGCGCAGTGGAGGAGTGCCAGACCCGGTGGCGCACCCTCCGGGACACGTACCTCAAGCGCAAGAAGCGCCGGCGCGCCGGCGCCAACGGGCAGTGGAACGTGCTGGAGCGTGATCTCGGCTTCCTCGATGACTTCCTGAGGCCGCGAACGTGAGTGTTGTGTACAGAGCGTGAAAGAAGAAAGGAGGAAATAGGTGCCGTAGTGGAGGGCTCCGGTCGAAATTATTCCAGAGCCCTTCACTACGACACCTCTTTCTTCCTTTCTTCTTTCACTCCCTGTCTGTCTGTTGTTGCCAGTTAGAAAGAAAAGGAAAGTGCACAGGCCTGCTCACTGACTCTAGCCGAGCCACAATCGCTACCTCGTGCAGATAGTAGGGGAGTTGAAAGATGGGATAGGAAGACAGGATAGTAAAGACGCGCTAAAGACAATGCCGATCCCGGAGGCAGTGCAATACCGGGCCAACCGATGGCGGGAGTGAAGCATCCTTCAAACTCTCCGCCACATTTCCAAAAAGAAGTTCAATTGGACCCGTAACAGATACTCTACTGGGGCCGGACTTTCACTCCCTCCTTTATCCCGTCCCTTACGGCGCGGTTCAGGCGTGCAGCGATATATGAGACAGATACTGATTCATTTCTTTTCTGCCAAAACCAATTATTATCATTATTATTAATACAGGAAGACACCTGCCCGCCTTCGCGTCACAAGCACTACCTCGCGTGACTGCGACGTGGCCCAGCGGCTACTTAAGCGAGCGCCCGGTTTTGCCATGCTTTACCGTCCGCACAAAGCTGCGCGACTCGCATTAGATCGCCGCGATGCTGGGTGGCACGCAACCCACTGCGTACGGCATGTCCATTTCGCGGACCCAGGGGGTCTGTGTCTGGGAAAATTAATAATAATAATTCACGAGGCGTCTCAGGCTTTTCACGAGGCGTCTCAGCACAGTGCACAGAACCGCCGTAAATGAGCATGAGCTGTGGGCGGCTGGCAGAAGGAAATTAGATTGGCCAACGGGCGAACTCGGAAGTTAGCGGTTACGGGGTAAAAGCCACTATAACACCGCACTCTGTCAGCTCGAGTTTGAGTGTCTCATACACCCTAGCTGTCACGCCTCTTTCCCTTTTCCCTCGCAGGAGACGCTCGACGCTGAACGCGGCGGCCCCGGCCGATGTGGAAGTCAAACAGGAGCAGCCCGGCGAAGACGCCGAAATGCGCGAGGCAGCGGTGGCTGCGGCGGCAGCACCACCTCTGGCCATGCGGCCGGCTGCCGTGATGCCGCATCGCCTGGCGGCGGGGGGCGCGGCGGCGCAGGAGCTCTCCTCGGACCCCGAGGAGATCTTCTGCCTCTGCCTGGCGGCGCACCTTAGGGGACTACCGCCCCGCGACCGAAGCATCGCCATGATGAAGATGCTGCAGACACTGCACGACTTGGAATCTGGCGAGAACATCGGAGAGTTCGCGCTAGGAGACCCGTAGATGGTGCACGACATTACGGTGGACGAGACAGAAGGCGACTTCAGCGAACAACCCCCTCATCAGCCGGCAGAAACTTGTAGCTTTCTTTTTGTTTGTTTTTTACTAGGAATGAAAATACATTGTCTGTTGGGTGGCACGCGCATGCCTCATCACTACAGCATTTGCTTTCAACACATTACAATTCAGAATGGACTGAAGTGAGTACTTGGTGAGATTCGAGGACTGACAGCTGAGTGCAACCGAGAGTGCACAGTCAGTTGCCCTCAGCGAGGAATAAACAAGCTCGATACTTCGAAAGTAAGCGATTGTAAAGTCTAAGTTAAGCCGAAAGTTAGCCGAGTTGGTGAACTTTCATGATTAAAATGAAGCGCAAAGAAAACACGACAGACAGAAATGACGACGCAGACAAGCGCTAGTCTGCGTCAAGCTGTCTTTCGTGTTTATTTGCGCTATATTCTACGTCATGTCGAACTCTAGCTTTCGTCACCGTGCCAAGGTAGCTCATCTCGTAAGTTTTATGGCGCATCACGTCTGTTCAGACAAAGATCATGCGCTACTAAAGGTCACTGCATTAATGCGCTCAGCACGGTTAGCTGATGAAGGTCAAGCCTGTGGAAACCTGTTTCCCCCCTCCATTTCGATGCGGCCCATCTTCATCGTCGGCCGTCGGGACGGGCAGCACCGGCTGGGCCAGGAGGGAAGTTTCCCTCATGGGGGAAAGGGAACGGCGACGGGAGCGCCACCTCGTAGGTTACGCGGAATTCTGCGGGACCGGACACAGTCTCTTCGGGATCCGGCCAGCGTTACGAGCGGTTGGAGCCGCACGCTCTCGTCACCTTCCGCGGCAAGCACACGGGGATCCATTGTGCCTTGCCGCTGGACTTCTGGTTCCAGGCAGCGAAGCGAGTGCATCAAACGCGCGCTCTGGTCGCATTCCCCAGCAAATGCTAGGGAATTGTTTTGCCTCAAGCATGCGGCGCGCACGGGAAAACCCGGCCGCCATTGTCGGCGCATACAAATGTTCGCCGCCGATACTTCCGAAGTCGCGCCCCTGCCCCAGCCGGTAAGTCGGAAGTCCTTCTTACGTTGCCTTCTACTTCCGAGGATGCCTCGTTGATGGTTTGTAGCTAGCTGGCCCGCTCTGAGTATTAATTGCAACTGTAATAAATAGCATATGAGTGTTAACGCGTTGTCGTCCCCTCCTTTTGTTTCCCTCGAGCACGAACCCCTCCGAGGTTAGCGAGCGGGAACGCTGCATCCGCGGAGTGGGAGTGCGGGGCGGGGTGGAAGGCTGTTCCCCCAGATATTTCCACAAGCCAACCCGCGTAGTATTGCACGCAGGCGGGTATAGCCATGCATCAAAGGAAGCAACGGGAGAGTGCGACAAAGCAGCGGAAACTGGCTCTTTGGTGCGTACGAAAACAACGGGATAAAAAGATGCTGGCAGACAACGCTGGCGCTGCTACACAACTAAGTGTATGTGTAAGCACGTGCAAGTACAGAAAAAGGGGGAAACAAAAGAAGGATGTTTAAAAAGTCAGCTAGAAGAAGAAGGAAAAGGCAGATCACGGAGCGGGGCACATATTAGAATAGGTACCAGCCAGCATGCGCCTGTATTGGCACCTGAAGCCGAAAATCTAATAATTTTTTGGGGGGAAAGGAAATGGCGCAGTATCTGTCATATACCGTTGGATACCTGAACCACGCCGTATACTGGAAGGCATAAAGGAGGGAGTGAAAGAAGAAAGAGGTGCCGTAGTGGAGGGCTCCGGAATAAATTCGACCACCTGGGATCTTTAACGTGCAGGGACATCGCAAAGCACACGGGCGCCGTAGCGTTTTTCCTCCATAAAAATGCAGCCGCAGAAAATAATAATAATTGGTTTTGGGGGAAAGGAAATGGCGCAGTATCTGTCTCATATATCGTTGGACACCTGAACCGCGCCGTAAGAGAAGGGATAAAGAAGGGAGTGAAAGAAGAAAGGAAGAGATGCCGTAGTGGAGGGCTCCGGAATAATTTCGACCGCCTGGGGATCTTTAACGTGCACTGACATCGCACAGTATACGGGTGCCTTAGCGTTTTTCCTCCATAAAAACGCAGCCGCCGCGGTCGGGTTCGAACCCGGGTACTCCGGATCAGTAGTCGAGCGCCCTAACCACTGAGCAACCGCGGCGGGTACAGAAAAATTTAAAATTCGATTTTTGTGGTGATGGTGGTAGTAAAATCTTATTGGATGCCCTGGGGTGGGTTTTAGAGGAGAGTGGAGGGTTTCACCACTCCCTTGCCTGAGTGGTAGTCCTCATTCCGGGACAACATTGGTGGTAGCGGCTGCCCGCTCTCTTTCGACCAGAGCCCTCTGAGACTCCAGGTCCAAGAAGCCGGACAAGGTCGCCTTCCAGACCTGCCTCGTTGGCTGATTTACTCTCTTTATCTGCGGATTTTTCAGGCAGGCCCATACCATATGATATGCGTCTCCCCACATCTCACAAAATTTACAGTACACCGAAAAAGTTGGGCTATGTGTTTTAGAATCGCACGGCTTAGAAACGACCCCGTTTGCAGCCATCTGCGGTGTCGTTCCTCAGCTCTATCCATGCCCTGGCTGGCTCTGGGAACGCCTGCCTACTGAGGCGCAGATGTGTTGTAATGCCTGCATATGTGGTAAGCGGATTCGGTACAGGAGTCCCGACAGAGTCTGGGAATGGCGCAGTGTGTCTCACATATCGGCGGACACCTTAACAGCGCCGTAAGGGAACGGATAAAGGAGGAACTGAGAGAAGGGAAGGAAGAGAGTGCTGCCGTAGTGGAGGACATCGGAATAATTTCGACCAGCTGGGGATCTTTAACGTGCGCTGACACCACGATGCAATGTCAGATTTCGAAGGGTGGAAAAATGTCTTACAACAATATTACGAATTTCCATTTTTATCGAAATAACTCGTGGCTGCTCTACACATCATTAAATCTGGCTTTAACTGTGTAATTCCTTCGCAATAAATTTAACTAGCAATTTATATGTCAAAACTGGCGCGTCCACATCCCGCTACGGACGTTACGGTTGTTCGTTTACGCGAGCATTACTGAGCAGCGAGAATGAAACCATCAACCACGGAAGAGCGCGCAGGGACGGACAGACGTTGCAACGACACGTTCAAAGTACCGCTTCCCAGTACGTCCCCTAAGCCCACTGTCCCCTAGCTGTTGCGGTGGCTTAGTGGTCATCGTGTTCGGTTGCTGCCCCGAAAGACGCGGGTTCGATCCCGGCCGCGGCGGTCGTTTTTAGATGGAGGCAAACTTTTCGAGGCCCGTGTACTGTGCATTGTCAGTGCACGTTAAAGGACCCCAGGTGGTCGAAATTTCCGGAGCCCTTCACTACGGCGTCCCTCAAAGCCTGAGTCATTTTGGAACGTTAAACTCACGTAAACGACAAAGTACAGCTGCGGTCAAAAATACGTGGCCCACGGCTACGGCGCAAGGAGCGGCTGCGGGGCCGCACCGCGGCGCTGCTACCTGCGTCGGGCGCTCGCAGCGAGGGTCCACAGAGTGACGACAAAGCTTCGCCCTCACTCTCCCCTCAGCACGCCACACGGCTCATGAATGTCAAGTGCAGCGTTCAGCCGTTTCGCGGCTGACGGTCAGTACGAAAGAGGGGTCTGCGATGCGTGCTGCGTGTGACTTTCAGCGCCTACTCGAATATCTCGTCTTCATTATGCACAGATCGGCTACGGCAGGCGTGCGTTCGGCAGTTCGACTAAGTGCGTCTGCCTGCGAAGCGTCCGAGTTCGGTTCGCATTCCATAGTTACGCGCGCCTCGCGTCCGTATACGCCGCGCTCCAGTGCCCGGCGCTTGGTCGAGTTAACCCTAATTACTAGCTGGAGCTCGCTGCTTTAAAATCATTAATTTAAAGCTAAAAAAAATCAAAGCACGTTCCTGCTGCAACGAAATTACGAGTAACAAACTACCAGAAACAAAACAGGGCTTCACCGAGTTCACAGACCTGGGTCCTGACGCAAAAATATCTTGTTCTGCCCTATTTCTTGAGCACCGTAATGCCCGTGCTCCAAGGCTCACCACGCATGGGCGCGCGGGACATACGAGAGCGAAGCAGTATCGAGGTGGCAACGGCGAACCGCGCGCAATCCCCTTCATTACGCGTCTGGCAAACGGCGCAAAGCGGAGACGCGCCCCTTCATACTGACAGTCAGCCGCGAAACAGCCGAACGCCGCACTTGACATTTATCAGCCGTGTGGCGTGCTCAGGGGAGAGTGAGGGCGAAGCTTTGTCGTCACAGTGGCTGCGTTCCAATACTCTGGACACCTAACAAGACGTCTAGTGTGACGTCTAAGAATCCGTCTGCATGCCCATGTATTGGAACTTGTCTACTGCTCACGCCGCCTCGCGGCATAATAATATAACTAAAGCTTATAAACAGCTGTACTATATTTTTTTTCAAACTGAGCAATAACGATCATTAAAAACGTGTTTTCAACAAGTTTGCACATTTTTTCTGCAATCACTTTGCGCGTAAACCGGACTGGTGGATGCGCCTATCGGTCAGTCTACTTGTAGCAGACGGGACCGCTCTCCGAAGACGAGGCTAAAGAGAAATACGATTATTCTTTCATTATTGATGCTAAACTGTACATGCAAGCTCAGCAATCTTTCAGATGCCGTAAATGCAACTTTCACGTGTGACTGCTGGCCGACGTTCTATTTACAGCATCTCACATACACGTTCTTATAATTCTTTCAGGGACCTGTCAATCAGTTCATTCAAATTCGCCGCTTGGTTATATTCAAATTTAAATCAGGCGGTTGCAGACGGCTTGCGCCTCTACTATTTCTATCTCACCTTCCTCCCGTTATGTGATACAGATAATGTATCGGACGCACGCGCTAATCGAAGATCCGCCCCCCCCCCCTCCCCCGGTACAGCCCCCGTGAAAAATATACAGTCCAAGGAGTACGCTTCAAAGCTGTTTAGGGGACTCCCTCCTCATACACCAAATGTTTCAGGGAGGGTTTAAAAAATTTTCAAAAATAGGCTTTTTGGTTGGTAAAGGTATGGCTTCTGCGGCCTAGTATTGTGATGCTGCGTAGGACGACATCTCGATGAAGACTCGTGCCTCGCACCCCCCCCCCCCCCCCCCCCACCCAGGCCATCGCCAAGCGCCAAAAAAGTGTATATATATATATATATATATATATATATATATATATATATATATATATATATATATATATATATATATATATATAGAGAGAGAGAGAGAGAGACTCTGAGTACTTGACCCGAACAGAATCACCTGGCATAAAAAGCTGACGGGCAGCATGCCTGTGATCATAGTTTTGCCGCTATACTCCCTGAAAGCTGCGTCTTTGTCCTGCGCTTCTTTCAGATTGGGCGTCTTGGCTGTCTACTCCTTTGGTTGTAGAGGCAAGGTAGTGCGGAGCCGCCGCCTCTTGAGTAGCTCTGCTGTCGTTTTGCGTAGGGGTCCTGGCGTGTCCCTGTACTCTAGCAAAGCGAGATGTAGGTCACCAGAATTTTGCAACAGCTCTTTGACGGTTTTCACCATTCTTTGTACCTACCCGTTTGCCTGCTGGTACCTAGGGCCACACGTCACTATTATGAATCCATCAACCTGCGCGAACTGTTTGAACTCCTGGCCCCCAAATAGACCTACGTTATCTGATACCAGCGTTTCCGGTATGCCGTGCGTAGAAAACACTGCTTTTATATGATAAATACCTTCAGTGCTGCTAGGAGGTCAGCGGACACAATACCGGAAATGAAGAAAAGTAATCCACCATGAGCAAGTAGTCACAGAATTTCACATGGCAGATATCCGCTACCCGCCGCGGTGGCTCAGTGGTTAGGGCGCTCGACTACTGATCCGGAGTTCCCGGGTTCGAACCCGACCGCAGCGGCTGCGTTTTAATGGAGGAAAAACACTAAGGCGTTCGTGTGCTGTGCGATGTCAGTGCACGTTAAAGATCCCCAGGTGGTCGAAATTATTCCGGAGCCCTCCACTACGGCACCTCCTTCTTCATTTCTTAACTCCCTCCCTTACCCCTTCCCTTACGGCGCAGTTCAGTTGTCCAACGATATATGGGACAGATACTGCGCCATTTTCCTTTCCACAAAAACCAATTATTATTATTATTAGATATCCGCTGCAACCCTTCAGCATTGCCGAAAAGGCGTCTCGGTCGGAATCATCGGCTCGCAAGGCTGGAGGCGAAATTGGGAACACGCGTGGCAGTTGGCATTGAATACCGCAAGTTGAGAGCTTAGGTCTGGTCTGGAGAGTGCATCAGCTATTTACAGATTTTTGCCCGGGACATATTGCACCTCGAAACTAATCTCCATTAGCCGCATTCTGAACCTTGGAATGAGAGGTGGATCCAGATAAAGTGGAGTCTTTCCTAGCAAAGAAACCAATGGTTCGTGATGCGCTTCTAGAGTAATGTGCAGTCCACGCACATAGCTTTCGAGGCGTTTTGCGGATCATGTTATAGCTAACGTCACCTTTTCAGTTTGCGCATAGCGCATCTCAGTTGCTCTCATTGACCTTGACATAAAAACATCCGGCCGATTTTTTTTTACTCGGCTGAAGCGCTGCGCAGACCCACTCAGTGCCCTCTTGCTGCAGTTGACCCAAAGGTGTCGTTTGTTCAGCCAACTCTGAAATGAATGGTGAGTAATGATTAACAAGATCTAAAAATCTGCTCATTTCTGCAAACGTTCGATGGCGGCTTTAAATGTTTAGTTGCGCGAAACTTCGTTGTATCCGGGCGTATGCAATATTGGCTCACGCGGCACACCAGCACAAAGCTCTTTTACACTAAACTTGATATTTTTTTTTCGTTTAGGGTCATGCCGCTTAAGGCCAAGCGTTCCAAGACGCGAAACAACCGTTCGTCGTGTTCCTTATGAGTACTGCCAAAGATTACCATTTGAAAATTTGTGTATGGGAGCCGACTGGTTTGTACTGGTTCTGCTGGAACCAGCAGGAAACCTCCTGGTTTCCTGTTTGTTGTTCCGGTTTCAGCCCGGTGCTTATACTTGTTTTCTGCTGGTCGTTCTGATTCCAGCATAAGGATTTTATGTTGTTCTGTTCGGAGAACTTTTTTGTTTTTTTTTGTTAATAATATATCCTTCACATAACAGAACTTTACAGCTATAGTAGAATACAACTTAAAAAAAACAGCAGGTGCGAACACTGGGCCATGATCCGCAGCGTACTGTATTACTCCGCTGGCCCATCGCTATAGTAAACGAAATAAACATTTTAATGTTTGACTATATTAAACAAGCAAGGCATTAAAATTGTAACTCCAATAATTTTTTTCTTGCAATTAGTTTGTTGCTTAGGGAACAAGAAAAGTTTTAACAACGGTCTACTTTTTTGTCGTGGAGGAAATCTGTGCGGCGGTGGTGAATTTGGGCGGCACTTCACTGCAGACTTAAGTAATATCAGAATATAAACCTATTCGACTAGGAGCGTGAGAAATTGAATAAAAAGTCAGAAATTTAATGAGATAACTTTGCTATTAACTATTCACCACTAACACCTGTGGGACACCCATCTTGGCGGTATATATAAGCAAGAACCCATGTGGTATTAGAATGTGAGCACAAGTCACACATGGAAGTTGTATGTATATTTTAGGGTTTTAGTGTTGCTAGTTGCTGCTTTTCAAGACGGGGTTTGAAGCTGTACTTGAGTTCCTACTACGGGCAGGTTTGCATGGTCCTGCAGGATGAGTTTACCAATTTACTGCAGGTTTCAAGTGTTTTTTTCGCGTGCTTAGTGTTTAGGAAGTTAAAATTTGTTTATTATGGTTCAGAGATGTTCAAAAATTAAAAGATATATCCTACGAATGATTTATCTAAACTGAATTAAATGTAATGTTTCGATGCTATATGGACGGTAATGTCTCCAACACCTACTGATTCCATAGCCTACTGGTTCCATCAGCTGCTTGTTCCAGTAGCTGCTGGAAATGTGCTAATAAACCAGTACTACTGGAACCAGTAGGATTTTAGCAGCAAACCAGCAGAAAATTTTCACTTGGGTAAGGACATCGTTTGTGAAAGGGAAGATAAAATGGTTTTCTGAGAATTGCCGGCTATTCAAGAATTCGAATTATGAAGCTTCTAGGTAAAGCCACGGCCGGTCTCGAGGGGGGCGCGCGCGCTCTTTCATACGGCCTTCGCATTCGCCGCGGAAGCAATGCGAATTTTTCTCCGAGAGTTACGCCGCCCGCCTCCGCTAGAGGCGCGACGGCCCTACCGCTGGCTCCACGCCTGCATCTGCGGCGGCGAATGGTTTTTGCCTGGTTTCGCGCTGCAGCCCGTTGGTTCACGGTGGGCGCAGCACCGAAATAAAAGAAAGCAAAATGCAGGTGCTTAAGCTGCGTATCTTCAATACAGTCCACTTGTGCACAGATTCTTCGTCACAAACTTTGCTCGATGAAAACATTTAAAATAAGGAATCACTCTCACATTTCCCACAACTATGTCAGGCATTTGTGGTTTTAAATACAGAAGGAAATACTCTGATCACTTCCTCGTGTATATCTCATGGTCCCTGATTAAATTACAAGTTAATGCTAAGGGGAGAAGAATGAAATCTTGGAGAAGGGAAGTGTTGCGCTCGTCCCATAAAAATGTACTATATCGAGGAAAATATTCTCTACGACGCGTGAGTCGTAAATCCGAGAGCGCCGTAGCTGGTGGCTTGAGACGATACCTGTGAGGTTGAAAGTCAGGCTCATGTACACCAACGTTGAGCTGTCAGATAAACTGATTGCTGGGAGATGTATATAGTACTCGATTTGGCCGATATCGCTTTTCGCACGTCCTGAATGTACTTATTTTCACCCTCATATACGTCACAACTTCCTTGAACGAGAGGCCTGTATCGATAGCTCAAAAGAATGCTAATTACTAATGTGCGAGCAAGTCTCAAGAAGAACTGTATTGCACTGTTCCGTGCTCGAAGCCAATGGCACGCGGCGTTTTGGCTTTTGTTGTAAAACGAGAGGCCACAAGATTTCTTTGGAATGACTGTAGCTGCGCACAAGTCTCTCTTTATGTTCAAAATTGTAAGCGCATTAGGCGTCTAATGTTTCAAGTTCCTTGTCACCTTTAAATTTTGTTTTATCGCCGCGCCGCCTGTTTGAGGACACGAGTTCGCCCAATAACCAATTTTCGACTTGAACGCAAGATTCCTTGTCGTCATTCTGGCCTGACTAACGCTACCAGAACGTAGCAGAAGCAACCAGTACAAGCTGCGTATGCTGCCACAGATATTGACACGTACTGAGTATATCAATTTCAGAGAGTATGTATGTCCAGTGATTGACTTCATTTACCATAAAGAGCGCCATTTTTTGTTGCCCACGTATATTCAAACTGCGGCGTGTCCTTAAGCTGCCAAAAAAATTGGTTTAAATATCTTTGCGAAAGATCTCAGATCATGCAGTTGAATGCCCAGTGCACTTTATTCTCTTATTTTCGGGGACTTTTATTAAGATGTAAGCATCGCAAATGTTAATTTTTATTTCCTTACATTGTAAGCTAAGTAACCTGGTATAAAGCGCATTGCTGTGAGTTTTAGTGGAGCTTCGTTAGGTTGCTGAAAACTTCTTTTTGGGGTGCTACTTTGTTTCCTGAATGACGTGAGGAAAGTTCGTGCACTCGGGAGTTTTATCGAAAGCGATGACGAGGCTACAAAAATGCCGGAGAATATGCAAATCTTTTATAATCATCGCCTCTCAGATAAGTCTGTTCACTCGTAAAGGCCGATTTTATTGACAGAACGCAGTTCCGAACTAATTTTGCTTTGCTGGCAGTTAGTTCATTCTTGCAGTTACTGTCAACTACTGACTTAATTTTTGCGCCAAACTTCAAAATGCTGTTCCAAGAGGAGGTCTTGGACATCGCGTGTGTGCAACGTGCTCTGCTCCTGCGGCCCAGGGTTGGGTTCCGTCTATACCCGTTCCTTTCGCAAATGGCATGATGCGCTTTCCTGGGGAGCACCATGAATTCTTGCTAACGCCGCTGTTGTGCAAAATTAAAGCAGCTGCACTTGAAATTTCAGGAGCTATCAGTACGCTGCAGAACCTTTTACTCTTTGAAACTTGCCATCCAAGTATTACATGCCGCAAATCATACTACACGCTCATAAAGAACCTGCAGGAAGACGAACTATGTAAGCCGATAGCCTTGCTTTTTAGCCAAATATAAGGGTAGAACGTGTTGACGTCCGTGCTCGAAGCAATGCGTTCGACCATACACAGTCGGGCTAAAGGAGAGAGCGCGCAATCGTTAATCCGTTGTTTCAAATTTCTCCCGTGGCAAAGGGGCTGACTACGCGGCCTTTGCGTAAAGAGGTAAAAATATAAAGGCTTGACGGTTACCACTGACGCAGGCCGAACTGGGAGCGAGCGCGCGTTATTCTCCTTCCTTGTGAACGGCAGTCTCAGTGGCGGAGCGGTGGGGCAGTGGCGACCCCACCGAGGTGCGGCGGGAGGCGGAAACAGACCCCATTGCGAAGGCCGTAAGGAGAAGCGCGCGCTCCCCTCGAGACCGGCCGTGGTAAAGCATACGAAGTAGTTTTGCGCTAGCATTTAAAATTGTGACGTACTGACCAATTAAAGCCTCAACTACGGTGAACTATCATCTAGTTCATTCTAACCTAGATGGTGCTCAGGCTTCTCCTTTGTGCGATGAAGGCGCGCGGGGAAACTCATGGTGACGTCATTGCTGGAGAAACCAGATGTGCGCTGCATTTGTCTGCATGATGCCCTGCGTCTTCCGATGCACAACGCTTCGTGAGCTTCACCTTCGACGGCATTCGTTTTCTTCCTTGAAACAACCGTTTCTTCGCTGGGAACATATTGCCGCTATACGTGACGTGACCACTGCGGCCTCTGCCTGTCGCTGTGCACGGCAGAGAAGTCTGAACACTGACGCCACTTTAGTCGGCGGTTACGCTCCGTTTCAAATGCTGGCGGAAAAAGATTTCGCATGCTTTACCTACAAGTTCCAAACATTCGGCTGGTTAAAACTCATCGAATTCTTAAACCTGTTCACTTGCCCTTTAAGTTCATGACCCCCGGAATTCCATCAAGAATATCACACATTTGTCTTTGAAAATACTCCGGAGCCAAAGTTACGCCAAATGGCAGCCTCTCACAGCAATAACGGCCAAAAAGAGTATTGAATGTTGTGAGCAGTTCACAGTTCCTTGCTAACCTCACTTGGTTGAAACCAGAGTTCGCGTCGAGTTCGGAAAAATAAACTGACTGCACCAGTGAGCAACCAGCCTGTCCCAGCATCGCATCCATTCGATAAGCTTCGGGCAACTTTGCGTCTCGTAGTCCAACTACGAAACGGTCGATCAAGAATAATCCGCTTTTTTTATCTCCCCGTAGTCACATCTATCGGCCAGCGTACACTGTAAAAAATTTCCGTACCTAAAACATACACTTTGTACGTTTTAGAAACTGAACCATATCTGTTTTGAAAGAAACGTATGGACAGACCGTACTACAGTCAAGTATTGAAGGAAATGCCCGTGTTCCACCGTAGTTGTTGCAGGGGATAAAACTTAAAACATTATATTAGGCAGCAAAACTTGACACAACACGACTGTTGACCCCATCGGCATTTTGTACCACCAAAAAAACTAATAACTTGCTTAAAGGCAGCAAAAACAAAACAAAGATGCTCATGATGTGACGCCACTTTTACATGACGCACCATTGGTCCGCGGACTAGGCGTCATAATCAGGTAGCAAAACTTAATACAAAACGGTTGAATCCATTTGCGCTCTGTACCACCAGACGCACTAATAACTATAGTGGATTGCCAGATATGTCTGGCTGACACTGTATCAATGTGCAGTATAGATTATCAAAAGCTCATCCAGAACTGCAATCTGGCTTGTATACCATGGACTATGTTCGTGAACCTTTATTAGACATCGAGTCTAAGCCAAAAGATGCTCACTGGCTATATATCCTGTAGCTGACTCTAGGCAAGGACCCGCATTTTCATTTGACCCTGAAGGCCATAACAATGGCCAGTAGCTGACAACTACCCATATTGGCAACACTCATGGTTTCTGCTGTATGTTTTCATCTTGGAAGCTCTTTATAAAGCACACAAGTTAGAGCTTGTACAGCAACTTGCATCCCATTTGAAAATGTCCCTTTTGGTTACACCTGATCAGCTGAAAGGATTGTTTTGCAAATGAGTGCAAGTTAAGATAGAGGCCCCGCTGCTTTTAAAATTTTAATCCTAAAATGCCGACTGTAAACAATTTCATGCACAACATGGCAGCGCTGAAGCATGACTTAAAATGGTGTCCACCCGCAAAATAATTGAAGTTCATCAGTTTGAGTTGCTATCACAACTTTTTATTGAACCTCATCCAACAAAAGAAGCAAATACTGTAACTAGTAATTGGAAAAATACTTTGACATGAATCGTGCATACTGCTTATAACTTTTGTTAAGGTTAGAACTGTAAAAAATGGCTAGAAAAATAACTAGAAGAGTGGCTTGAAAAACTCATCAAGAAAAGGAAATACAGTAAAACCTCCTTGATACTTTCCCAGTTCACATGTTTTCGCGGTTCGCACGCTCAAAATCACAAACCTTTAAAATGTCCCATATAGTGACTATTTCTCCTGGTTAATACATTCCCGGATAACACAGTTTTCCGGCTACTGCGTTTAAAATTTTGACAAATTGTGGTCGTATAATACGTTTATCGACCAAATGCCCATGTTAAAAAGATACAAGTGGGCCGAACATGAGGGCATGCGACATGAAAAGCTGAAATGCAGCGGCAGTCACCCGCAGTAATGGCTTCCCTGCTATTCTTAAGTGCAAGGTGGCGAAGCACAACCACCACCACCACTACCACCGCCACCACCAACAAAAATAAAAACGGCGCGCTACCATTCGAGACAGCCGTTCTTGCGGGGATGTGACATGAAGAGAACGCCGAGGTTTCTTCGCGGCTGCGTAAGGGCAAGGGGACGAAGCATCTACTAACTACAGTGATGCGCTTAGAAACTCTACAACAATCAGCCGCCGCGGTGGCTTCTCCGCAGTATTTATTTGCAAAGAGGCGAAGCATCTAAAAACGACAAGAATATTTTGGTTACTTTCGTCATTGCCGTCGACGGACCAGATGCGTTACGAAGTTACTTCCCCGCTTAATAGAGCACGAGCGTGGGCTGAATTCTGCGAGCACTAGAAATGGATTTGTTCAGATTCTGTGCTATGAATTGATTTTTTATGAAGTGAAATTGTCGATAAATGTCTTTGTACCTCATTCAGCAGTTACATTTCTCAAAGTTTGGTAGTTTGGATCATACCTTTTCCCAGATACATTTTCTTCTCGCAGATTTTTAAAAACATGTCAACGAGGTTTTACTGTACATTACAAAACTCTTGAATGATTAACTCTCTGCACAAAGCGGTTCAAAAACAAAACTGAGACATTAACAACAAAATTTCAGAACATTCTGCAATAAAACCATACAAAATAAAAATATTACACATGACGACACAAAGAGAGAGCTTGCTGTCTTCACAACAGTCCATAATAAATCAGTGACACAGAAAAGCACCACACTCACCATAAAATAATCATTAAATCACCATTTTGGAATTATGTAGCCCTTTTTAAAAACATTTTATACATCAAGCAAGCAAAAAAATTAAGAAACTGATTCATTTAGTATCACTGCATCATTGGTGCGATTTTCAGGCACACACGTAAGGCACAAACAGGCGATGATATATGGTCTCACACATGGCCAACACATACACGATAAGATGTGGGCTCAAACATGGAGTGCATATACACACTACAAGAGGTGGGCTTCCAGACGGGGCACAGCTGCACACACGATAAGACGTGGCCTGGCCTGGGAAGTCATAGAAAGTCGACTCAGTTGACCTTGGGCTTGTGTAATTGGGTGCTGGCCTGCATAAGCTAAATACAGAAACAGAAAGCAGATTAGGTTTGGTTTATGGGGGTTTAACATCCCAAAGCAACTCAGGCTATGAGGGACGCCGTAGTAAGGCCTCCAAAAATTTCGACCACCTGGGGTTCTTTAACATGCACTGACATCGCACAGTACGCTGGCCTCTAGAATTTCGCCTCCACCGAAATGCATCCGCTGCGGCCGGGATCGAGCCCGTGCCATTTGGGTCAGCAGCTGAGTGTCATAACCACTGAGCCACCACGGCAGTTCAATATGTTTCACAATATACAAGTCTTAAATTATCTTTATTTTCGCCCCTTTTTTTCAGAATGTACAAAAAGATCTAACTAAATAGTTCATTCTTAGCATACATAAGAGGCTGATAACTTGGTGAAGGGCTTGATTTTAATCAGTAGCGACATGTTTTCAGACTTTCCTGCTGACCCTATAAGGCCTGCAAAGACTGCAAAATCAGAGCTTTGGGACAATGAATCAAGAAGAGCAAGGGTATTGTAGTGGTAAGCAAGAAACGTAATTCCCTCTATGCAAATTTAATAAAAATGCTTTCTGCATGACACCAATGACAAATAATGTTAGAATCCATCAAAATACAACAGCACGATTCATTTCACAAAACTAACTACACCATTCAAGCACCACACAGATTAAAACTGATCTTTCACTGCAATCTTCAAGCACATGCCATGACATCACTCTCCCAACAATATTTCACAAGTATGTACACTTCAATAGACCAAGTTCATTTCACCTCCATGTTCCATCCCACATACCCAAAGACTGCACAATCACCTCAGTTTTACAAGGATATATTGTGAAACATTAGCTTTCAATTCATTAGCACTTTCATGAGCCATCAGATTCTGGAACACCCTGAAAAAAAAACATCGTTTCTCTGTTTAATCTAGATACGCTCCATCACCTTTCACTGAAGCCGTCATTTAGCACGCCTCTGTACCCATCTCTGTTTTTGTTTATTTGGATGCGGCTGTTAAGTGCAGTTTTGATTTTTTAACTTCTGTGTACCTATTATGCTTCCAATTTCCCTTTTTTCTCTGATTTGTCTGCCTTAACCGTGCTATATCACGCAATGATAGTACATTCCATGTGCATTCTAGTTTTACCCTGTGTCGCACATTTTATTACATTATTTCCATGTCGTTTCTTATGCTCTTCTGTACAGTGATCATGTGTTCACATATTATTTACCATGTATTTTTTCCCTTTTTATTGCTTATTTTGGTTACTAATGCACTGTTCAGAATTTTATGCTAACTTAAATAATAGCCAACGGGCCTGTAAAGAAGGGTAAATACACGTTCACAGCGTCATGGATCATCAGTAGGTCACGTGCATTCCCACTGCATGGCACGAATAGAGTGGCGTGATGAAGCTCTGGGACAGCTCACATTTTTCAAAGCGCCTGAGAAAAATCCATATGCCAGGTTTGCGACTTCTGCTGTTGGTTCCAATAAGTCAGCTTTGTCAAAGCCTCACTGGTGGGTCACACCACACCCAAGAAAATTTAAGGGTGGGCCACAGGTGGGCCATGAAGTACACGCATTATGTCTCCAAAAATCATTGCCACAGTGAAAACGTTAATGATTTCATACATGAACATAATGAAGATACTGCTCTGAACTTCAGATGTGTGCCCAGATGAAAATTTCAACTCAGGTAAAGAATCGTTCCATGCGACACCCGCGGTAATACAGGCCGCACTATGTCCGCTGCTATGGACGAGGATGTGCTGGTGATCATTCTCAAAGTTAGATCGCATGCAACATAAATACCCCAAAAGTAAAAGATTGGAAAGCCGTCACTGTTACCGAGTTGGTACAGCACAGGATGCATAACTTAGAGGTCATGGGTTCATGTTCCCTTGACAGCGTGTGGTTTTTTCTTCTACTTTGTAATGAATGATGTTTAAACCAAATTAATTGCACTATAAATTTCCCACTGATAAAACCCACAAATAATTTTAAAAACGAACAACGGAAAATTCCCCCTTGGTTTCGGTGGTTTTTGCTTTTGGCATTCTTCAGGAAATCAGTCAGTTTTCTGAACAACTGCCACAGTCTCAGAGTGGCAGCGGAATTATATTACAGCACTTCAGCAGGGCATCACTTTTAGATAGACTGGACAAGTACAAAAAGTGAGAGTCACAGCACTGCATCAAATAATTTCATTACACTGCAGTGTAACATATGGTACGTAACGGGCAAACATTGAAGGGAGAGAAAGGGATGACGTGCTCAATGCCCAGTGTCAGAACACTTCGGTACTTGGTAGCTGGCAGGCTTACTGTGCCAGTAAAGGCAAGGATAGTTCATATACATGCACTAATGTGGTTGGGGCTCTGAAAATTCCTATTGAAAATGTGTTGTTGGCTCCTGTTAGACCTAAATTTGGGAGGTCAGGTGTATGCATGCATTATCTAAGGCAAATAGGAAAGTGGCCAGAAATGCAGCATGGAGTGATGTAGCTCATGAATGCCCTGGCCATGAATATTACTTTGTCAGTACCATGTCCACAGCCTTGAAAGACAAAGAAAGTTCCACCTGGCAAATGCTATATGTTAAAGTAAATGACACCAGCCATCGACCACATGAACCATTTCCCACCTACCAACATTGACCTACCATGCATGAACTGTATGTTACAGTGTAATGTAATGATGGCATTGTGCTTCGTGTGTTTTGTTGTGCTTGTTCCATATTCTTCAAGCTGGAGGTAAAAATAAAATCTACCAACTAGCTCTTTTTAAAACAGGGCACAGTTAAATTCAGCCTATTTATGAGCATATAACTACCACTTGCTACTGATAAACACCCAGGAGAGCTTCACTGAACCCACCTTTCCCAAATCCTCTCGCTACCTTGCAGGGGTGTGGCACAGCCATTCTTTGATAACAATCGCAGCAGCAATGTCACTGCAGTTGTACACCCCTTTGGCAGCATCTGAAAGAGAAAAGAAAATTTGCCGGCAGATTTTGGCTTTTTCATAAGAGTTTTGTTGCTAAAATGATAAAGCAGCTGGTCTGGTACTAGCGCCAACAAAGGTTTGTTGTTTAACAACGGTTATAGATATAACAAAACAAATGATTTTCACATGAGTTCACATTTTCTTGCAGATGTAAAGGTTGAGCATCAATGTACACTGCCCATGCTGTGATCTCTGGAAGCAACCCCTGACCTACACATTTCACTGAACAAAGTTCACACTGGTTGTAGTAAATGTTGAAAATATTGTGCAAATGGCCCGTTCCATAGGCTTACTTTAAGGAAGTCAACATTCACGCATTCTCATATCAAGACGCCTGACTTTATGACTTTCATATATACACGCAGAAACTAGGAATGGCGAACATAAGTGACCTCAGCATGCTCCTAGATACTTCAGCAAGATATACTGTTGACCTATTTGGTTCATTACCTGTTTGAAAAATAAAAGAAATGCTGATATAACAAATACATGAAAAAGAAAGCACCCATCCTGCTCACTTCCTCTTCATGCCTTTGTCTTATAGCAAACCTGAGCTCAAGTTTGCCAGCACGACAACAGCGCTGCCTCACTATAGGCGAAATTGTATGGAATGCAGAGACGTATTTAGCCGGATTAACGCGCTTTGAATGTAATATTCTTTTTACTTTTGACAATGGCATCGATTTCTTCATTTTCACAGAATTCTGGAAGTCATTACTGTTGTCTTGTGAGGTGCCACAACAGTGCGCAGAATTCATGAAGAGCCAGGAACCACCCATAAAATTTCACTGCTTCCGAGGCAATTCATATGAAAAGCAGAGGCCCAAAACGTGAATCTCGTACATCCACAGAGTATTGTGTTTTTTTTTTGCAGTAGATCACCTTAATGCACATTGTATAAGAATATTAGTAATCACAGGCATACCTCAAGACACCTCTGACCCTTTCAAGGTTAACTATGGAAACATCTTCTCAAATGATACTTCTTTTATCTTTTTTTTGTATCACAGTGTATTTTTGTTTCATTGTTGCTACAGAGCTCTGTTTTGGTTTCTTGTCCGTCTTAGAACTTTTACAATGACTGACGTTTCTAATATGACCACCGCATTTTTTGCTTAGATGTGTATTTGCCATATGTCCTGCATTCATACTATTAAATGCCCATCAGGCTATTCTCTATCATTACTTGCACACCAACATGCCTAAGTACTATCACAAAATTCCTTGCAGTGATAGCAGCGGAGCCCATGTGTAACAGAAGGCAATGCTCAAGGTACCCAGCTGTAATAACGATAAAGGTGTGAAGCAGACAGTGGAAATGGACTAAAGCACCCTGCCCTGAATCCCTATAAGAACTGCACACATCAGCCCATAGCAATACTGCACAGCTTCACATAGTATGCCAAATAGAAACAAATATTTTTTTTTTCCCTTGAGGACCGTGATTTCACAGAACTTACTAACAATGCACTTCAACAGAATGAAGTACCTAAAGGCATGCTTTCCCATCTTCCCATACCAAGAAAATAGTGATGCCAGCTTGTCTGTCATGACGGTACACAGTATCCTCCTTTTGTATGACTCGGCGTTCACACCTCCACAATACCTGAGAACTGGCAAACCTACACTGTTTGAATGACAAATGTTTAGTAAAAAAATTTTGTGAACGGTAAAAATGCACGCGACATGAGAAAAAGCAAGGACACCTTCCTAGGTAACATATAACCTAGCTATGAGTAGCAAGGAGAATTCTGATGGAGTGAGCCAACATCTAAGGCTGATCTTAGCACAATGACCTGTACTCATACTGTGGTAGGACTAATACAGAAGACTCAAGAATAAAGGCGTTCTGGCCTGTGCCAATAAGTACAGATAGATTGTATGTGACGTCATGGATGCCATCTTTGGGTGTGCAGGCTAGCTCCCAGAGTGTATGCAGGAACTGGTTGGCAATATACTGATTAGGGAAACGCCCAGGCTTTCATAGCGCTTTCTGGACCAAAAGATAGCGGTCGCTCTGACGTCAGAGCAAACTATGCATAACAGGTTTAATCCAATTAGAAATGGAAAAAAATTTATCAAGAAAGAATTTTTCACAGCAAAAAACCAAAGGAAATAAAAAAAAAGTATAAAGGAAACAGGAAAAGCCGCAGCCGCAGCCATTCGAAGGGCTGTTAGAAAAATGGGAGTTTAGGGAGACTGAATTATAGCACACTTGATTTTGGCTTCAGTGATGTGAAGAGGCCTGAGTGAAAACGTTAATAAACACTAGATGTCATCACCAGGAGCTATTATCTGTGCTCTTTTCAAGATCAAGTTAGCCTGTTCACATTTGATGCTGACAGTACCCATGCATACATGGAATTCTGCTGATGTCTTTTCATTCAACAGTCCCAACTCACAGTCAAAAGGATAAACAAATAAGTCAGCATCGCTGGGCGTTGAAGCACTATCATATGCACAAACTACAAATAGCACAAGCATGTGAAAGTTACTGAAATGTACTAAACAGTGGTGGCCACAACTGCTGTCACGAGCTGTTTGACAGGGGCAGCCCATCAACATTAAACGATAGGCTGGCTACATGTGGCAAGTGTGCGGCGCTGAGAAGCAGATCCCACAATTCCACCTCCAGGCCAAAGTGACAATGATGCCCAGGAAGCACCTCTTTGATATCAGCAACATTCTGAGTCCTTGGTGACTTAAACTGCACGTAAGAATTCGAAAGTTTAAAGAGCAGCTGTGCATTTTTAACAAAGCCAGAAAAGAATTCACAGAGCGATGTGATGTTTTCCTCCACAGCGCAAAATGCTAAATTTTCCAGAAAGGCACTGTCACTGTTGGCATATTTTCACAATGATGATGATGATGATGCTGGCTATCCCTTTGTATCCGGAGATCGACAGCTTTCTATTTATTTATTGATGACCACTTCTGTATTGTTCATTAATTGTTATTTCGTTCTGTCTGCTGCTGCCATGTAATGGTTTCCTGGGCCTTCGTCAAGCTGTTCGTATAGCTTTTAGCCCAGGTGACCATCCAGATACTTGCTGGAGAATACAATATGATTTGATCAAGCCAAGAAGGTAACAAAACAAAACATTAAAGAATAAAAACACCTAATACATGCCCGTGGCACGTTTTGGACTCCCTGAGCCTTCAAGGAGCGTGACCGTGTCGTGTGCGCCACCAATGTTCCAAACGCCGCTTGGTTCGCTCAACCAGCTTCCATTGCGGTGGCTCGCCGGGTTGGCAAAAACCGAGTGCCATCGCTACTGCCCCGAGGCTGTTGGATCCGCTGATCACGTCAGGTTGTATGGGGCCAACTGTGGAATTGTCCTGTGCATCCGAAACCGGCGGGTAAACACTCAATGAAACATGCAAGTGTTTGTGGGCCACTTGGACGCTGACCGCTCTCAAAGAATGCACATTTAGCCAAGGTGCGCACACGAAAGGACACACAACCACTGTCTCATTCAATGAGCACTGATGACACTATTCCTCGAAACAATGAGCAAGTGCGAAGCATTTGGGTAAGGACACTTGTGGTAACCAGAGGTGTTGCCAGTTAGAAGCTAACGTAACCAGACCTGCTGCTCAGTGGCACACCTATTCATGTTGTCTGGGAAGTTGCTTGGGACAGCAGTAACCTACACTAGCAGGACCTCCTATAATGGCTGGGCACTGGGAGCCTTAGCCTATACGTGCTCGAGCTTAGGTTGGCAGTAATAAGACCACTGCGGTCAATAGCCTTGAAATAAAGGAGGCAGCTCAAGTGCAATTAGACAAGACCGCAGAGTCACAAGACATCATGACAGGCTTTGAGCAACGCATCAGAAAACATTGAAGTGTGCACAAATGAGCAGCCAAACACGGCTGCCACACAATGCATGTTGTCAGACATATGGTACAGAAGCACCTGAAGACTGCCGCACAAGCATATGGTCTCCACTAGACCCAGTAGTTGTTTTTTTTAAGCGTACTAAAAATGGTGCGTTTATACAGAAATATTCGCAAAATTTCTTTTATCGTTCCCCGCCAGATCACTCCTGCGGTTGCCACACTGCTCATTCATGATGCAAAGACAGCATTGTAATCAGCATCTATATAACACCTGTAGCATTTGCTGTACGAGATCAGAAACGCGCACTCTACCTCACAGTATCTCACAGGAAGAAAATTTACTTTGCACGCACGCAAGCAGCTGTCCTTGCCATGGAAGAACCGAGCAATGGGAGCTGTAGCTCAATTTCTTTCTCCCAGCGTGCGATGACAATTATGAGGCACAACAAAGAAGCACCAAGAACTGGCAAGACAATAAAGCCTATTTCAAACGCCGATGTAAAGGTGAGCCAAAATTCTGACCGAGGTGGGGAGTAGCTGGATTTTGAGTTGCGGCGGTCGTCACGGCCAGACTACACAGCCAGCATCGGTGCCCACTTGCTGCGCCGTTCGGCTGCCCTAGCGTTAGCTCAAAATCAGCTGTCATGATTCCATTGAACTTCAGCATATTAGAAAAATGCGCGTAATACAGTACATTGTTCTTGCACAATACGAGGAAACAAAAAGACAGAGGCGTTTATTTTTACTCACCGAACAGCCGCAGGACCCGTGCCTTGTGGAAGCGGCTTTGCTCTGCGTTGCCGGATGTCGTACCACATAGTCCATTCAAACCCACGCAGATCTTTCGGACAAAATGCTCTAAAACCATTCATACTGATGACGACTTTTAGGTCATTTAAAAAACAAAAACGAATTAGCGCAAGAACACTACAGCTCCGTATTAGCAAACACCAGTCCTTCCCGCCATCCTGACCATGGAGGAAAAAAAAAATGTTCCTGCCCGCCGCTCTTGATGGTACTGGCTAGTCTTTGGAGTGGCTACTTTTGACTAATGGTGCTGATGGCGATACTAGCTCCGAAACGCTTCCGGAAACGCGCGGCATTTGAAAAGGTTTGCGCCCGTGTAGACGACGCTCTGCGGTCACGGCGCTGCAGGGCCGACAAGAGGGAGACAATCCCTCTGGCTGAGCCCCTGGCCCGAGGTCCATGTCGATGTAAATAAAGTCCCCCCCCCCCCCTCTCTCTCTCTCTCTCTCGACGCGTGTCGCGATGGTTTTGATAACGCAGCGCGGCATGCGAAGCATTCCGCGCTGTGTTCGGTTGTTGTTTGAAGAGGTTATTAATGGTCGTGGGGAACGGTCGAGCACCGGGTACGTAGAGAAAGAGGGGGGGGGGGCGCAGCCCGGTAACTGCCTCCTTTTGCAGGGGTACACCGCTACTGAGCCGCGCGGGGAGTGGGTAGAAAAGAATGAGCAGAGAGGGGGCAGGGAGGAAGCAAGGAACCCGTTTGGGCGCGCGTAGCGTTGCTGGCGGTGCGCTCACACAGCACTAGTAGTGGCGCACGGCTTCGGTGGGTGATCAAAAGCGGCCGCAGATGGCCGCTTCATCGATGTAGCGGACCAGGTGGCGAAGGGCGCTGCGCGATCTGCAGGCAGAGGTGGCGAAGAAAAGCAGCTAACCCGCGATGGCGAACGGAAGCCGCAGCTCTCCATAAGCCGCGCGCAGGGCGGTTCACGCGCTCGAGGATGCGGAGCACTCACACAGCAGATGATAAACTGTCTCCAGCCTCATGGCACACTTCTCGAATAAAAAAAAAACTGTCTCCAGCGCGCCGCAGTCCGCGCAGAGGCCATCTCTTTCGCTTGCCTCAAATACGATGGCATATATATGTATACCCACGGTGGGGGATTGGCCAGGGTTTGGTGCAGATCCAAACAGGAAAAAACTCATCCAGGTTTGTCTCAAGCGGCTCATAAGTATAGAGGAATCTTAGGGGAAAAATCACGAATTTTGAGAGATCTTGAGGAAATCGGAATGAAAATCAAGGAAACAAAGCGGTGTGGTTTGAATAACTAAATTTTAAAGAAATAATCAGAAAGGAAGTAATTTTGAGAGAAAAGTGAAGGCATCGCGAAGTTAACACAAAAATCGCGCCAGCTTTCGATGCTTCTCGTTTTTTTCCATGAGTAATTGCTTTAGCTTGAAACACGCGGGCTCTTCAAACAAATATATATGTGTGCGTGTGCGTGTGCGCGCGCGCGCGCGCGCGCGCGTGTGTGTGTGTGTGTGTGTGTGTGTGTGTGTGTGTGTGTGTGTGTGTGTGTGTGTGTGTGTGTGTGTGTGTGTGTGTGCGTGTGCGTGTGTGTGTGTGTGTGTGTGTGTGTGTGTGTGTGTGTGTGTGTGTGTGTGTGTGTGTGTGTGTGTGTGTGTGTGTGTGTGTGTGTGTGTGTGTGTGTGTGTGTGTGTGTGTGTGTGTGTGTGTGTGTGTGTGTGTGTGTGTGTGTGTGTGTGTGTGTGTGTGTGTGTGTGTGTTGAAAGATGCTGTAAAGAGTAAAGTAATGGAGAAAGGTTAGCTGATCCTATGAAGTCCAGTAGTGGGCGATGGTATGGTCTTCAAACAGGAAGTGTTGGATGGGTGGATAGATGGTGGATGAACTCATAGAGCTATACCATGGATGAATTATAACTGCTTTATCTTTTGTATTGCGCTGCAGCTTGCGCCGCCCAGGAGACTAAATTGCAGTGTAACCAGAACAGAAAACGTTCGACAAAACAGTGTATGTGTTTTACCTGCATGCATCTCGATAACGTTGCCCACTGTGGCTTTCGCTTGAAGCTCGCGTCGCCCGTTTGAAACAGCACCTGTTCTTTTCTCATCTGCTACCTACACCGACGAGAAGTGCGGTGAAAAACTGCAGTTTGCATACCACATCTTGTCAGAGGGATATGAGGTTGTAGTATTCAATGCATCTTCGGTACATTGTTCAAAAATGACAATTAGTCTTGCATTTGGCAGCTGTGCAGCCAGTGCAGGCAAAAAAGACCGACAGAGTTTTTTTACCGCGTATTAAAGGGACATTTATGCGTTCACGCATGTCCACAGAGATGAGCAGTTGCGTTGTTCAAATATGCCCTGTAAAATAAATATCTGTAACCGACCAATAGCACCAGCGCCTACTGGTTATTTGGTTCGGTTTTATGGTTTATGAGGGTTCAAAGGGCCAAAGCGACTCAGGCAATAAGAGACCGCGTAGTGAAGGGCTCCGGAAATTTCGACCACCTGGGGTTCTTTAACGTGCACTGATATCGCACAGTACACGAGCCTCTAAAATTTCGCCTCCACTGAAATTCGACCGCCGCCGCCGGGATCGAATCCGCGTCTTTTGTGTCAGCAGCCGAGCTAACCACTGAGCCACCGCGGCGGCCATGGTTTGTTTTTATAGGGTTTACCGTCCCAAAGCGACTCAGGCTATGAGGGACGCCGTAGTCAAGGGCTTCTGAAATTTAGACCACCCGGGGTTCTTTAACGCGCACTGAAATCGCACAGTACACGGGCCTTAGCATTTCAGCTTCATCGAAATGCGACCGCCGCGGCCGGAATCGAATTCGCTTCTTTCGGGTCAGCTGCCGAGGACCATAAACATTGAGCCATCGCGGCGGCTAACAGGCTATTTGACCAACACACCCAATAGATTATTTGACCAATCGCTAATGGTACAATGTACAGATTGAAATTTCTGTGTCGTATGGAAAGTCAAATAAAAAGCAATAGAATCCAAACAGGACCCATATAGAACTAATAATAATCTGGTATTGGATCAAGTATACATATATTTCTACTAGAATGTTTGCCAGTTAAAATGAATCCGATCAAATGGCATACACTAGCGTTCATGCACCTAGCATATGTAACCGTCGAATGCACGTATAGTGCATTAATTTGACAACGAGCAATAGACATACCGCGCCATTATATACAATGTACACAGCACATGACGAGCGGTTTAATGGGCCGAAAGCACCTACGTTACATGAGCAGCGGGCGTTATAGTTTTCTCCAGGCCAGACTTTGAGAAAAAGAAAGGCGTGTAGCTGGTTCACTTTGTTGGTGGACGCCCCAAGCGCGCCACGACTGCCGGCAAAAACACGGAGTGATCAAGCTGTGTTCGTGGTGCGCTTGCGGTGCCCACCAACAAAGTGAACCAGCTACACGCCTTTACTCAAAAGCAAGAGAAGTTATATACCACTAATACGACTAGACTGGGAACAAGACTCTCTTCCTTGTTTTGTGCAAGCCGGCCCAGCTGGTTTACTGCGTGCGCCTATCACAGCCCCTTTACTCAGCCCTTCTTATTTCCCACTGCGGTGGCCCAGTGGATATGCTGCTCGGCTGATGACCCGAAAGACGCGGGTTCTATCTCAGCCACGGCGGTCGCATTTCGATGCAGGCAAAGCGACTAGAGGCCAGTGTGCTGTGCGATGTCAGTGCACGTTAAAGAAATCTAAGTGTGCGATATTATTCGAAGCCCTAGCTCCACTACGGCGTCCTTGGCCTGAGCCACTTTGTGACATTAAACCACAAAAGCGAAACAGAAACCGATTTTTTGCGGAGTCATGCACGGAGTCTTCCGGTTCCGGATTTTGTGGAGGTGTGCCGAGCGCGGCGCTGACAGCAGTGTTGCCGACTGAGCCGCTGGTCGAACACGAACTGGCAGCGCTGACTGAGGAAAAAGAGGTCATCCTTTTTGAAAACAGGTAAGCAAGATTTTATTCTTTACTCGTTGTTGTGCACATAATTAGCCAAGCCTCTCGTATCATCAGATGAGGTTTCAATGAGTTCGTTCGCTTTGTGCTTTCTTAGGATTACGGGCACTCATACCCGCCGCTCACAGCAATATATCTTGCCCAGTAACAGCAGTTTTAATAAAGGATGTCTCATCGTTGAATGAATTTAGTAGCAACAATCTATGCGCATCTGTTTTGTTCAAGCGAGTGCAAAAACAGCGAGCTGGAGTGCCTGTGCTGCACTAAGCGATCATCGTGGTTTTGGCGCCTTTTGCCATGCTCGGCATTTTCGCGCCTTTTGGGAAGCTGGCGGTTTTCGCGCCTTTTTGCGAAGTTTACAGATTGAAGCAGCAAACGCACCTCTTAGCGATAGGAAGTTGCACAAATTGAATACTAAGCTAAAACAGTAATTGAATACTCCACCCGGGCGCATCACATGTCCCTGTAACAGCGAGTGGCAGCATATCATTGCTTCGCAAAGCTGCCCGCATCGGCGCCATGCTTCAAAAAGCGGCGCACCGCATACAATGTAATGCATGCATGTGGTGCCTGAACGTGAGTGCACAACGACGCGGGGAGCGGGGACAACATTAAGCAGCATGGTGCGAACGGAACCCTGGGACAAAAAAAAAAGAAATATTAGGGCGATGGACTTTGCACGACCGCCGGCTGATTTTTCGCCGACGAGACTCGGTATTCGTGCCGCTTGGCAGTAGCGGCGACTCGCTCCCGGCGCGCGTCTGCAACAATGCTGGATCAAACTCGATCGCGTCGTCCGTGTGTCTTAAGCTTTTTATAATGCGTCCAGTTAGCGCTTACAATGGACGCAGTGCATAAAACGCAACCGGCATCATAACGCATGCGGGAATAAAAGTACATTAACGCTGCTAAGTCGCGAGCGCAAAAAAAAAATCGTGCCGGATTTCATTGATAGGTTACGGTCGCGCGCTACTTGTTATGTTCGTTACTGTCCCAGTGCAACTCAACAAGTAAAATTAACATTTCTACTGAATTGTGTCTGGTTGGGTTCGGTAACATACAAATTGAGACGTTTACGGAGGGCTCGGCTCCTTTTTCAGGGGTGACGGGAAGATTTGGTTACAGGTGCAAGTAAGTGCGTGGTGGAGGAGGAGGGGCAAGATTGAGGATGGAGTGCGGCCGGTTTGGCTTTGTGACGGAGTGAAAGGGTTGTGGGGAGAGTGTTGACTTGAGGGCTGTCAGTCACGGCGGCCAGTTTCCGAGGGTTGTGCGGGGATTGTTGCTGGCGTCCATTGTTTCGATTTCCGTTCCTCGAACCGCGGAACGAAATCCCTGCGCGTACACAGGGGGTTCGTGGTCCCGTGAACGGTTGCATTGTTGGGTGTATTATTTGGTAATAAAAAAAAGGTATTGGTGGAAGTAGGTGTCTCACAAGTTTCTGTAACGTAAACAACTAGTGAGTAACCACAATAAATGACGAAATCCGGCCCACGTGATTCCCTTCTAGCTTTGCCTGGTGTCGGTCATGCATGAGATAATTACTGCGGGCTTGCGTAAAGTATTAATGTTTTTCCTTTTACGTCCGTGACTTGACAGTATGCATGTGCTTCTGTATAGAACAGCATTGAGCAATATTGTTCTGCGCCTCTCGCTTTGCTGATTTCATCAGTTGCTTTCCTGGTGGTTTCGGATACTGTGGTTTAGATGGTTTAGGAAGCTGCAAAATCTGTGCGAAAAAAGTTACACGGTCACATCAACCTTGACTAATTGCAGCAAGAGCAGACCTGGCAATCAGGACAAAAACAGCCAGGCAGGACTGCTGCATAACAGCAGAAATGGCATCCACAGTGCATTGAAACATTTTGTTGTGGGCAATCAGGATGAAGTGACAAGAGCAAATTGAGGGCTCAAACTATCAACAAGATTCAGGGACATACACTTGGATCATTTGTAGACACTTGAAAATGAGCATTAGAAGTTTTTGAAATAAGTGGCCTGATATGGCACTAAACAACTTGTGGGTTTATTGGGTCCGAATGCTCTTTCTTATTCCAGTTCTGTCACCTGTGTGGAATGGCATCTTGCAATCTGTGTTCAGGAAATTTTTCTACACTGGTGGCCTACTTTGACCACTTCACCTACCACAGCAGTGTTTTGGATGGTGCTCTGTGTCCCATCGATGCATGTTCCGTGGTTCTGAAGAATTATGCAAGCTTCAGAAGCCATCTGTTCAGGCACCATAGAAAGCGACACCATGAACCAGAACTGAGCGACGCCTGTTTTGTGTGTCCCGTGCCGTCATGTAGGAGACACCAGTCATCTCGTACCAAAATTGTGTCGCACATTGCTGGTCATCTGGACAATGGAATAGGTGCTGTTGTGTGCCCTTTTCCGGGATGTGTCAGTGTGTTAAAGTCTGCTGGTTCATTCAGAACACACGTTTCTAGGTATCATCAAGAGGCCAGAGACACCTTACATTGCCTCCAAGTAGTAAACATGGACATTGAGATGGAGGCAGAACCTGCGACAGCCGTAGCTCAGAGCAGTTCTTCAAATCTTTGTTCTACTGACAGTAGATCGGATCAGGAGCCAAGCACCAGCAGTCACTCAGAGCAAAAACTTTTCATAGATAACTTCGCACTCTTTCTCCTCAAACTTGAAGCACAACTACACGTGCCTGCAAAAACAGTGCAGTATATCATGAAAGAGGTGCAGAACCTTCATAATCTAAGCCAGCAGATAGTGTCGAAAGAGATTGGTAAAATTGTTTCAGGTGACGTGTTTCATAGGATACAGTCATTGCTTAGAGCAGATGCAGTCGACATTGCTGCATCTATGTCTCTTAGGTCATCTCATTGCCGCCACAACTATTACAAAGAAAAATTTCATTTTGTGCGGCCAGTGGAGATTTCTCTAGGCCTGAATAAAGAGAACGCAGCCTCTTTGTACCATTATGTGCCAATTGAAGGCCTGATACATTTCTTGATGGCTGTGGTGCCTGGCAAAGAACATGATGTGTCTGATGATTGCTTTAGTGACTATGTCTTGTGTCGATCTTTCCGACATGCTGCAGAAAATGAGGTACAGGTAATCCTGTACCAGGATGAATTTGAAATAGCGAATCCACTGGGCTCAGCAAAAGGAAAATTCAAGCTTCTAGGTGTATACATGACATTAGGCAATTTGCCTTTGCATTGCAGGTCACGGGTGGAAAGCATGCAACTAGTGATGCTTTGTCGCCAGAAAGACGTGAAAGAGTTTGGATTGTTTGCAGTGTTGCAGCCATTGATAAATGACTTGGTCCATCTAGAGAGACATGGAACGCTGATCAAATTACACAGTACGCTTGAAATTCATTATAGGCGACAATCTTGGAAGCCATACAATTGGTGGCTTCACCCAAAATTTCAGTTCATCAGCTTACTTCTGCCGGTTCTGCCTGGTCACACGCACGGACTTTGACAAACAACCTTATGTAGTCGGGGAAAGAAGGACTCCAGAAAACTACAGTAAATCCATTGAATGCCTTGCAAAGGATAGTGCAGGAACAAGTGATCATGGTGTGGTCACTGATTCACCATTCCACTCTCTACAGCACTTTCACGTGTGCAGCTGTGGCTTGCCACCTTGCATAGGCCACGACCTTTTCGAAGGGGTAGTTCGCCATGATCTGGCTTTGTACATAAGGTACTTTGTAAAGAAAAAAGCATGGTTCACATAGGAACACTTGAACACAAGGATTCTGACTCTGAAATATGCTACTCATGATTTGCGCAATAAGCCAGCAAAGGTGCCTATACAGGGTGACAAGCTCGCAGGTCATGCAGTCCAGAATTGGACATTGTTGAGGCTGCTACCTGTATACTTGGGCACTAAAGTCTTTGACTCAGAGGACCCAGTCTGGCAGCTTGCGCTCTTGTTGATGCATATTGTTGACCTTCTAATGGCGCCCAGGATAACGCCTGCCCAAGTATCGTACCTGAAGGTCTTAATTGAGGAGTATATTGAATGTCGAAGTTCACTGTTCCCGGCCCACAAACTGAGACCAAAGCATCATTTCATGCTTCACTACAGCGAGCTCATACAAGAGTTCGGCCCACTTTGCCATGTGTGGACACTGCGATTTGAATCCAAACATCAGTACTTCAAGAGGTGCATTTGCTCTATTGGAAACTACAAAAATGTCACCAAGACATTGGCCGAGCAGCACCAGCTTTGCCAGGCCTTTCTTGACGCACGAGGCCTGTTCTACACACCCAGGGAGCTCGTAGATATGAGCCAACATGAGCAGTCAGAATTGCAGAATAAGCTACCGGAACAAGTTTTTGAGGGTGTTGTGTTGTTAAAGAAAGCCTCTCTGGAAGGTTTCACTTACACAGTTCATGATTATGTCCTTGTGTCAGGAACGCGATTTGATGTTGTGTTTGGTTTTGTGGTTGCCATTCTGAGAAAGAACTGTGGTCAAATGCAGTTAATGATGCACTGCACTCCTGCAGAGCTTGTGCCGGGCCATTTGTTTTATATTTTGCAAAATTCGACTGAAGAAACAGTATGCCTCAGCCCGAGCAACCTGGTTGACAGAATGCCATACCAGCCATACTGCTTTAATGGCGATTCTGTGATACGGTTGAATTATTCATTTCCTGAAAAGCTATGAGTGGCAGTAGTTGTACTTTCCAGCGGTGCTTTTCTTACTCTGGACAAAGAGATAGGCTGTGTTTCTTTTCATTTTGTTTTTAGGCTGTCTACTCTCATGAACCTTTGTGCTTTGTTGATATGTTAGAGATATTTTAGCAATTGAGTTCTAGAAACTGAAAATGAGTCACATTATGTGTTCATAATTTTGTCTGCTGTATGTTCATCTGCGCTAGAAAGGGCAGCTTCAAATGTAAGACTAAAATGTGTAAAATCATTCTGTATATTGCCATTGTACCTTTCATTGTTGATAACATTTCGTACTACCTTTCTGTACAATAAACTAAGTTCACTTGTTTAGCATTAAGCTGCAGTGGTTTGGTACTTGTTGCCTATTTTTCATCATACTGTTGCTTCCACAGTTTCACGTGTGATGGCGATAGGACAGAAAATGGGCTCGTGTGTTGTTAACCTTCATAAAACAAATTGGCTGACTGCATCCCCAGCAGACATTTCATAAAAGCCATTGCAGTGGCTCCATGGTTATGGTGTTCAGCTGCTACCCGAAAGACACGGGTTCGATCCCGGCCGCGCCATTCGAATTTAGATGGAGGCGAAATTCTAGAGGCCCGTGTACCGTGCGATGTCAGTGTGCATGCTAAAGAACCCCACGTGGTCAAAATTTCTGGAGCCCTCCACTACAGCGTCCCTCATAGCCGGAGCCGCTTTGGGATGTTAAATGCCACAAAACCAAACCAAACCATTTTATAAAAGTTCGACCTCAGCCAAGCCAGTTCATTTGTATGATATGAAACATGGGCATCAAGATTGTGTTTTGAGATTCTCTAATTTAAAGGTGGCTATACTGCACAAGAGTTTAATCTTAAAAGCAATCTTTTGTCCATGGTTTTAAATGCAATCTTGTGTTCATGGTTATGCTAATCATAGGCTCTCTAATGCTGCTGTTATCAGGTAACGAGTTATATTGACAATGAACTGTGGTGAGTGTGAGGTTAAACACTTATTTTCTGCAGCGCAGAAGTTTCATCATCAGCGGCCTAACTACATCCACTACAGTACAAAGGCGTCTCCCATATCCCTGCAATTTACCTTGCCATGAGCCAGTTGTGGCCACATTACACCTGCAAACTTCCTAACTTCATCCACCTATCTGATACTCTCCCACCCCCTACTATACTTGCCCTCTCTTAGATCTACTTTTAAAGGACCAGTGGTTGTCTTGCCTTCGCATCACGTCCCGGGCCATGCCGATTTCTTCCTCTTGATTTCGACTAGGATGTCATTAACCCGCGTTTGTTCCCTCACCCACTCTGCTCTCTTCCTTTACCTCAACGCTAGACCTATCATTTTCCTTTCAATGGCCCACTGTGTTGTGCTCAAATTAAGTTGAACCCTTTTTGATAGCCTCGAAGTTTCTGCCCAGTAGGTTCATACAGCTGTTGTCTACTTTCCTCTTGGAGGATACTGATGAACTACCATTCATGACCTGAGAGTACATGCCAAATCAGTGATGTTCCTTTGTGGGAAATTTCAAATTTTTTGGGAGTTTGAGGAGTAAAATATGGTGAAAAGGGAATTTTCACAGAGATTCAAGGAATTTTAAGAACCAAAATTGTCTCGCTTTTTCCAATTTGACGGGGCTTTCAAGTTGCTGCAGGGAAAAATGGCCTGAAAGGAGGAATTTTGAGCCTGAGGGAAATTTCGATTATGGCATGCAGTATCACTATGCCAGATTCACCCTACCCCATTCTTATTCTCCTAGTTAATTCACCCTAGTGGTCCGGATCTGCAGTCACTACCTGTCCTTAGTAGACGCAACCCCTTGCCACTTCCAATGCTTTGCTGCCTACCGTAAACTGTTGTTTCTTCCTGAGACAGTGGAACATTATTTTAGATTTCTTCATGTTAATTTTTAAACCCACCGTTCTACTTTGCCTGTCTGGGTTGCTGACCGTGATTTGCAATTTGTGTCCTGCTTATAATGGCATGAGGTGAGCTTTTTCACAGGAAGTGCTGTTGGCCCATTTAGGGTACTGAAAGTTTGGTAGATAACTGGTAATCATACTGTGACAGCAAATGCATTATTTTGCTTAGACTTCAGCCCCCTGTCATTTCACATGCATTTAAAAGCATTCACACCAGTATGTTCAATAATGTGCTTGCAACAGTTCTGCCTAGAAGCTGATTACTACTGCACATACTGAGACGCCAGCAGGTGTAAATTAGTTTTAATATGATATAGGAAGCCAGTGGTCAGTAATGTGATCATGGCAACTGGTTACTGCCTGAGTGGGCTATATTTTTTTCAGTGTCATCCATCTGTTTTTTTGTGATTCTAGGAACATAACAACAATGCCACCATTGAAACTTTGGAGTGGTGACCACACCGTGAAAAAAATTGGTAATGCAAGCACACTTTCTGAAGTTGTGAAACAGGCTCAAGAAAAAGGCGTCTGTACCTCGGAAAATGCAAAGGCAAGTTTTCACTGTTAAGTAGTACTTTGCATGGAAGAAGTGCTAGTAATGGAGAAATAAGTAATTGCCGCTTGCTGAAGTGCAGTACATGAGCTATGCTGCCATTTTGTACCTGAATTTTAAAGTTTAGTTGTTCAGTTTTTTTTTTTTGAACGGGGCTATATGTCTGCATCTGTTGGGAATCTTAAATACAGCACTGAAGACCCATGGAAGACAATATAGGCACCAGGGTTGGACATCAATTAGTAATTTAATAATCCTCACCATTTGAGTGGTTATAAAATTTCAGTTAAGCAGTTGCATTGCTATACTGGTTTAGCATCTGAAAGGGGGCAAAACTACACAATTTGCATTTCAAATTTTTTTTTTCAGTATGAGTTCAGTGTAACGCACATTTGCCTATTCCAGCTGTAGGCACAAAGAATAAGTTTTCCATTGAAGCACCAACTAGCCGAGGCAGCATGCTCCCCTTAGCAGTGACATTGCTTGTGATAAGTGTGCTTTGGGTAACAAGAAACATCTTCCATCACCACTTAAGAGCCAAGCTGCCAGCCTTCTAGTGTGGAATGAGAGGAAGGTGCTGTCAAGCATGAGTTAATTATTGTCATTACTGATAGATCTGCACTGAAACGTAAAAGGGATTACAAAGTGAACAAGGGAGGGGAAAGCTTCGGGGTGCTTGTCAATGTTTCGACAAGAGGATTTGTCTTCATCTAGGCAAAGCGTTCATCATTCGTGGGGTTTAAATAGGACCTTCACTCCAATGAGGAAGGCCCAGTGAGGGGGACGAGGGTGGTGAGGCTTGTCCTGGCTTTATGGCTGCTAAAGAGGATTGGCCGAAACTGTGGAAAGAGAAGGGCCAGCTCAGGAGAAAGTCATCTGGGGGTGTGGAGCATGAAGAGATAGCAAGCCTGGGCTTGAAAGTCTGTGTATCCGGCTGTGACAGGTGGCTTGGTATGACTGGCTGTGTTGACCTGACAAACTCAAATAAAGGAAATACACAGCATGATGGAAGAGAAGACTGAAGGGCTAAAAAAACGGAATTGAAGAACAAAGAAAATGGTGGAGAGTTCAGAGAATGCACGAAATACAGGGGAGGGGTAAAGGAATATGGAAGCCAAGGGTTCCTGAGAAATGACAGAAGGAGGTGCAGGGCATAAGTTTAAAAATAGGATAATAAATTGAACGAAGAGAGAAAAAAGGGGTGAAGAAAAACAGGTGACTGAGGTGAAAAAGAGAAGTCTGGGCAGAGGAGTAGGGTGAAAGATACGATAAAGCGGCGTTATATATGAAGTACTGAGAAATGCTCTGACCATGTGCAAGACCTGTTTAAAGAATTATGGCAGTGCCGGAATGTACCTGAGAAATTTTAAGTTTTCTCTGGATATGTTGGTCCCTGCTGGTTGTCAAGTTTTAAATTCGTTGATTAGGAATGCCACTGTATTTTATATTCCTTGCATATTTGAAGCCTGACTGAAGAATGAACAGTTATGTTCATCGAAGTTGTGACCATGTTGATTAAAATGTTCCGACACTGCCTTCTATACATTCCTTGCTGTGTCAGCTCAGTAACTTGGGCATAACTTCGATGAACTGTTCAATCTTCAGTCCAGCTTCAAATCTGCAAGGGATATAAAATACAGAGAAGCATTCCTGATCCATAAATTGCAAACCCTACAACTAGCAGGTATCAACAAATCCAGAGGAAACTTAGAATCTCTCAGGTACATTCCAGCACTGGCATAATTCTTAAAGCAGGTCTTGCACATGGTCAGAGCGTTTCCCAGTACTTCATAATGCCACTTCATCGTTTCTTTCACCCTACCCCTCTGTCCCTCCTTGTCCTTTCCCACATCAGTCACCTTTCTATCCCCCTCCTTTTCTCTTTGTTCAATTTATCCATCTACTTTTAACTTATGCCCTGCACCTCCTGCTATCATTTCTCAGGAACCTTTGGATTTTGCATTCCTTCTCCCCACCCCCCCAGCCTTTAGAGCATTCTCTGAACTCACCCCCATTTTCTTTTTTCCTTCAATTCCCCCTTTTTTTGCCCTTCAGTATTTCGTTCCGCCATGCTGACTAATTTCTTATCTGAGTTATTCAGGTCAACACAGCTAGTCATACCAAGCCACCTGTCGCAGCTCGACACACAGCCTTTCAAGCCCAGCCCATGTTCGCTATCTCTCCACGCTCCAGGCTCCTGGATTCCTTTCTACTGAGCTGGCCTTTCTTTTTGCTTTCTACAGTTTTGCAGGTCAACCGGTTAATCCTCTTTAGAAGCTATCATATCTGGACAAATTCATCCTCCCCATCCTAACACCCTTCCCACTTCACACCATCCTCCGCCTCATCAGGCCTTCCTCCTCGGAGTAAAAACCCAGACGAAAACAAGTCCTCTAGTCAAAATGTTGCCAAGCATCCTGAGGCTTTCCCCTCCCTTGTTTACACTGTAATTCTCAAGAGTCATCTGCCCACCCTCTCTCTATATACCATGTAAAACGGATTAGGCAGCTGTCCAATGAGATTGGTTGTTTTCAGAATACGAAGTTTTTATTCCGTCAGGTTTTCCTTCGAGACTGGACGGAAGTTGAAGAAGACTTTCTTCAAGAAGTCATTGAACATCTTCTTTTGGAAGAAAGGATTTTTATTGTCACCGACACTGCACCCACAACTGAACGTACACTGCAAGGTGCAACAATTTTTGTGTTCTTAATTTCTGTGCATTATTATGCAGCTCTCTTTCATCTGCATAGTCTTAATATTATTCGCATGCTTTCAGGTGTATGAGGTATACAGGGTGTTTCACCTAAGGCTTTAAACAATTTTAAAAAATAGGCTTTTTGAGTTAAGAGAACCACTGTTTTCAGCATATTATTGTCAGCTATATAGCACATCAGAATACAGGTAAGATGTGCTCTAGCAGACTTGTTATTTACTACTGAATAGTTGACTTTTAAATTAGGCTTGTTAATTACTGTGGGGTGTGTAGCCCACCATAATATCCATTAAGATTTTACAATTTTCAAAATGCGGTTACCCTCGGCGCTGTGGCCCAACAAATTTTGGCTATTTCGACAAGTTACGTGCACTGGAGAGGTTGCTTTGCCTGCAAGCTTCTCGAAAGCGCAGGTATTTTGGTGCGATAAAGGCAAAATTCCTTTAGCAACAGCGCTGAGGGTAACCGTGTTTTCGAAATTTAAAAAAATGACATGGATGTTAATTACGGTGGGTTACATGGTTATAAATAATTAAGGAATCTGGCAGTAATAGTTAAAAATTAACTATTCAATATATAGTTGAGACCGCAGCGGTGGCCAAGTGGTTGAGCATCCGCCTCGCATGTGGGAAATGCAGGGTTCGATCCCCAGTGCTACCGGGTACCCACTGGTGATACAATGGGTACAAGCTTTTTGTCCTGGTGCTTGGCTTATCTGGGGTGAAATGCTTGGGAAATGGGCCTTTGACCCCACCTTGAGTAGAAGACAAAATACCTTGTGCCATGGAGCTCTTTGGCCAGAGATGCCCTTGCGCCATAAAAATCCATAATTGTCATCATCAATATTGGTTAATCAGCCTGCTAGTTAACACGCTTTAGCTGCATTCAGATGTACTACACCACTGACAATGCTACACCGGAAAAAGCGGTCCTCTAACTCAAAAAGCCTATTTTAAAATATTGTGTACATTCTTGGGTGAAACACCCCTTATCTGTATATACTACAAGGCTATGTTATAGCCAACATTCATTGTTGAAACATATGTGCCTGATTTGATGTTGAGTGTCCTTGAATGGAGCTAAAGCATCTGAATCTGATAAGAAAATTGAACCGGCACTGAGGCATCTGTTGATCGAGCGATTATGAGCCGCAGCTGCTGCAGGAGTAGCGTGAATGTCAGTTTTATTCTAAGCCAGTGGACCTTCATGTTACTGCTCAGCGTGTGCATATTTGAAGAGGTACAGCTATCAAGTTTCAGAGTTTAAGTACACAAATGATGGTTTCCTGTTCATGCAGTTTTGTCTTCCAGCAAGTTTCAGTAGCCACTGTTGCCCACAATATTTTTCCAGGCAACACCGGCTCCAACTATGCATGATGGCTGTTACAATGCAAAGTACATTTGTAGCATTGCCAAAAATTGCTTAGATGACAATGGGTAACTGTAGTGGTACCTAAATTCTAGTGTATTTAGCTACTAGTATAGCAGAGCAGCTTTCGTGTTGCTTGCTTCCAAGTTTCTAGTGTCACTATAGTGAGCCGACAAAAGTAATCTTGGTGTTCCATGTGCTGAGAATGACCTTATGCTGAAGTTTGCACTCCCATTTGCCAGATAGATACATGAAAAGAATTAACTTCATTCTTTTTTGTGATACTGAAGTATTTTAGTTATGTGATTCATGAGTTAAGAAGTAATAGAGTAAAAATATATCCTGAGCATGGATATTTTGTGGTACTTGCACAATTACTTGATAAACAATGGACACGATACATTCATCATGATGTGCCACTGCTATCATGTTGGCTCTTTAGAGCGCAGGGAAGTGAGATTGTGGTATCAAGTGATTAAATTTGGTTATTTCTGTGCGTGAATATATTCGCTACAGAAGTAGACCAGGCATGTTATTGGAAATTGTTTGAGTCATTCTAATAGTTTCGGTGCCCATAGCTATCCACATGCAAGTCACATCATATGAATGACTGCACTCCAATGCATTGTCAAGGGCACCAGACAGGCTCTTTATATATGACAGTAAATTGCTGACAAGTACGAAAGTGCCCGACTGCTGCTGAAAACCCAACGAGACAGGAGTGCAAGTCTTGCATAGTAACCAGAACAAATACTTTTTGAGATATAAGTACCTTACTTTACATGCAGGACACAGTGGTCAACCAGTAAATATAGTGTTTGAATTTTACGATAAATGTGTTATACTATTTCAGAATTATAAGTTTGTGTATTTATGTGTCTACTCCTAGCCAGCAATTCTAGCATCTTCATTTTGCTGGATTGTTTAGTTACTTATAGCCAGTGTACTATGCCATGCTTGAGTTATCCTCCAAATTTAATGTGCTGCCAAATACTTGTTTCACTTGCAGGTCACTCAGGCACACAGAATATGAGTAGTTCAAATCCTGAAGGGGAGACTGCTGCACTTCAGGTTGACTTCACCTTTAAGGTTGACACCGGCAGCTTTCCAGAAACTGTGCTAGCCTGCCTGAGGCCAGGCGGTCCCCTTCTTCGCCCAAAAGACAGACGGGACCTTGTGCAATGTATTGTTGGGCAAATGGTTGCAAAATGCTCACGACCCAGGAGAGAATTCATACGAAGCGTGGCTGAGAAGGTTGTAGAAGAATTCCCCATACTAAAGGACAGGGGTGTGGATGGGCACCTGCTAGGCCGTGGTTATGATTCGCTGTTCCAGCAAATGGAAAACAGAGTTGAGAATATGACCCGGGGCAAAAGGCAACCATCCCAAGTACCGGACCGAAAATCGAAGAAGCGTGCCAATGTTTCCTATGGGTGCCTAAATTGGCAGCCAATCTTGAATTCAAGTGGCGATGCCGCTCAAGAGAAAGTAAGATTTTTGAGGCAGGAGGGACTCAAGAGTGCCAGAGAAATCAACTTGCCATTGGCACTGCAATATATGCAAGAAACGTATGGTGACCAAAGAGACTACATTAATTCAAATAATCCGGTGCACCAGACCAGGGAAATCAAAGCACAGTGGCCTCTGCTTTTCCATGCCCGCTTTTTTTATGGACATGCAGACCAGCTGCTCGGAAAAGATGTAAAGGTGAATGTTGCTAATACTGTATTAATCAGAAATGTTTTTCGTTATTCTGATGATGAATTTTTATGGCACAACGGCAGCTTTAGCCGAAGAGCGCTATGGCACAAGGTAGTTTTTCATTGCACAAGGTGGGGTCATAGACCAATTTCCCAAGCATTTCACCCTAAAGAAGCTGAGTGCCAGGCAGGGGAAAGCTTTATTGTACCCACTGTATCACCTGTGAGTACCCGGCGGCACTGGGGATCGAACCCTGCACCTCCCGCATGCGAGGCATTTTCATTATTGTGATGCTTATAACGTGACAGGATTATTGAAACATATTATAATTTAGTAAGGGTAGAGTGCTTTTTCACATCATGGTACAGTCATTGCTCTAAATCGCTTTGGCAGCAATGCTTCAGAGAACAGTAATTTCATTTGACGCGAAATTCTGTGAGCTCTTCATTGTGGGCAGGCACGTGTTGCAGAATGAGAGAATAGCTGTGACTTAGCCCCTTGCAGTAATCAATACTACACATTTGCTTCAGCTGTCTCCTGCTAAAATGGCAGCAGCCTGTGTAAAAACAGACTTAAATTTTCATGGAAGCCAAGAAAACTTGTGCTGAACTCTTGCAAACTCTTCAGATGGGCTGCATTTATGCTGTACTTCTATACATATAAATCAAAGCACCGTGGTAAAGCTATCCGACAATCATGCCAGCCATTTATGAAGCTTTTGAGTCATTTGCAATGCTAGTGCCCATCACCGTCAAGAGAGTTAAGAGTTCTCTTTTTGTACAATTTTTCACCACTTGAGACAGATGTTGCTGGGACCTTTCATATTGAATGTGAATGCAGTTTTACTCATCTGCTGAGTTTTTCCAGGCCATATCTGAAGAAAAAACAGCACTCTGTGCTTCTGCACTGGCCAACTTTCTCAGAGACAGTAACAAAAAGGAGGTGCTGTACTACTATGTGCAAATGGAGCTTGAGGAAAGTAGGGGCAACAGAGGAGCAAAAGAAGCCGCTTTTTTGCCACTTCTCGCAGCCCTTTTCAAGGACGATGTCGGCCAACTCTTTCGAGTTTTTGAAGTGAGTTCTTTGCTCTTTCTGACCTCAGAACTGTATTAGGATGCGAATTAAATTAAGAGAAGCTGGCTGCAGTTACCCATGTCTAGCATACTGCTATGTTATTCTTCCAACCAGTCGGTATAGTGAAAGAAGTTGACGTCATATGATTTTCAAACTGATGCCACATGCTTCTCTTAATATTTCAATTAATCAGTGCCATAAAATGTGATTTTGTATTGATTGAAACTGTCTAGAAGGCAGCAATTTAATTATGTCAATAGGACACGCTAATATGTTACGTGCTGCTGTCATCCCGTGGATGGATAGGACACGGAGCAGTACTAATGCCTATTATCTTGTGTTTCAGTTAGAATGCATTGTGTTGTCTTTTTTGGTTTTCAGGAAGGAACAAGCATCACGGAGAGGCTGCATGAGTTGCCATGCACTCCAACTGTTGTGGCACTTGGTAAGCTTCTCTATACATCGTAATTATTTCTTCAGTGCTACACTAAATCCAAGGGATGTCATTGTTGTATTCACTTTTGGAGATGTCGTTATGTAACAATTTCTTTATGTCAAACGTGACACAATGAGCTCCATTACCTAGAAGTCAGACTACATGCTTTATGCTGAAAAAAGTTGGATTGATTTCATATGGGAACATTGAAAAGTGGTCCTATGAGCATTATACAGGGGGAAATGAACGGCTACGCAAATCAGGACACAGACAAGAAAGAGACACCACATGCGAGTGCGCATGTGGTGTCTCTTTCTTGTCTTTGTCTTGATTTGCGCAGCCGTTCATTTCATCATGCACCAACTCGCACCTCAGGCCGTTATTCTGATTATACAAGGTGTTTCACCTAAGACTTTACAAAGTTTTTAAAAATAGGATTTATTTAGTTAGAAGAGCACTGTTTTCGACATAGCATTGCCAGTGGTATAGCGCATCACAATACAGCTAATATGTGCTAACTAGCACACTTGTTAATATTGAATGGTTACCTTTTTTAACTATTACGGTCAGGCTCCCTAATTACTGAGAGGCGTGTAGCGCACTGTGAGTAATGTCCATATCAGTTTTTAGAACTTCAAAAAAGTGGCTACCCTCGGCTCTGTGCCCCAATTTTTTCTATTTCAACGGTTGATGTGCACTGGAGAGGTAGCTTTTCCTGCAAGCTCCTCGAAAACGCATGTATTTCGGCACAATGCAGCCAAAAATTGTTAGGCCACACTGCTGAGGGTAACCACATTTTTGAAATTTTAAAAACTGATATGGATATTTATTATGGTGAGCTACATGCCTCTTAATAATCAGGGAGCCTAACATTAATAGGTAAAAAGTTAATTATTCAATATTGATTGATAAGCTTGCTAGTTAGCATATATGTCTTAGTTGTATTCTGATGTACTACAGTATTGACAGTGCTATGCCGAAAAAAGCGCTCTTCTAACTGAATCATCCCATTTTTAAAAATTGTGTGAAGTCATAGGGGAACAGAAGAACACTGTACGTTGCGTGCAAAGTAAAAAGCCTACTCTAAGCTAGTTGTGCTGACATTGAGTATATTTTTTAGAGCTCGTACAGGAAAATATCTGCAGGAGAAAAATTTCTTGCATAAAAAACTTCGAATTGCCACTCATTCGATCACTGAAAGCATAATTTGCACAAGTGACTTTACCTGGGTTGCAATTTATAGTACTCCTAATTGTCATACTACATTCTTACAGGCAGCTTTTTTCAGAACCAATGCTATATTATATGTGAGCAACAAGTGCTCTTTTCTGAGCCAACTGGCTTTGGCGAGGCGACACGGCTTGCTTTCCTTGCCTACTATGTCTTCAACATGTCCTACCCTGTGAAAGCTGCAACAACTCTTGAATTTCTCCAGAGGTGAGTTTCCCGTTTATACTTTCGAAACATGCCAGATTTACTCAGCACTTGAAGCTGATACATTGTACTGGTACAATAACTCTTTAGGCACTGACATTAAGGAGTGCATAATGCTCATGTCTTAGCACTGCTTCACAGCTTCAAACTACCAACGTGCCACTGCTTATGCTAGTGAATAAAAGTGTCTAATTCACATCTTGCCATTTGGCGCTTGCATTAAGCTGTTAGTGCCCAACATTTCGAATTCACGAGATGCTGTCTGTATGCTGTGTGCTCATTACTACATAAAGCGTGCATTCAAAGTATGATGTTAATGTTCTCAGCAGCCAGCACTATATGATCAATATGTTTGGCGTTACTGTGAGCAAGCTAGATGATGAGGAGGGCATGCATGTGCAGACTCCAGCCAACATCGAACAATTCTTCATCTCTCATTCAACAAAAATTGCAGGGGAAAAATAGGAACCGATTTGTCAGATAAAAAACATATTTTTACTGTGCGTGAGCCTTCGAGTTGGCTCGAGTTCTATGGTTTGATCCTTCACACTACTCAGTCCAGATGCACAAAATGGACCAAATTCTAATTGTTACCATTCGGTGACATGCTAATTTCTCAACTTTTGGAGGCAGTGCAAAAGTTTTAACTTTGGCTTTCAAATCTAGGTATGTTATGGCGAATTCCACTTCTAGATCCGGTCGACTGATGCAAATGTCCCCAGAATTATGCATGTAATATGCTTCCATTATTTTTCTAGCCAATTGGTCGTTGTACCAAAAGAAAGAATGGCTGTAGCACAAAATACCTGGATGCAGCCACACAAACGACGGTGCAGAGTGAGGTCAATGTATGACTTTGCTGAGTTATCGCAGGAATTTTAGTGTTCCTGAAGCCTGTTATTAACACATCGTCCGGTCTGTCCAATGTTCGGCACAGCAAGATAGCGGAAACCTTAAACAACTCCAAAACTGCACGAAATGAAGTTTGGGCGATGCTTCACCTGACACCCATCTGTTTTACCATGCACTTCAGAATGTCATTCGCACTAGATTCGGAAGCAAGGCATGAATACAGTGTGAATTCTTTTTTTTTTCCCCCCGAGGTTTACTACGTAGTTAAAGTAACCTTCACCGCACAGCTTTACAGCCGTAGGGAGAAGCCAGCTTTACTGTGCTCAGAGCAAAGCGTGCAAGTGCAAAGCAGAAGTTGGCTGTGGATATGGAAAGGTGACGGTGCAGGTCGCTGAGAAATAGAAGGCACTGAAAGAGTAGACTGGAGTAGAGAAAGCAAAAAAGGGCAGAGTTGAGCAGGCCTAGGCAGCTGGAAACGCCAAGTAGCGGCAGTAGGGCAGTGACGGCGGCCGCTGCTGCTTGTAAGGCTGCGCTCCTTAATTGCGCCATTGGAGGTGTGGCTTCACCCGATCGCGGCGCACATCTGAAGGTTTGCCTCTTAAATAACATGGGTTTATCCGCTACTTTCGCATTTTAACCAGCCATCTGCCTTTCTATGGGGCCCTCAGCTATGGTTGGCCTAAACGCCTTGGGATTGCATTATAATTATATTTCTTTTAATATTCTCCCGAGTTCACAAACTGCCTCTTGCATATTTATGCAAATAAGATAAAACTCATTTTTTCATCGTATTGTAGGCCATACTGTTGTCTGTATAGCTAAAAAGCATTAAAAAAGGATAATGTTGCCGGTAACACAGTTCGGTGAAAAATGCTTAAGTCCTCGGTCTTTGGCAGATTTTTCGCAGGCCACAATCCAGAAAAAGCTAGTCAGCAGATTCTTCAGGTCCCATCAATGGTCCTCTCAGTACATCTTGTGACATTTTATTCCATATGCTTTCATATCTTGGGAATGCAAAATGCAGTACTTGTTCCAGCAAACCCTGAAGTAATGTCTCAGTCTGAGACCATTCAGGATATAAACAAATAAATAAAGCATTGTGCTTTCCTCACTTGTCATTGGGCCAAAAAGGTATTCTAGGCACCATATCCTTAAAAGCACATTTAGAAAGACAGTCTTTAGCTTGCAGGCAATGACATATGGTGTAACTAAAAGTTTGTGATCACCTGCCAAGCTAGTGCACATGGATATGCAGTTAAACGTGATTAAAGATGGGATGTGAGTAAAGTGAAGTACTATTACTTGCTAGAAATAACTGGTAATTATGGCAACTTGTCTTTGCGTATGACTGTGTCTGCATGTTTCAGCAGTTGTAGCATGCGGAGTATCCTCTGCAATTGCTCATACTACAGAATGAGTTTCTGGAAAGAAAATGGCTGTTTCTTTAAAAACATTTATTCAATAGAAGTTGCCTGTACCTTTTTTCTACATCTTCTTTGTTTTAGGAAAAATGATGCATGCTGATGTGCTAAGCATTACGCATCTGGTCTCTAAAGCTGACAGGAGAATTTGAAAATGCTTCTGTTCTTCTTACAGAGAAATCTTTGACATCAACCCCACCAAAGGGACCAAATGGAATGGGAAGCAGAAGTGCCGGACAATCGTTCATGCCAAAATTATGAAACTGGCGGCAAATCTTTGACTCAACACCTGAAAGTCTAAGTAGGCAAGTCATGCATTTTTTTTTTCAATGCTTTAAGGCATTTAGATTGTAAGCTTCAGTTTCTGAGCTCTCTCGTGGAGCACAGACTCCATGTTGCGCCTTGCTTTCTGTTTTGACTAGCAGAAGTTCCATGCATCTTGTTCTTCCATGCAACACACAAAACAGAAAGGTGTTTCATTCTTTCAGATTGTGAAATAATGCTAGGTTCTTGCAAATTTCAGAGTCGAACTAATGTTTTCAAAATTCTGATGTGCCACGAGCAGGTTTTTGCCTCTTTTTCTATGAAACGCTAAGAACAAAGCTGCTGCTTTAACAAAAACGCAGGTATTTGAAGCTCGAAATTTTTATCCTGTTATAAATATTATGCAATGTCGATATTTGATGTCAAACCATGCTCAACCAAGTACCTGAAGGTTTTAATTAAAGTTGCATGTAAACATGACTTAATGCTGAGAACCCCTTTATGTCTGGCTAGTGCATAATATGTGTTAGCTACTTAGTGCGGCTGCACATAAATGATTACACTATTTTATTACAATGCATTTATTAAACGGTCCAACTAATCCTGCACCTGACTTTTTTCCTCCTTTTCAGCCAGGCCACACGGAACCACATTATTTTCACATAAAAATATCATCAGCTCATTAATGTACAGCATTTTTCAAGAATAAATAATTTGCTATTTCATAATGTTATTCTCTGTTATTGCAGGTAAGCCAATATGTGCATGCTCTCTAGAATGCTACATGACACTTTCCTCAGACAAACAGACATGAAAAAGCTACAAGTAAACAAACTGCTTATCTGCAGCAGAAGCCATATGAAAAAAGTACATTAAAACAATACAGATTATTTCGTTTAAGCTCAAATGACTTCCGTGTGAACGGAGGAAGTATGCATGCACATGACGAAACCTTCGTTAAGAGTGAACAGAGGAAGTATGCATGCACATTATGAAACCTTCGTTAAGAGTGAACGGAGAAAGTATACATGCATGTTACGAAATATTTGTTAAGAGCGAACGGAGGAAGTATGCATGCACATTATGAGACCTCTGTTAAAAGTCAACGGAGGAACTATAAATGCATGTTACGGAACCTTTCTTACGAACACAGCAGAGGAATCTGTTGCCAAAAAACGATTTCGTTTCTGTGCAAGCATGACGGAACTTTTCATCACCAAGAATATGACAACCGTCATACGGAACCTCTGTCTCTGGCATTTAGGCCGTAGCTCATGTTGCGGAAAACCATCCGGCAACGCATTACCAGCGGGTTTCTCTGTATAGCGGAGCATATTTTTTTACAGTGTATGTAACAACATGTTCGCCTGGATATTGGTGGCGGCGATGGAAGCACCCGCTTTCGTAGGCCAAGTTTCGTGTGGCGACAAAATCGGTATCGAACTGTTTCTTCACAACGTCGTATTTCTTCGAGTCTTCCTCTCACAAGCTGAAAGTCTTGAAAATGGTGCGTGCCTGTCGTCCCATCGTATACAGCAACGTACGCACCTGAGCCTCTTGAGCTCGCTCATAAAGTCCTGAGGCAAATCGGTAGTAATCGAATTCTTGTATCCACGCCGGCCATTCGGACGTCTTGTTAAAGATGAAGCTCGCTGGTGGCTGCAATAAAAAAGCTTTGAAGAAACATTCGTTTCCTGTGACATTTTTCATTGCTGCTATCCGGCTGGTATACAATGATGCTGGCGGCCGGCAACAGGCAGCGATATCTACAGTGGGTACACTATATTTTGGACAGCGACTTCCGACACAATGTGGTTTCTTGCTGGATGACACCTCGATAATGACTCCTGCGTCCCTCTCCCTCCTGGCGAACGCCAAATGATAAAACACCCCGCTTTATTTTCACGACAAGTATATACGCAGACACGGAGTACGTCACGCACCTGCCGAGCACCACATGAGTACACGTGCACATGAGGAGCGGTATTGCCACAAGTATTACGAGGGTTGGCGGACAACAGAAAACCATTGAATCGTTTTAAGTACTAAGCTGCTTAACTAAAGTTAAATAATTTTCTTTTTAACTAGTAGAGATATGCACCTAGTTGGGATTAGAGATATGTAGCTGCTCGTTAGTCTAGCCATTCATTTTTTTTAGAATTTCGAAAACGCGATTATTCTCTGCGCTATGGCTCAACAAAATTTGGCTACATCCTGCCAAAATACATGCGCGTTCTGAAAGCATGCAGGCAAAGCCACCTTTCCTTTGCAGGTGATGGGTTAAAAACGCCAAATTTTTCCTGCAACAGCGCCAAGGATAATTGCGTTTTTGAAATTCTAAAAACTGGCATGGCTATACTAACGAACTGCTACAAGTCTCTAATCGAAACTAGGCACGTAACTCTACAACTTAAAAAGATAATTATTAAAAATTATTTAGACACCTTACTACTTAAGATGTTTCACCGGTTTTCTGATATCCTGCAACATTGGGAATAGTACGCCGGAAATCCCAATTTTTACTCCAAAATGCCTATTTTTGGAAATTTTTGTCTTCCCTGAAATACCTGGTAGAAGTATAAAGTTTGGGAGAATTGTGGACGCAAAGCCATTCCTAGGTTACGGTCGCTGAGGATTCATAACGAAGCATAATGCAGGCCTCACAAGCAAACTCCTTGCGAGTGTAGCTCAAAGCGCGATTGAGTGTTCACTAATTCAAGAACCAACTGCGGTTTTAGAGGGAATATAGCACAGTTATTTAACAGTTATCTCACCAACCGCGAACAGCAGGTTGTAATGAATAACTTGATCTCTAAACCGCAGGCCGTGCTGGCTTGGGTGCCACAGGGCTCAGTACTGGGACCGAACTTTTTTCGCTATATGTAAATGACTTTCCGTCAACCTTAAAATATTCCCAACCATTATTGTACGCTGATGACACAGCGTTAGTATTTATAGGAGACTCAATAGGAGAACTAAACAGCATAGTAAACAAAGACCTAGTTACGGTCTTAAAGTGGTTTACTACCAACCAGCTAACTGTTAATACCCAGAAAACAAAATACACTGTCCTCAGCTCAAGGGGAAAAAAATTTAAACTACAACGAAATCACCTGGCATGTAAACAATTAGCCGATACAAAATGTAACAAGTTTTAAATACCTTGGTGCGCATTTTGATTCTGACATGCACTGGAGAAATCACACAAAAAAAGTTTGTTGAAAACTTGCATATGGATGTCACATTCTCTTGAAAGCGCGAGGATGTTTTGATTACTTGATTCTACGCATACTATATTTTGCTTTTATACATAGTTAAGTTACTACATAGAATTTTGGAGCAACACATACCCCACATATCTGGAACCCACAGTCCAACTACAAAAGAGAGCCCTAAGAATCATCACATATTTCAAAAACAGTTGCCCTAGCAAGCCACTTTTTCAGAGAGCCCATATTTTACCTCTACAATCAAATTATACGTTAAAAACTGCACAGAAAATAGATAAAATACTGCAATCCAATAAGTCGTGTCACCAAAGTATTTTTATAACTACCAACAAGGTCACTAGAGCGGCAAGTTCAAATCCGTTTAACTTGTAAATATGTCGCAATACATATGAGAAAAGGATGATTGAGTTCAACGATGCACTAATATAGAATGGCGAACTTGTCACTCCGTGTTTTACTACACACCTGAGCAGAAACGGAGAGCTGCTCAGCTATTACGACGCAGGCTATTTCCAGTGCCAATTTCCACGCAGCCAACAAGATGATAAACATTCTGTCGCAGGGGAATCCTTGTGTCACACGGAATGCGCGTGAAGGGTATATGTACGCGTAGTGCACATCGCCCAGTGGCCTGTCCCAAAGGGCGCGGCTGCTTGCGCTCCGCGGAGATAAAGTCTCGGATTAGCCGCCATACTTTATCAGTACATTCACTTGAACGCGAGGCTTCAGGAAAGCCACATCTTACCGTTTGAAGTGGCGGGCATGTGTTGTTTGACACATCAGTTGATTTCATACTCTTCCATTGTAGAGCCAGTCTTTTTTTCTCCGCTGAAAAAATTTCATGCTCCGCCTGGTTTTATTGACATGGTCGTGTTGTTTTCGAAAATTCCGTGGATGTGGGATCAATGTATTGATTTGTACAAGATTAAAGCAGGTCGCAAAAAAGAAAACACACACAGAATAGAGTTTCTTATGACACCTGATTTAGTTAGTGATAACAGCTTAAACATCACATATATACGAATAAGACGCAGCCATGAACTTTTCGTTGCCAGGGCAGCATGTGAGGCGCAAAAATGCAAAACTGTTTATGGAAAGTAGTTTATAGCTTCCGACTTGATGCTCGGTGAAGTTTGACGAAAGTAAGGGACTGCAGATATCGGTAGTTTTCCTTTCGAAGTGAGGCTACGGACGACGGAAAGAACGGAATGAACTGGAGCGACAGGTCAACAATACGAAGATCCGATTTAGACTACGGTAATAAATGAAGTGCGATAACGGGACCACGACAACTTCGCCTGGTCATAAAAAAATTTCACGACTACAGGAGTGACGAATCAAATCTTTGTTATTTTATTCTTTGGATTCCTAAGGTGAATCCACACCCCACACCAATCATATGTCGAATTATACGTGTTTTTCCTAGAAACACCTAAAAACAATTAACCTACGTTAAATTTCACGCAGCTGTGCTGACCATGCACATCACCGTGGCGCAGCTCGTCGACGGACAGTGCCGAGTGGTCCTGCACCTGTACAGCACCATGCAACACCAGAAGAGCTACGCGCCGACCGCTGCCTGGCATGTCATGAAGAGCCGAAAGACTGCGGCTGGAAGTTCAGGTGTAGCTCGGGAGGTGCTTTCGCGGACCCCAGCGTCGGCGTCGCAGGTCCGGATGACGAGGGCACGACGAGCTGCGCAAACGAAGAGAGCTCTTGAGCATCAGCTGGCTAACGTGGACTGACGCACTGGACAGGGGTCTCTTCATTTTGCGTATTCGACAGTATACATGCGTCGACATGCTATCTTGCGAGCTGAAATACTCGGCGACTTGGTGACTGCTGATAGGGGTTTTATTCGTTCCCTTCGTTGTTTATGTTGAGGTTATATGCATGGCATTCCTGCAATCAATCCAGGGCATGTTTTAGAGAAATGACAAGTGAACGTGGTGTGTGCAAATAGTTCTTTCAAAATATAATCGAATACGAATCATATAGGTATTCAAATAGAATACGAATGAAATCTTTCACGAATGTCCGGTACTTGCGTGAAAACTCGTGCGAAACCAATTATTGTGTGTCAAAGCGAAGCGCTAGCGGTGGCGCTGCCGTACCGCGCTGTAACTTTAGAGTTTTATAAATATACCTGTCAAAGTACGCGGCACTCATCTCTACAAAGGAGTACGTGTCATGAAGTCAGCGTAATAGATATGTGACCATCACCGTCCTGTGTATGAAAAAATTCAGTTTGCTACTGTTTACGACAGGGAATAAACAAATGCCACATCTCACTGCATGAGAAGGGCGAGAACGACGTGTTAGTCATGGAATGCCAGACCTAAGGCAGGGCTTACAAACTCTGCCCGCGACATGCCGCATCGCTCAACCTTCGAGGCCACGTATGAATTGTCACGAACGAAGCCCACCTGAAGAGACCGCGTCGAGCCGCCAAAACTTCCCACCCCGAGCATATCGACTGCGGCAGCATGCTGTGCAGCGCCGGAGTGCACCCTGTTGTGGAAACAATCCACGTCCAGCCTTCACCGACGTTAGCGTCTGTTATTAGACAAGTATTCAAAACTTGAAAACATACTTGATTCATTTCGAGTATTTTTCTGAATGCACTATTTGATTCGTTCAGCGGATCGAGCAGGAACATATGCAAACGGCGGATGCAAACATTCCAACAGATGCTTACTTCTTCTTCTTTTGAGTGTAGCAGAAATTACAGCCCAATCCAAACCCGAAACGAAGCCACGACAGTCAGACGAGACCTAATGTCAAGAAGTATCGCATCACCACGTGGCGGCACAGCCGTCAGCCTCGCGACGCCTTTGTATACCTCTCCTTCTTTCCTAGATTAGTGATGCCAGAATCGTACCGCTCACATCGATACATCACACATACTCACGCATCAAACTGTTCAAGTACAATAAAGCATCTCAAAAATCGAATTAATGTGGTTGAATTACCTAATAGAAAATAAGCTTACTCATAATTACCTATACATACATGAGTACATGTCCTTATGACACCACATAAAGTCAAAAACCACAACAAATTCATCAGGTCCACCTCTATCCCGCTTAAACCGTCGAGCGTTTGCGGCCCGGTAGGGGTAGCCTGCTCGTCTCGCATTCCAAGTTAGGTCGAGGTTCAAATCGCACCTTATTCATATCAATTCATTTTTCCCCGAAGTTACTTTACTTTGAATACATAAACGTGCACGCTTCAGACGTTTGCGACCAATAAGATCACGCTAGCAACAATTGAACTCCTTCACAGCTTGCAGGTTCTGCGCGTAGACGAAGCAGCGTGAATTTTATACGGGAAGAAAGAGTGTGGTTGCACTGCCGTGTTCGAATTACCCGTGGGAGGTAATATTGCTGCGGCGTCACAACTCCGTCCATTAAGCCTTTCTCGACCACGGCAACGACGGCATCGCTTTTTCTGCGACATAGGACCTTCAATGCTGGCGCATTAATGAAGATGCCCCAGCCAACCCGTGCCGATGCATTCCAAAATGAATACTAGTGCAGCCTGATGAAGCCACCCTGGTGTCGAGGCTGGCGCACCGGCTGGCGTCGATCACGAGCACAGAGATGCAGCGAGCGGGCTGCGTGGATCTTGACAACAGGAGTGCTTCGTCAGGCCACGCCCGCATGCAGTTTGGCGTGGATTGGCACGCGTTGGACAGGGGTCTCTTCATTTAGCGTATACGACAATATATATGCGTCAACCTGCCATCTTGCGAGCTGAAATACTCGGCGACTTGGTGACTGCTAATAGCGGTTTAATTCATTCCTTCCGTTGTTTATGTTGAGGCATATGTATGGCATTCCTGCAATCAATCCAGGTGTTGATAGTCAGCACCCGTGTCATGCCCCTTCTCTCCTTCATCGTATTTCTGGGCTGCTTCTTCATTATGCATCAGAATCAACTCCACCAGCTGAACAATCTGGTGTAATTAATTCTTTGCGTTTTTTTTTCTGGAGCTTAAACATTGTAAATGGTTGGGTTGAGAAGTGTTCATTCAATACACCTGTCGTTCATGTGCCGGGCCTTGTTTTGGGACATTGTATAAAGTTTTTTTACACCATTGGATCCCGCCTCATTTTAAGAAGTACATCATTTTTCAAACCGTAGGTTTTGCTGCTGCCAAAACGTAGAGCGTTTATTTTTGTCTAAATATCTGGTTATAAAGCAGTGTTAGGTGACTCTTTTCTTGCAAACGACTCCGTTACTTCTGGTCCCTCACCTTTTGTATGTGTAACCTTTCTGTGAGTGTTTTTTTCGATAGCTAGAGCTAAAACGTCGAGAAAGACACCGGCGAGCTGCAACGCAGCAGCTCTTAGCAGTTCTCGTTTGCTGTGTGGGGATCTGCCCTGCAGTCCCCTGTGTAGACTTTCCCGCGATGCACCGTGCAGCAGCATCCTCGCCTCGGGAAGGAGCACGCTCCCTTGTTAGTTACCTTAATTAAGGAGGGACTGCGCCAGCCTCGGAGCGCGAGAGCCTGCTCGCACGCGGGAAAGGGCAGAAGGCGGTTCAGCTAGGATCGTCGGCGCGAGTGGACGTGTCGCTCGCGGCTCCGCTCTTCGCCAGCCGGTGAGGAAGCGACGGGAAGACTGGCTCCCGTATATCGTCCCATCCGGCCTCGGAGTATATACCTTGCCCTAGCGCAGGCGATCATTCCCTCGGAACCTTGCTGGTGAGTCGGACGACCTCGATTCATTAGCGTATCTTGTTGCTAGCTGGCATTACTGTTGCTGTAGCAATAAATGCCTCTTTTTGTCATCCAGAGTGTCGTTTATTTGTTCCCTCGGAGCAAGGCCCGCCGTGGTCCGCGTGCGTTCGCAGCGTACGCGACCACCGGGTGGGGTCCAGGCGGTTTGAACTGAGTCCGCCGCGATTAAGTGCGAAGAACGTATTTATCTCTCCCCAATCAACCCCACATCTGGCGCCCAACGTGGGGCCTGGTCTGTGAACTTTGCATGGCTGTCGGTTCGGTTCGAAGAACGCTCTTTCTCCCGACATGGAAACTGCTAAACCTAGAGTGAATTTTGAGCGCTACGCCCTGCGGCATGCTTTCTTGAGAGCGAGGTGTATTGCGCTGCAGTATGTTGGAAGTTTTCAACATCACGTTTTTCATCAAGTTTTCCTGGAATTTTTTCGGAAGAATCGCTTGGTCCACATCGAGGAAGCGCGAGGCCTAGTACCCGCGGAGTTGCCGAGCCCGAAGCGAGTGAGTACGGAAGCGGTTGGTCCGAGTTTCTGTATATATTTTCTCTGCTGTCTCTTTTTTCGACTCTGGGAGTAGCGGCTCTGGGAACCGGGTGGCCTGGGGCCGCGGGTGCCGCTACGAGCTCGTTGGTATTTAAGCTTGGCACCGGGCGCCTCGACTCCGTCCGATAGGGTGGGCGCCGACCCCTCAGAAGCTGCTTTGTGCAGTGAGCGGGGTAGGACTACCCCACAAGCTGACGTCTTCTCGCGGCTGCGCGCTCGTAATCCGTTTCGGGTCTTTGTTGTGGTCACGGTCGTTGTCAGCGGTAGTCAGGCCTGATGCTTTTCGGAGCTGCTTGCACCACATCAGAAGAGGAACGACCACCGGACCGTGGTGTTGAGAGGGGGCACACTTTGCTGCCCGCCCGTTTTTTTGTAACCTCGCACGAACTGAGCAGTCTCGTTCAACTCAAGAAAGGGCTTTGTTCACTCGAACTTTGCGTTTGCACAGCCACCCGACACGTTTTGCTAGCGAGTTAGACAGTGTGCCACAAGGCCTTTGTAGATACCGTTTCCCCTCCCGTAACCTACGTTAATGGCAAGCCGAGAGCGTTTTCTGTAATTTTGCAGATCCGGTGGAGCCACCCAGGCTTGCTGTCCGGTGCACATCGTCTCGTTGTCACCTGCTGCGACGGAGCGGCCTGTATCCTGTTCGCCGGATCCATCCGGGGCAGCTGTGGCGAGACCAGTCAGCAGTCACATCCGGCTGCTGCTGCTCTGGCGACTACTGCAGAATCCTGGCCTGCAGTTTTCCCACCGGCCTTCTATTCGCGGGCCTGCGGACACGGTAGTCCGCGGGCCATACCACTCGTCCCAGCGGAGACCATCACGCCGCCTTCGGAACACCGCGGATGTCTGCGTGGACGCTGACAGCGTGACCTCCGCTGCAAAACCTGCCTCAACTGCATGAAGACCAGGAGACTCCTCCATATCATGTCCTTTCAGGCGCGTGGGTCTGTTTCAGGTTGGGGGATGAGGGGATCTGCCCTGCAGTCCCCTGTGTAGACTTTCCAGCGATGCAGCAGCCTCGCCTCGAGGAGGAGCACATTCTCTTGTTGCCATAACTAACGAGAGAGGGCGAGTGCGTCGCAGCGCGATGGCCTGCTCGCATGCGGGAGAGGGTAGAAGACAGTTCGGCTGGGATCGTCTGCGCGAGCGGACGTGTCGCTCGCGACTCCGCTCTTCTCCAGCGCGGTGGGGAAGCGGTGGGAACACTGGCTCCCGTACTCGTCCCGCCCAGCCTCGGAGCATATCCCTTGCCCTAGCGCGGGCGAACATTGGCTCGGAACCTCGCTGGTGAGTCGGACGAGCTCGATTCGTTATCGTATCTTGTGGCTAGCTGGCGTTATTGTTGCCGTAGCAATAAATACCTGTTTGTGTCAGGCACAGCGTCGTTCCTTTGTTCCCTCAGAGCAAGGCTCGCCGTGGTCGGCGTGCTTTCTGTAGTGTACGCGACCACCGGGTGGGGTCCGGGCGGCTTTGAACTACGTCAGTCGCGATTAAGTGCGAATAACGTATTTATCCCTCCCCAATCAACCCCACAGCTGTCACAATTAATATGGAGGAAGAAGATCCCACAGAATGCCCAGAGCACTAACCAAGTCTCGGAGAGTGGCCGGTGTCGGGAGTCGGATGGCACGCACGCGGGCACTTTGGCCCACGCCAGAGCTTGTTCCCGGTCCCGTTGCGACGCCAATGCCAGGTCGCGAGTGCGGCTGCGTGCCAGCGCCACGAGTGGCCGAGCCCGCGCTGTAGCTCTCTTCTGCCGAAGCACAGCTCGTTGTTCGGCCGACCGGTCCACGACGGCTTGCTCCGAGGACACGCCCTATAAAGTAGGTCGGAATGTTGAAGGTGAAAGTTTAGTGAAAAATTAAGAACAATTAAGTTACACAAGAAATACATTTCAAAAAGGCCCCATGGTGCAAGACCGCAGGTGGGACCTCGCATTCTATTATATGCCCCCTTGCCCCTCACGTTGATCAGACCATACACACCACTCTCCAGTTGCCTGCACGAAGCGCCGTCGTCAACGACCAGTCCTAAACTTAAATAAATAAAAAAATAACCCAATACATAAACGTTGTCTGTTTCATTACCTCCATTTGTTAAATTGATTTCATTTTTGTAACCACTCCCCTCTGTAATGACGTACTGGCCCTGAGGGTATAATAAATTTTCTTTATTTCGGCAAAACTAAATACAACGTTTTGTATTGGACCCCAGTGGCTGTGCCAAAGGTGTTTTGCAACTATTTCAATCTTCTGCATACCGGTGCAGTGACTTGAAACCGCGTATCAGCGATTATGTTGCAGTTTTCTTATGCCTCACAGGACATAAACTACCTGTCACGTCAAAGACCTTGCTAACTTAATGAAACCAAAATAAAAACAGCATCAAGAAACTCAAAAGTAATTTATATAGCCATCGAAAGAAAATACCACATAAACCGAGTGAACAGAAGCGTGGCTTTTTGATTGGGTATTCGCGTCGCGTTCGGGAGGTGCTGGGTTCGATACCTTGTGCTGCCGGGTACCCGCCGGTTTTCTATTGCGTATAAGATTTCCCCCATCTTGGTGCTTGGCTGTCCTGGAGTGAGGTGCTTGGGAAAAGGGTCTGTTCGATCAAACCGTTGCGTTGACGGGCCAGTGGTTCGTTCCGCCGTCAAGTAACCCTACACGCGCCTCATGCCGAAAAAATTCGTCTGTGGCCCCTAATGTAAGTTATTATAAGGGTATTAATGTACATTACATTAATGTACATTACATTACCATGTACATTAATGTCTCAGCAATAATTTCACAGAAGAAAATACGCAAGCAACAATTATGGCGTCTATACTCTTTTAATTAAGCGTACAGTGCGGGTACCACAAGCGGTTGAAGCTGTCAACGCAAACCCACTGATGCACCCAACGACGATTCCCAATGAGCCAACAAAAAAGTGAATGATGACCTACAATGGAAGACAGACAGCAGATCTTCAATAATTCTGATGAATAATAATGTTACAGTCCAGCCTACTGATCAAGATTGTTACCATCTGATGGTGAATTTGTCTTCATTAAACACTATATATCCAACATTCCGCGTTTCATTGGGTTCAGTTTCCTATGCACACAGAAAAAAGTGTAACAACGCATAATAACAATCATCACAAAGTGCTGGCATAGTGTATAAGAAAAAAAAACATCGCCTTTTGTGTGAAGCCTCATTATAACGCTCAGAAGTCGCGTTTAAATATGCTATGAACCAGCCATAAAAGTTACGGTAAATATAAATTGTCCTTGTATGATCCATTAAGACAATTGAAAGCAAGCAGCCCTAGGTGTGCAACCCATTTCGAGAATGTCCACTTACCGGGAGAAGGAGAGCAGGAACGTCTACGCAAATCAGCGGCCCTAGACGCGACCCAGTTGGAGCCAGGTGCCGCCACATCACGTCCGTCCGTTGTACCCACTGGAGCCGCAGCCACAGAGCGGGGTGTCGTGTGCCGCGCTAGCAGCGGCAATGCACGGTTCAGCTTCCTTGTCGAACGTGTGTACCTGCAGCAAGAAATGTGTGTTGCTGCAGACGCCGCAGCCCTTTGGCCCCGTCTGTAAGGTGCCAGAAAGAGTTCTGCTTTCGAAACGGACGATGCTTTGCTCCTTAATTACATCTGGCTGAAAAAGGGCCTGCAAGCCGTGAGTGTAGAACCTTTCAGCAGCTGCCAGATGTTGGGGCTCTGCCGACTGCCCGAGGCCGGCAGCGCGTGTACTGTACGTTCTCACTTGAGATCCATTAAGAAACTCAACGTGGAATGAGCGGCTAAAAATGCCTGTTAAAGGTGCACCGTAGAATATATTAAATGCGATCCTGAGGATTCCGCTCCCCCTGGAAAAATGTTGGCGGGGGGAGAGGCTGCCCCCCCTGATCCGGGGTCCCTGAACACACCTTAAAAAGTGCGTTAGCCACGCTCGAAGAGAGAAGTACAGATTGAACGAGAGCTATTCGTTGCTGCGCCGTTATGTGTGTTTGCAATAATGGGCAGTTTGAACAGGTTCAGGACTTCTTCCTTGCCTAGTTCACTCTGCAAACTTTTTGTGCATATTTGGTTCTTTTATTACTGGTTTCCAAGGACGAGAATTCACACTCACTATGCAATCTGGCAATGATTGGCAGCTGGCTATTTTGCGTAACTAGACCTTATGTATGGACAGCAGTTTTCTTTGTGGAAAATTTTTGAAATAAGTTGTGAGAAGCCACCCATTATTTACGAATTGCAAGCAGCCTGGATACCTTGATGAACGACACTATCAAGCCAGTTGAAATCCAGTTCTAACGCGATCAATTCACGTACAATGCTCCCAGAACAACGCCAAGTAAAAGGGGCACGCGAACCCCGGTATATATAACCAATTTTGCAGGCGTTACTGAAAAAATGTAACTAAATACGTAAATCGCTAATCTAAAATAAAAGGAACGCGCTACCATTACCTGAAAAAAGCACCGCACGTTACTTTGCCGTTACTTCATGGCCACTAACTTTAATTAGACTTCGCCTTGTGAACCGATAAGAATTTTATAAAGCTCACATTTCACATAAAGCGTCTAGCTCAAACAACGATTTCACGCGAAATTTTGATTTAACTATTATTTTGCACAAATCTGCCGGAGCTTAGCAATGTTATAGTGGCGCATGGTGAAGCCATTTTCTGAATGTGACATTATGCACAAAATAACACATCGATATTTCTATCTTCACAAAGAAAATCTCGCTGCACTATGAACCATTTTAAGGTAATTCTGAAAAATGTGATATTCCAAATGCTCCGCATGCTTCCACTCTTTAGAGAGTTGTGTGCGTGTGAGTGGTTTGGGAAGCAGAGGCTGTTGAAGGCAATTGTGTGAATGAATGTTCATGCACGTGTTGCGTGCTTGATGCGTATTCTGTCCTTTTAAAGCGAAAACTTTACTGGCCGCGAACTTGCGATTTCGCCATCGCGGTGCTCCCAGGAAGCACATGACATCACAACGCGCGCCTCGCCGCGGAGCCGAACCGGGGTGGCAGCAGTTTGCGCACTCGGCGCGAAATAGAGACGCTCCAAGTCTCCGCCATTGCGGTCAAAATGCGCCAAAGCCGCCGAACGCGTCGGCAGTCAAGCGCAGTTGGATATAGAGGGTCTCGCTTTTGCCGACGTGACGTCGCCGTGCAGCGTGCGCGCGCGCGTTACGCCGGAGTATAAACGCAACAGAGCCTGCGCTTAACCGCTAACCAACGTATCCAGGTGGCGGGATCTATGGGAGCCACTGAAAACCCCGCACACTCACTGAATAAAAGAAAAGCAAGCCTGTGCCGATGCCCCGAATCGAACCAGGGCATTTGGCGTTTGAGATGGAGACGCCTTTTTTTTTTGTTGCTGCGTCGTCAAGGGCAGGTGTTTTCTGGCATGCATTCGAGCCGCAACAAGGGTCGTCGAGAGCACCTATACGTGTCGTTTATTTACAACATTATTTTTCGTGCTCTGCGCTTTTAAAGAAAAAAAGGGGGGGTGGAGTGGGTGACAATTGGAGCAAACAGTAACTGGTAACGTGACACCTCACGTTACCAAAATATGTTAACGGAAGGACGTTACCCGTTACAGTTACGAAGTGGTAACGAGTACGTTACTAAGTTGCCGGAAACAGTAACACGTTACCGGTAACGCCGTTACTTGTAACGCTTTACCGGCAACACTGTATATATCGAGCACCGCATAGAGATGCTTTGCACGACTATAGCAAATGCCGAAATCACAGTGGCGCACTTTCCAAGTGAAACCAGCGCTAAGCTAAATAGTTCAGAGCACGCCATCCCAAAGCATCAAATTCGCAAATACCCGCTCACTCTTAGACCTGCGTTTCTTCAGCTGTCAACAGGACAGAACCATGGCTGGCTGTACTGCGTTATTTACGAGATGTGACAAAATCCGGGAGTCGGGTTCCACAGCACGCTCTCGTCTAGAATGTCAAGGCGCTTAAATTCCGCCTGCATTTAAAAGGTCGATAGGCAATACCAGATTCGTCGCCGTTTTTGCGTCTGCACTTCCTGGCAAGTCGTTAAAGAATGCAGTGCACGCTGGGCTCTCCGAGCCATGTCGCCTGCGCCGACTCACAACGGGCAGAACCTATGAGCTGGAGGCGACCATGCACCTCCAGACTATGTACACTGTGGTTGGCTCATGAGCACGTGAGAATAGCTCACTTGTGGTAGCCATCGCGTGCGCTGGCTACTGCAGGAAATAGTCAGATGAAGTGTGGACTCCAGTAAGCTATTCTTCCTGTGCGCTATGCTCTGGCCGCCGACGTGTCTCAAATCAAGGAAGCCCACGTTGTCCTTACGTTATCAAAATAGCTCGGCGGTTGGACCCTGCAGGCACACCGAGCTTAAAGGGGTGCAGAAAGGGGTACAGAGTTGCGGAGGCATCCGCATTTTTCCTTTGAAAAAGGTCTTCGGGCCCAGTTATTATGAAAATTAGCTTAAAACATAAGCGCGCAGCATTAATCATTACGAACGATTTTGCTCCGGCAGTGTCGGACTTGGTCGGCGCCAGCGCTGAAATGAACATTGACGTGACGGTCGACCGGCCAACACCGTCGACGGCAAGCGCTGCTCATTCCAGCGAACAACCACTGGGTTTGGTTACGTCACAATAATTGGGGGCAAGTGGACCATGACTTCACTTCATTCAGGTCCATATGCCGAGCGGCTCCTCAGACAACGTTTAATATCGTAATAAATTATGTTCGACTCAATGCCTTCGACAGGAACTTGTTAGAAGGAATTCGCCATGAAACAAAAAATATCGTTTGTGTGCGTTCTAAATTTTGTGTCTGTAGCCCTTAAAGCTTCCCAAGAGTAGACCGAGATTCTTGCCTCTGAATGGATCCCGAAGACAGCTTGCTGCCTGGTCTGCTGGCATTCGCCAAGGACACCGTGGCTGGCGCTTGGGACAAAAGGGGCTGTGCCAGCTTACTACTCTGCATCTTGCTGGTGATGACTCGATGACTGGTGATAGAGCGGGTGGTCCCGCGTGTGGCTTCTTTCTTGGGAATGTCTCGCCGGAGGTGACGGCGGTTCATGCGCACCAAGCTTTCCAGAAACGAACAAAAACGACCTGGAAATTTGAAGAAGCCGACATGAGTGCACTGTAACAATTGGGCTGATCTGCTGGCAGATATAAATAGATTTCTTTAATTTAAAGGACAGTTGCAGGCAAACATGATTTACAGGTAGACTGGGGGAATAGCGTTCCAAAATTTACGAGTATATCACAACAAAAAACAAGGATTTGTTAAGCTAGGAGTGACGTCGAAGTCAAGAACGAACAGTGACATACATGTTTATGTTACACATATTCGTGTGAGCGCTGTACCAAGTACAAAAACAAAGAATGAAGTGCGCTCTGTAGTGCGGTGGAAGGGACGTATAAAATGCTATGCTATATCAGTATGAATGTGTATTGTACTATGTAAATGGAGCCAAAAACGGACACGGGCGGATTGAGGCACACTGCCTGCGCGGCGGGCTGCATGCACATGAGTGCGAGGTCGAGGGATCGCTTGGTCCTTCGAGTGGTCAGAACGGAAAGTACGCAAGGATGACGGAGCAAAGAAAAATGTCTCCGGCTCACTGCCAGAACTGCAGAGCGCATTGCCAAATGTGAAACGTGCAGTGTGCGACGAGCCGTGCAGTCAGAACAGCGGCAGGTAGACTGAGCGAGTATAATGGCACGTGTGGCAAACGCCAAAGGCGCAAGGGCTGCAGCAGCGAGGAGGCGACATGTACAAGGCCTGACAAAAGTCTACCGGCTACAGTGTTTGCTTAATGCCATTTAGGGGAGGAGTTTAGGCACCCGTAGAGCTTTAACATTCGGTTAGGCGAGAAGAGCTTTTTAGTCCAGCACATATTTTTATTTTTCATTGTATAAGCCACGATTCACGCCACCAGACCCGAACCCGAGGCACGTGAGTTCACGAAGCGGCCGCCTAGGTATGACGGGTGGAGGGGTGTCGCGCGTCCGATACGGGCGGCCATGTATCGCGCTCTGCCCAAGGCACACTGAGCCTACACGTCAGTTTGACCAGATCAAGTCGAACTCACGCAGGTTGGTTAGGTAAAACCTTTTCATGCTCACCAAAACGAGAAAGTCAATCAGGCAAGCGGGTCTATATAGTCTCGCTTTTGTCACGTCAGAAATGGATTTGGCGATATATTTTCGGTTTCATTCTGCCGTGGAATAACCTCAGCACCACCCAGACAGGGCAGGTGTTTTAGCACAGAGTTTCAGCGTAGTGCTATTTAGTTGAGCAAAGGAAACCGTCAAGAAAACCAACGTTGTTGAAAATTTTACCAAGCGCCATCGCCTCCCATGTCGCATTGCATGCCTAGCGGCTTCTGCACACCAACGCATGTCAGAAGCCATGCGTGCCATCTGCCTGCACACTCCTCATCCCCTCGCCCTTTTTCTTTTCTGCGGTAGCAGTAACGTAACTTTGGGAAAATTCCGGCGTCTGTATGAAGCCTCCATGCTCCAGAAGCACAAACTACCAGCAACCTCCTCGCCCCACCACTCCCCACTCGTGAACAACTTCGTGTGCCTATGCAATGAAGGAGGAGGAAAGAACATATATTGAGCTCTCAAATTCATTTTTGATGGCTTCAGACGGTGTCTTCCTTCTTCGGTTGACACTCCATCTTGTTACAGGATTGAGGCCCTAGTCCAAGGCTCCACTGAGTATGGCTGCGCCTCGCACTCTGTTTATCAGACCCTTTTGAGTCTCCAGGTGTGTGCTGGGCAGCATACCCTCCCACTGTTCCATATTCGGGTTATTGACTATCGTAATGGTCGGGGGCTCTATCTTTTGACAGGCCCATGACTTTATCATCACCTCACCATGGGCGTCTTGCCTCGTACTGTTCAGGAAACATTTTCCTTAAGATATTTAGGTTGGGAAGTTGTTTGTTTGGATTATTTTCCATCCAGCTGCATCTTCAGTGCTTAGTCTTGCGTTGGGTGGTGGATATCTTCTTACAGCTTTGTAGTAATTCAGTATGTCTGAATATTTAGGGTTACTGGTTCGGGTTGCTCATGGCTCTATGCATAGGGTGCTCGGCTTGTAGGCCCTCGAGCCACTCTATCAGCCACTTGGTTTCCCTTTACCGCTGTATGCCCTGGTATCCAGACAATCGGGTGTTTAATGTTTTTTTTTGCCGGCTGGGTGGGTGTCTATAATGCGTAGCGCTCTGCTCCCTATTCTGCCATTCATGTAATTTCGACTTGCCGTTTGCGAGTCTGTTACGATTGTCGGGGATCTGAACGGTACGGTTGACTTCAGAGATTGCTAGAGCTATCGCCGTCTCTTCCGCCTCCACAACCGTGCAGTCCTTTAATGACGCGCTTGTAACTTCTTGTAGGTTTTCGTTTACAACTGTGGCCAGTGCGCCGTTGTGGTGGTCGTATCTCGCAGCGTCGGTGTATGCAACGTTGCTTTTCTAATCTAACCTTTTTTACATGTGTTCGGCCCTAGCTTCTCTTCTTGCCTTATGTAGATTTCGATCCATATTTTTTGTATTGGCGCGACATATATTGTTCTCCGATACTCTTCAGGTATCTCTTTTGTGGCCTCGAGTTCCTTTACTAATCCTTCGCTGCAGTATCTCCTTAAGAGTGCCCTTCCTGCTTTAGTTTTTTTAGTCCTTGGATTTGGTTGCTCATGATTACCTCCTTTAGTTCGGGAAAGGTATTATGTATCCCTAGCGCTAATAGTTTTTCGGTTGATGTGCGTTGTGGCAGGTGCAATGCTGTTTTGTATGCCTGCCTTTAATAGCCTCAATTCTTTGCTCTTCCTGCTTGGTGTAGTTGTGGTAGGGGAGGCTGTATGTTACGCTGCTGATTACGAGGCTCGTACAAGCTGGAGCGTGTCTTCAGCCCTCATCGCGTCTTATGTTTATCACGCGCGCTACTTGCGTCGTGGTGTTCTTGAGTAGGGCCAGAGTTTGGTTGCACCTTTGATTGGACTGGAGCCACATTCCTAGTATTCTTACGGTTGTCTTCTCTGGTATCGGCTGCGCTTCCAGATAAATCCTAAGCTTATACACTTCTTGCGCCACCGTCTCGTTCATCTTGCCTCTCCAGACTCTTAGCAGTTCTAATTTCTCTGTAGAGCAAGCGAGGCCTCTTGCTTTTACGTATTCCTCTATGCATGTGGCCGCTTCTTGCAGCTTCTCTTCTTTTTCTCCGAGCGCGCCTCGGTTTATCCAGACTGTGATGTCGTCGGCGTACATCGCGTGTCTGATTCCTTCTATCTTTTCTAGTTGCTTGGCCAGCCCGATCATTGCAATATTGAAAAGTAGGGGTGAAATTACTGATCCGTAGTTTGCAATGAAACCTACGAGCACGAGGCACAAAGCTTGCTCAAGGGCGCTCTTCGCACGCGCTCAGGAGTGAAAGACATTCGATACGCGTGTAAGCTGCCGTCGTGCGCGCGTAGCTTCCAATCTATAGCCACAGAAAGCTGACCCCTAGTACTGCTACAGGGCTGCCCATGCGCCAACCGCCTCTTTCGATCCGCCTGTCCATCCCAACACCGCCCACCTTTAGCTTCCAGAAACGCGATCCACCACACCGAAGAAGCACATGCATCAGAGGAGCAAAAAAAAAAACGTGGGAGCCTTCTTAACCACGCCTTTAAACACGAAAACCCTGTAGCGTTTCAGTTGCCTGCTATAGTGTCTACAATGAGTGTCTAATGTTGTTCTTTATACACACAAAGTGAACAATGGTAGATAGAGGTTGGTGAGATGGTTCTTGATAATTACAAAGTGAACAAGCGAGGGAAAAAGACTTGTCTTCGTATTGTCTTCATGCAATTTTCCCCCACCGGTTCCATTGCCCTTACATGGTATGCATGAGTTATCACCTTCTAAAATTTTGGAGTAACATCCGCTGTATTATCGTACAAGATCATACTAATCTGACCCACCAATCCACCCTAATCCATATTTTGGGCTAGGCAAACTTCCAAATTTAGAGGACCTCAGGTTTCAATACTTGGCGGTGTATTAGATAGGTTCAACGGAGGTCATGTGTTGTTGATGATGTAGAGACCATATGAAACGCATTCATGGATCGCGGGTAGTCATACCACTACTGGTGAAGTGGTGCATTAAGCGATGCGCCCCTGCCCCGGCAGGTGGCTGCTTAAAACACAGCCACCGGTGGGGCTTTTGAGACCCAAGTTGCTCTTCCCGAGTTGCCGTAAGGCTCATGCGCAGCGCCATGGCGGGCAGGTGGCAACTGTATTGGTTTTGGTAGCGGTGGGCAGTCGACTGCTCAAAATTAGGTGGGCAAGTTGCCACCTGCCACGGTGGGCAAGTTGTGATGACGGCACAAGGTCACGTGACCAGAATTTACCAATTAAAGAATTTCGTTACGGGTGGAACCGGAAGCTGCATGCACTGTAAATATGAATACGGCTATATAAGAGTAAAAAGGGAGTAAGATTTCCCCTAGCGTACACCCTTGTTTAAAAGGGGCTGCGCCAGAGGAAAGCTTACTAATTTTCTTCTCCTTTATGTTTAGAGTGCGACGACAGCCTAAATTTTACCGTATTAAAACCGTATTAAAAGCCCGCTATCTTCCAGAAGCACCACCCACCAGCCACTCTCGACCGATCTCCGCCCACCTTCATCGTCCAGAAAAATTCTGTCGCGTGTGTGAAGCCTCAGCTTAGAGCAAAAATAGACCGAAAGAATCAAATCAATCACCAAAGTTAAATGCAACTGCTATCGCAGCTTTCTCATGCCAGGTGTCACGATCGTCCTGCCAATTTTTATCATCCCCTTCGCTCCTTCCCTAATAACGCGGTTGAACCGTTCACCCAGACAAACATTTATTGCGCCTCACTTTTAATAATCTATCTAAACCTATAACTGGGCGAACATGACATTCCCATGGCTCTGGTTGTACTCTTTGGTACTATTCGTAGGTCCAGTGGCTCTGTGTCAGTTAGTAAAGTTTCGTTTAACCGATCTTTCAGCAAGTCATATACACAAGCGTTTCTAAGGCACTCATTGTAGATACAGCAACGGCCTGCATTGCGCAGTTTGCATTGCAATCGTTCCATTGTTACCCTAAAGGTGTCACCAGAGCAGCTTGTCGGGAAACCAAGATTAGACAGCATGGTACACGTTACTACAAAAACCAGTACGCCACGTAAGGCCTGGCCAGAGCACGGGTGTCCGAGCCTCGAGCTATGCGACTTCAATTGGTGTCGAGAAACTGCTGCGCATTGCCCTCGACGCTTCATCTTCGGCTCGCTAGGAAAAGCTTCACGGCGTTGTTACCCAAAGCAGGAATTTCAATCATGCCTTACACATGACGAAGGGCATTCACCAGGGTTAACGGTGAAAAACTGAAGTTCAGATGGTTAAAATTTTGTTCGACTGATCGCTTTGATCGTCTGAACCAGAGCGCACAGATCGTGTAGGAAACCAATTCAGACTTGCTTGCGAGCGCTAGATGTTGTGCCACCGTTCTGGTAGAAAAGTCACAGCTGCAAAGTGTACACGCACAGATCGTGTACGAACTCTGAATCACTGTCGCAGCATGCGCCGCCCGGCCGAATATTCCAGGCGCTTGCAGAGTGGTTGCGTGACGAAAACGGAACCTGAAATCCTTCTGGCTTCCACCGACCGTTGGAAATGGTCGGTGTATTTTGATCGGCACCGAAACATGCCTTTAGAGCTTAACTAGCGTAGTTCTCAGCCAGTAAGTCTCCAGCTGACACTGTCGCTATGATCCACGAAAACATTGCACTATCGCCGTGCACACGCAGTTTTTCTTTTTCATTGTTTCCACTGATTAGCACCAGCGATGCATTTGCAGAGCACAAAATCAGAGTGGCAATGATCAACCGTCAAAAATTTGCAAATGCAAGTGCAGTCACCGCCGCAAAGATATCAGTGCTCAGTGCTGCTTACGTATCAGAACTACGTGGTCAGCGCTGCTTACGTACCGCAAAGGAAAGGTCCGAAACTCCTAGTCATACTCCTTAGCTTCGTTGGCTTGAATCTTTTGCAGAACTCGTGCGCAAGAACATCATAGCACTGCCACTTCGCTGCTTCATCGCCCTGAATCGGGCAACTGCGACCGGCGGCGCAGCGCTGAGATGGGTAAGGTTTGGCGACGTGCTTCTAGCGGCAGCAAAAGGGATCATGTAAAAAATTATCTGCTAGCTATTGCTTGCCTGTCCAGTGTGCCCTACGAGCTGTTCCATCGCAGTCGCCGTGCATAATGGCTTTGTCTATTCACTGTATTTTTTTTTTCGTGCGTCGTCGTCGATGCGTGTATACTGCCCCATAGCAGGACCAGAGCATGCTGCGTATGTGCATGACTTGAGCGCAAACATTGATAGTCGCCAAAGGTTAGCCTGTGCTTGTATGGTTAATACGTCGCCGTAGACTGGCTACTGCGCGTAATCACTGCAGCTACTTTAACGTGCGTTTAAACGATTTTAACGGACCATTGTTTCTTTTGCCGCAGCGACCGTGAAACGCTGAAACCTGTCACTTCAGTAGACGGTGTATGCATATTTCCTAACAGCGTGCAGATGCTGTCAATGGGGATAGCACTCGACCATATTGTGCCACTGCGCGCAATGCGCGTCTCAACACATCGCATATCTCGTGATCATAGAAAGCCTTGTCCTAATTTTATTATTTTGGTTGCACTGCAGCTGACATTTGGTGTGAGAACACACCACGAAGCAAAGTCGAATCGAGGTTCTGTCGGCTTTGCTATAATGCATGCATAATCAGCGATATTGCTAAAAATAATTAGTATAAAGAACGATATCGACATAGCGACTACAATGATACAGGCGAGCAGGGGGAGAAAGTAGTAACCGCAAGTAGCGACAGCAGACAATTTTTTCATCAATATTTGGTTCAACATTGAAAACGCACATCTTCCAATGGTGGGACGTACCCCACGTGATCAAGAGCACCCGCATAAGAGCTCGTCTTCGCGCGACCACTCTGACTTACTTTAAGCATGAAATTCTTTTAGCTCTAATCTCGGCAAACTCCAGCGAAGATCGTCAAAAGCTGAAGGAGAACACGAAGCCGAACCAGAACAACGTTAGCCCACGCCTGAAGAGCAGGAACTCGAACGTATCCGAAACACGTATCTTGTCTGTCCGAATGGGAGGAGGCAGAAAAAAATTATCAGGGTTTGAACTTGGTTAAACCTGTTATATTGCGAAAGCATTCCCAAATCACCAAGCAGCCGCCGCGGTGGATCCGTGGTTATGGCGCTCGGCTGCTGACCCGAAAGACGCGGTTTCGATCCCGGCCGCGGCAGATGAATTTCGATGAAGGCGAAATTCTAGAGGCCTGTGTACTGTGCGATGTCAGTGCACGTTAAAGAACCCCAGGTCGAAATTTCCGGAGCCCTTCACAACGGTGTCCCTGATAGCCTGAGTCGCTTTGGGACGTTAAAACCCCATAAACCAAAAAAAATCACCAAGGTCAAATTTTGGCAATTGTCCGGGACTAGTTCGGGGGTTCCCAAATCTACCAAGGTCAAAACTCGAAGGTGGGTGGTTCATATTTCGGGACCAGCCCGGGCCATATTTCTAAGTGATCACCATCGTGTTGGGCGTGGTCAATTATCGCTAGACATTGATATTGGCCAAATCTGCCAAAGTCAAATTTTGGGCGTGGGTGGGCCATGCTTTGAGGCTGGCCCAGGGTGGTCAAGGTTCACCATGTCCACCGGCCCGATTCTCGATATTCGCCGATCCCCCCCAGAGCGGGGCGTACCCGTGACTTGTATATCGAGGCGGCGCCACACGAAATTGCAAAATAAAGAAGTATAAAATTATAAATACTGTCGTCTGCTACCTGGTGCCAAGTACTAAAAACACAGATGCTCTAAGTCATGCCTGAAGCCGAGCAGCTGCGGCGTGTACGTACATGCGTACGCGTCGCTCAGTATTGCCGAAGAGAGGGAAGTGAAACGCGTTGCGGCGGCGGTCCTCGCGTAACCGCCACACACTTTCGCTGGGTCATGGTGCTGAACGGGACGTGCTGATGGTGATGGGTGATGGCGCTGAACGCATGCGAAGACCTTACAAGCCGGTCGTCACGGAAAAAAAATGAGCTGCGGTTCAACTACTGCTAAATCTGGTTAGAGAGCGAAAGCTGAGGTATATCGGGCAAGTAGACGCGGCTTGGGGTCTGTAACGTTGTGTTCCGCACACTGGATAGGGAGTGCGCCCACCGTGCCACCCTGGCAGGTGGCAGTTAAATTAATCGCTGATCGCGAGAGGTTGCTCACCGAATGAACGCTGCGGCCTATAGCTGCAGTGCCGCGTGTCTGCCGCAAAAGTTGCCCGCCCACATCTCTCTCTCTCACCACCGCCACGTACCTCAAAGCGCGATTGAGGCGTCCGTACTGTCCCAGAGGGCTAGTCACGTGCCTTCCTCTCCTAAAAATCACCAGAGTCTAGAACATTGTCAACGCTAACTGTAATGAACACAATGATCGGGCCATTGCACTCATAAGCGTTCGTTTCGGTCCCAAAGAAGGATGCGTTCGTTTCACATTTAGCAGGCAGTGCGCAATGTTAGTTTGTGGAGGATCACCGGGCGGCAGCGCCAGATGGCGCCACGTTCCCGTCAACAGCGCGCGCTCCTTGTTCGCAGTGACCAACCAGCGCGCTAGGAGCGACGGTCGATGGTAGGCGGTAAGCAGTAGCAACATGCGCTATGCTGAATGTGTCTGATATCTTGCGCAGTAGGACACACCGTCGCAGTATCTCGCGCTCGAGTTCGCATCCAAAAGTAAGGGAACGTCACTGATCAGTGTTCCTATCTGCGCCGTTGACGTCACGACGCATCGCTGGGTCAGCTGGGCGTTCACATGGTTGTTGTAACCATGCAAACGGCGCTGCCAGCCTTGGTACGAAAGAGTCACAGAGAACAGGCAACCATGGAGTGCAAAATTGCGCCACGTGCTCAGATAGGCTGTTTTTATTGGTCGGACTAAGTGTCGTCATTGGGAGAGTGAAATGGGAATGGGAAGCTGCGCGAAAATCGAGTTGGGGGCCGCATTTTGTTCGCGTATATTTTAAAATTTCTTCAATGAATAACTCCCGTCCATATGCATCGATTCTCGTAATTCTTTTTGAGTCAGTATCTGTGACAAAGAATCCAGCTGATGTGTAACCGACATCCTTTCAAGCAGTGTTTTGCAAACCTTTTAATGATACCCGGGGAAATAATATTTTTGATCTATTCCTGAGCGAAGTATTTTATGGCCGACCGACAATAGCCGATTGTGGTGTATATGGGACCACAAGCTTATATCATTTTCCGGGAAAGTCACTGCGGATAACTACCAAAATCGTAGAGCCGAAAAAAAATTAGAGATTTCAATAAGGTAGATGATGTTGTGATCACAGATTATTTAGATACACACCTTCAAATAATTCAAAATAACTTTGAACTTTCATGGCAACGTTTTCTGGAGACTGTAAGGTACGGTACAGAGCACTCTGTCTCTTTAAAAGCAGTTCGAAAACAACACCTGAGTCCTTGGATAAATCAAGATATTATTTAGGCCCAGAGCAAAATAAAGACTAAGAAAGGCGGACGAAACGACGAACCCACAAATTGCGGAGCTGAATCAAGAATTACTGACAAAGGTAAATTCGGCCAGAGATAAGTTCTATAGCTCGAACATTTAAGAATTTGTTTCTAGCGATCCTAAAAAGTTTTCACTACACCTATACACCCAAGAAACCAACAAATAGAAAGCATTAAAATCAATAGAAATTGAAACAGAGGATGCGCACAGCATTGCCGAATACTTCAATGTTTATTTTCGAAGTGTGTTTGCAGAGCTTGATCAGACTGAACTTTCCAGTTAAAGTAGCCCGTCGGTAGATCCTATTTTAATTGCTCGCGGAGGTGTTCTGGCATTGCTTCTAAATATAAATATTAAAAAGCCGGCTGGGCCAGATAACAGTCCCAATGCTTTCTTGAGGCGACATTCTGAACAAATATCTGAATTAATTTCTATTTTTTTAGTTATCTTTAAAATCAGGAGCAATACCATCACATTGGCGAAAAGCGCGCGTTGTACTGGTACACAAGAAAAAAGACCGCCAAACTGTTTCAAATTGCCATACTGTATCTATTACTAGCACTTGTTGCAAGCTATTGCAACACATTGTCCCTGGTTTCATACAAGAGTTCTTGAAAGGTCATAGCCTATTTTCACCTTTTCAGCATGGCTTCAGGAAAGAACTCTCCACTGTGAATCAACTCGTAACAATTATACATGAGCTATTCCTGATACTTGATTAATCTGGACAAATAGATGTGATTTTTCTCGACATTAACAATGCTTTTGATTAGGTTCTCCATGTAAAGCAACTATATAAATTAGAAAGAATAGGACCTCCTTTTCTTTCCATACAGTGGATACCAGCTTCTCAAAAACAGAGGACAGTTTGTTGAAATTCAAAATTGTACTTCCAGTACTCATCACGTCACCTCAAGAGTCCCTCAAGGCAGTGTACTAGAGCTATTGTTACTTTTAATTTATATTAATGAAATGATTGATCTTATTCCTGGTAAAGAGCCCATTTGGTGATATGCAGATGATTGTCTCGTCTTCATGGAAATTGTGTCCTTTGACGATCACGATGTGTTGCAGCGATACCTTGCAGAAATTACTGACTAGTGTTCCAAATGGAGAATGGAGCTCAACGCAGAAAAAACTTTCTTTACACGTAACAAGAAAAAATCTAGATTTTCATACGAGCTTGGAAACAGAACTGCCCACAAGTCTAAAATATAACTACCTTGGTGTTACTCTTAACAATAAGCTTACATGGCCAACACATATCTCAGTAGTTTGCTCAGCTTCGCTAAAAAAATTGTGGTTCATAAAGAGGAAGCTTAAACACGCACCTGTAAGAACCTAAATGTTAGCCCACAATGCAATGGTGCTATCTAAGCTAGAATATGCTTGTGAACTCTAAGAGCCATATACTTTTTTAAAAAGGACACCATGAAACTCGAGCGAGTCCAAAAAAAGCTGCGAGGTTCATATACGGAAAATATTCCACGAAAGATAAGCCGCTCCCATTAATATTACAAAACAGAATATAGACACTACAAACACAGAAAATTTAATAACGCTGTACTACTACACAATACTCTTTTTGGAGAAAGAATCAGGCAAACAGCTTTCGTAAGTCGGCCTACTACCAGGAGAACATGACACAGTCATGAGAATTTGCTTGTGCCAATTTTCGCAAAAACGAACACCCACAAGTACAGTTTACTCCCTCAAATGGTGAGCGAGTGGAATTCAGTTCCCAGTGGTGTATTTCAGTCGAACGATTTCATGGCTACATTGAAAAATCTCCTTTGTGAAATTTAGCGACGTTGACGCAAGATTCGTGTTTCTTTTTGTGCATTATGTTGATTTCATGTCACAGGATACATGCTAGTCTGTGCTTTCTTCTTGTTTGTGAAATGCCTCCTGATTGGGCCAACATATTGGTCTGCAGTATTACTAAATAAATAAAATCTACAGCAGCGCCAGGCAGCTTTTTCCAATGAAGCAAGACTCCTTGGAAAAGGGAAAGGTCCAATGTCCAAAAGGGTGAAGTCGGCTAGTTAAAAATGTATTCACATAAGCTACTCAACAATGTGGAAGGGAAAAAAACGTAGAGGCAGAGAGTGAAGATGGAAGGTGAAGACATATTATAATAGCTTTCACTTTTTCCTGCTCAAAGAAACTTTTCATGTCTGCCAGAAGCGTTCAAGAAGAGTTGTGTTTTCGTGACCATGGCTTTGGTGAGCAAAATAAAAACAGTCCAGGAATGAATAACACGAAATAAAGTACTAAGGGCATCTGTGAAAGGCCAGAAAGAAGTCTCCACCAGATCATCTAAAGGACAAGGGAGATAAAATGCAGTTGCGAACAATAAGTGTAGTGCATACAAAAGAATCCAATTAAGAAAATATATCCAGCTGCATTTCAGATGGAAACAAGTATTTATAAAATACAGCAGGGCCCATATGTACAGTCAAGCAAGAATGAAAAACGAACCGTGCCTATGAACAAAAATAATTTATCTGCATGCTTTCATCTGTAGAATGCAACAAGCCTGACTCATGTTTCCTAGTAAAGGATCAACCGATGTACACATTTATAAACTCCTTCTTAATGTATAGCTCATAGCAAAGTAGAAAAGTACGCCATATCCATGTTCCTGAGTCATTCCACCCACACTATACACAGCTGTATGACTAAATGCGCAGCATGCGGCCCTTCACAAATAACATAGACACCTGCAACCACAGAACCCATCAAGCAGATCGACATTACATATCATGAATGCTTGGTAACCTCTTCAGAGAAATTTATCAAGGAACAAATTGAAAGTGTTCTTCAAAAGCCAAATCATTTACAGTGTCAGCAGGGTCCTTGAGACAAGAACCCATCACAACTTTCTATTAGAGCCCTCAAATAACACTGAGCTTCGGAGCGTGAAAAGCATAAAAATCTTAAAAATTGTTTCCTCGTGTAGTCTTTACCTGTCGCTTTTAAAGAGTGGCAGCTTCGGGCATGTGGTGTCACTCCGATCTGTGTGCGCATAGTTATGTGCAACCATGGTGAAACGGCACAAGTACATACCTTATCACCGCACACCAGTATATAAGGAAGGCACAATTGAACAAAAGGAATTTTTGCCTCTTGGCTGTTAGCCAACATGTCCAAGTGCTCCCTTTGAGACATACCATGCCCTAGACATGACAGTGTATTGCATGTTTCTCTTTGCTTTTGTTTCCAGCAGGTAAAATATAACTGTGTCTACTGAGGTACCGATGATGGCATAAAGCACTTACTGCCAATTACTCAAGCTTACATGCATCCATAATGCTTTCCTTGATTCCAAAGCCTAACCAACAAAAAGGAATCTCTCCATGTTCATCCATAATTGCAGTCACTCAGCCCATTTCAAGTCATTTATTTATTGATTCGTTTAATGATGCCGCCTCAAATTGTCCTTGCTGCGGTACTTAAGTACCGGAAACTGGACAAGTAGGAGCAAAATAACATCAACAGAATGCAAAATGCATAGACAGCAGACAGAGAATTTTAAACAACATATGCATAGAAGTTTTACGGAAAAGGTGGGTATTTGTGCTACGCGGCTTATTGGCCGTGGCTACGGTAGCTGGTAGACGTCCAATGAATTTACCAATAGCCATCTCCCAACTTATATACGCAGGTGCAAGCGACACAGGAGGGTGCTAGCACGAATACTGTGCGATAGATTTTTTCAGTCAATGTATTAAGTGCACATGATTATAAAGGTTGAACTGCATCGGAACAAAGGCAATTGCTGTCCCTTGCTGTAGGAACAAAAAAAATTAAAACGCATAGTGGTTTGTGCACATGGAAGGTAAAGTGCCTTTACAGCATCATTCAGGCAGTGCGAAACACAGGGACCAAGTATGACGCTGAATTTCGAAGTGTTAAAGTTTATAAATAACACAAACAATTAATCTCCAAATAATGGTAGAAAAGGTTGCAAAATATATGATTGTAAGGGCCTTTGAAAAATTAGCTTTTTCTACTCCTGTGTTGGCAATTTTATTTTTGACCTAAACCCGAGCATCAAAGCAAAGCAAGTCAGGGTTCTTTCCTTGTACTGTCAGAATAAAGGTTTTTTTTTGTCATACTACCAGATAATATCAGCAGTGCTGTATGGCATGTGGCATCGGCAATACCTCAAAGGGGTTTTGAAAGCGAGATAATAACGTTGCCTGGGATGTTAAAGCACGCCGCTTTGCAAATATTGTAAAAGAAAAACTATTTAATGTGCTTTGCAGAAGCTGAGCGATCTGTAGTCAAAACTTGAATTTCCGCATCTGCGGGTGTTTCCCTCTCCTCTAGTCACTTTCTGCACGCTGGAAAGCTGGTGCTCCTCTGCCGGCCCCATCTCCAAGGGCAGAGCTTCCTGACCCGCCGGAGCTGCACGGTTTATTGGCCGTGGCTATTGCAGCTCGTAGATGTCCAATGAATTTAACCAATAGCCATCTCTCAACTTATATACCCAGGTGCAAGCGACGGAGGCGGGTGCGAGCACCCAATGCAGTGATGTATTTCAGAGGCCCTTTAATAATCAACTTGGCCAGATGTGCAACTGGAGAAAAACTGTATGGAAAGCCTGCGCACATCAAAGTAACGGAAAGTTTTTTGGGGGATCAAGACAAGTTGCTATGCCTGAGAGGAGTGAGGTGTGTTTTTCGCCCACAGTCTACACTTTGTGGAGTGAAATATTTTTGTAATGATTTAATTTCACCACTATCCTTCATGCATTCTGGAATACATTTTGCAGCCACACTGCAGTTCGTTACCTACTGGAACATCAAATATTGACCAGTATGGCTCACACAAAAGGACAAATTTTTTTCAAGAGAGCTGCCTTCCATCAATGTCAAAGTTGAGACGCCAACAGTCACCTTTGTTAAACTGGAAAATGGCAAAATGTTCATCATTGTAGGCGCAGTCACATTAAGAGTGCACAGGGTAAGCAGGTTGTCTGCAATTTTCCTTATAATCACCGAACAGCATCACCAACTTCCACGGAGCAAATTCCAAATGCTCACTCAGGGAAAATAGGATCAAACACAGTGCCAATAAGCACATAGGCGGGCAGTGATCTTGTGTTGCATGCGTACCAGGCGCCCGTGTGCTATGCGATGTCGGTGCACGTTAAATATCCTCAGGTGGTCTAAATAATTCCGAAGCCCTCCACTCCGGCATCTTTTTCTTCATCTCTTATTTCAGTCCCTCCTTTATCCCTTCCCTCACGGCGCGGTTCAGATGTCAGCCGATATGTGAGGCAGATACGGCGCCATTTCCTTTCCCCCAAAACCAATTTTCATTTTCATTTCATTCTGCGCCCCGAATTATTGCGAAGACCGCTGAGCGAATCCGTGGTTTTGAGGAAAGGAAAGGAAAGACGCGGCATCTGTCTCACTGCTCAGTGTACGCCTCAATCGCGGCATGGCGAATGGCATCAAGAAAGGAGGGAAAGAAGAAAAAGAGAAATTAAGTGCCGTAATGCAGGATTCATGTTTAATTTGAATCAATTGAGGTTTATTGCATAACCGCGACCACTGTTCCGTTCACGGGTTCATCGACGAACCGACGGCGGCGTCCAACCGAGGCGAACGTCCCGGCGTTCTGCGTAGCACGTGCTGGCGCCACCGCCACTTCTTCGGCCCGTGGCGAGCGCTGGTCACGCGCGTCGCCATACACAAAAAGTGGAGGAGGAAGGCGGCGAGCACGCTTGGGCTCGCAAAAGAAGTGCTATGAATGCAAAGGTTGTTAATGACAGAAGCTCTTCAAGAACTCCGTTGCGGCTACCACCGTCTATGAGCAGTTCTACCATGCTAAATGTCTTTACTCCAGGCATTTCGTGCTTACATCTATTCTAGGCGACGAGATAGATTGGATTTCTTTCAGTGAATCTCGCTGCATGCTAGAGGGCGACGCTGCATGCGAACGGATCAGACGTATGTAAAAAGAGCGCCCAGTATCGACCAGCGGAAACCGAGGTCCCTTTTCAAAGCGCTCTGTAGTGCTCGGATTTCTTTTCCTTCGCGCCTCTGAAAAAAAGTATTCAGCTTTTGACAACTGAGGCACAACGCGCTCAGTGCTAAAGGCTCAAGCAGACTTTCATGCGTAGTGAAACGCGGCACTACGTCACAATGAGATGGTGAGGGTCGTGATCGAACTCACTGTGCGAGAAAGCAAAGACGGTTCTAAAATATGCCTACGGGGAATTGTGCTAACCCGCCGTGTTGGCTCGGTGGTTAGAGCGCTCGGCTACTAATCCGGAGTACCCGGGTAAGAAGCTGACCGCGGCGGCTGCATTTTTATGGAGGAAAAACGCTAAGACACCCGTGTGATGTGCGATGTCAGTGCACGTTAAAGATCTCCCAGGTGGTCGAAATTATTCCGGAGCCCTCCACTACGGCACCTATTCTTCCTTTCTTCTTTCACTCCCTCCTTTATACCTTCCCTTACGGCGCGGTTCAGGTGTCCAGAGATATATGAGACAGATACTGGGCCATTTCCTTTCCCCCCAAAAAACCCAATTATTGTGTAAATAGTTTGTACATATTACTTCTCCCCCTGTCCTCTACTCCTGTCCCCTCACCTCTTTCATTTCATTTCTCCATTCTGCCTGCTGTCCTTTATTTCCGCTGCCCCAGCTCAGGTGCTTCAGTATCGATGGCAGATGCCGGGGCTAGCAAAAATCTTTTCCTTCCTTTTTACTATTATTTTTAATGAAACCACTACCACCACCACCTTTATCCCTTCCCTTATGGCGCGGTTCACGTGTCCACCGAGATGTGAGATAGATACTGCGCCATTTCCTTTCCCCAAAAACTAATTTTCAATTTTCATTGTGCTAAGTCGGCTTGAAGGCTGAGGAGTGCGGAGAATTGAGAAGCGGTGCTCACCTTTTACAGCTGTCTCGCCGCACTCACTGGAGCCACTAACGAAGAGGAATGCTGCTCAGGTACAGAAAAAGTCTTTTCTCAGTCAATATTGTTTCCAGAATGACGGCCTCAGCGCGCGAGTCGCAAGGAACATGCATCGACACACAGTCAGCTCAGGGAGAGCACGCACTGCGTGGCCTCGCGCAACTCTGCTCGTGCAACTCTGCGCTCGACTGGGGCTCCCTCTATCTATTCCGATCCTACTCTTCTTTGGGGCAAGCGCCTAGGGACATGCCTTGAAACCTGTGTGCGATTTTATTCACGGGTATATAATTGCATCAGGTCGATTCTTATGCTAAAATTGGAATTCAAGGCTTTTCATTTCCTTTTTCTCACCTTTTTTCTCCAAATTTGCGTCTTCTTCACAAAATTATCCAATTACTCCACTAATTACACATGTGTGCTTTTGTATCAACAATGTACCCTGGCCAATCCCCCATCGTGGGTACGTGCCATTCATCCAGAGGCCATCATCATTATCATAAATTCTGCTTCTTATTATTGTCCATTAGATTTCCAAGCTGAGAATGCGTGCAAGCACGTTTTTTTTATTACCATCATTCTCCGTGCAAAATAATTTTGTTTTACCCGTTATTTTTATTTTAAATTTCTTTTGAATGTACCAAGACTTCCAGAACGTTAGTGTGGTATAAGCTGGATTTGCTTTGGTACAAAATAAACAGTGAGCGAAAGAGAGATAAACAAAAATATTTCTTATGCTTTATGATACGCACCAGACTATCTACGTTTCTTGTAGAGCTGGCGAAAAAAAAAACGAATTCTTTCGTGCTTAGCGTGAATCTATATCCGGTCTAGCAACGACACCCGTAGTGGCTCAATCTTTTGAAGCTATTTTGAACCCCATGTACGTTCGACAACACCAATAGCACTGTACCAGTAGTTAGCGTCGTGCGTTCCATGCAGAAATTCGGTAAGTAAATGCTGTATTGCCTTTAAAAAATCACTAGCGTGTAAATAAGCTCGTTATATTCCTCTTGAGGGATTTTGAGGATGCAAAACCTTTGCAATGCGCCGTGAGGACCACTTTTACACCATGCAGTTAGGGACAAGTTTTGTGGTTCGGAAACGCGTCGGCGCCTTCGCGACAGTAACAAGAATGCGTTGTGGCGCAATAATTCTGATTGATTTGTCAGTGCTGAAACATGAAGCATCCTTTTTTTCAGGCAATGGATGTCGGCACGTTCTGTGGAGTCCGGCCAATTCCAGGCGATGGTGACCGAAGCAGCGATAGGGATCTGTCGGACGATGAGAAAGACAAAACCACACGAGAGGAAGCGCGCAGGGCGCCTAGTTCTCATATAGAGTCACTCAACCAAGCAGAGAAGAAGGCACCTCTGGCGCCGCTGCCAACTACTCATGTTCGCCTGGACAAAATGAACCACTTGCCTTATTGGCTTGACAAGCGTGGGCACTGGAGACAGCGTTCTTGCAACCGCCTCAGAAAGCTATCTTGAGAAAAGTACACTGCTGCCTGCTACGAGCATTTTCAGGCTTTGCTGAGAAGCGTACCGGCTAGGAGGTCGCCGTCGACGGCTATACTCTGAAGAAGATGCATGAAGAAGAGGCAGGAAGTATACCGCGTTCCACTTAGCAAAACAACACATTCACTGTTCGATCCGTGATTTTTATTCACATAAGATATATGGCAATACCTCTGGGTGGCGCCACGTGAAACGGCTGAGTGAAAACGAGACTGTGACACTGCCCTTTGTTTCAACAGAGACCGAAACTTCTTTGGATTGTTTGACTGGGAGGGCTGCAAGTCCTTGTCATGCTAATGAGAGACGTCATCACACTGCAAGAGCCCCAGGGATCAATTTTTGGAAGCTACCTCATATTTGTGCATTAAATTGTGTTATCACAGTTCGTTCCTGTTCATTTTTCCAGCCTGCGTCTTGTTTATCTCCATATCCTATGTTTTTCTTCTTGTCAACAAAAATTGGCTAGCTGTAACTGCATTGTGTATCATATATGACAAGCGAAGAAAATGCTGTCGCAAGTCAAAACCGCGTGGTTTCTCTGAAAACTAATTTTGGTTTGGCTGTTTCTGTTACAGAACTAGGCCACTGAATTTTTTGCGCGCAAAAATAAAAATTCATGCATGCAATAAGGAGGTAATGCATATAATAGTTGGGTGGGCGCTCATTCCTGGAGCTATAGGCTTTTGCCACCGCTCTTGCCCGGTTGTCCAGCAAAATCTGGTCTTCCGAATTTGAGCTTGACAGGGCCGCCGCCCTCTTCCCCCCCCCCCCCCCCCCCAGTCCTGAGTTATTTGGTTATTGATTCTAGTATAGGTGGGCTTTCCTGGCATGGATATACCTTACGGCATAAGTTAGCCGCTTCGGCGCGGAAGGCGGAATACGGATCGTATTAATTTGGATACATATCGCTGTGTTTGACGAGCTTTATCTGAGTGTTCGACTTCAAATTTCTTTAGAATGGCCCCATGCTTCCTGTTTACATTTTCGTGCGGTTCGGCGTAAACTTTCCTCGTTAATCTTATGTGTTAGATTAAAACACTATAGCTTAATAGCGGTTTTGAATAGTTATGTTCCTGCGAATTTTGGGGGACCCGGAGTAATAGCGCGTGGTCATTGGCGTGAGCACCCTCGTTTCCAACATCCGCAGTGTACTAGAATCCAAATGACTATGGGTTTAAAGTCTGCCTTCTTTAGTTCTGAGTATTCTATATGCGTATTTACCAATCCTTCCTCTGGTATAGTTGCGACCTGTAATCTAGGAGTCCGCAATTGCACACGACACCTTCCGGGAAACCATCGCCAAAGCAATTGCCGCCGCTGCCACCTGGGCGATTCCCTGGCACCGAATTGATGCCCCATTAACTAATTCCCGTGGCGCGCCCGTGGATGCTGTGGTTGACATCCTGTTGGCCGGTACTTTTACATGCATGTAAATTGTCTGTTCCAAGCCGCCTCATGTTCTCCTGGGGGCGTTCACGCTAACATTTCTTCTTATGAATTTTGGGGTGCATATTTCTCGCAAAGGTCTGCACATCCATCTTGCTTCTAAGCTGGTCTTCCAACAGACGGCAGGAAAAATAGGGGCGGGAGTACCTGATGAATGTGGCGATATAGGCATGCTCTCGAGAGCAGCATCTTTCATTTTATTTAAAGTTCCGCGGGACTGCGGCTAAGAACCAGTCGGTAGCTGCCTCAGTGTGTTCTTTTTAGAGGGTGACTGAAATAGGCAACCCTGGCTGATGTGCGAAGACGACTGTAAGTTGGCACTGGCCGGTCGTGCCGAAGGCGGTGCGGGGTTGGCAATATTGTTTTTATTTCTTCTTATTTGCGGGCATTGCTTTGTGTTCCTTTATGCCTACTTTATGTAAGCTGGCACTTGTGGCGCCTTTGGGGTGGTGACGTAAAGGTACTCGTATCAGACCCTACTCAACGTGTTGCTGCTGCATCCACCCCGTTTGGAAGCAGCTGTAAAAGGGGAAGGCGGACCGACTGAGCAAAATAATTAAATAGGCATATATAGTTTCCTACTGAAATCTGCTTATTATAATCACAACCTTTCGGGTCCATGCCAGCTATTTGCACAGTGCGTCTGACAGTGGACAGAAGGGTTTGAAGATTAGATCGGTGTGGCAGATAGGATATGGGGTTTCGGAAGGAATTTTCCTGAACGCCCTATCCCCACCTGTTTTCAGCCTTTTTGCTTCCCGGTAATCATAATTTCTATGTTTACAAGAAATGACATCACGCCCTCGACTCTGCGTCACACCCCAGCAACGAAGAGGGGTGGCCGCAGTGCGGCGTTGCTGGAACGGCGGGTCTTTGGGGTCGTTGCTGAGTGCGCTTATCGCTAGTTGCGATTTCTGTCTTCAGCAGATGGGGAATTAGAATTACTAGCACTGCAGCCCCAACGAGAATCGCGTTAGTGAAAATTTAAAGCTGAATGCAGATAGTTATTGCTCCCGCAGCGTCAAATCATAAACTAGAACGAGAACTGTGATATTAAACTGTCTAATATTTTAATTTGACTACTGAATCCAGTTGTTCTCAGTCAGCGCAAGTTGAAATATATGTGGCTCTTTGAGGCAGTGTTGACGCTTGTCCGTCAGCAAAATGCGCGCGTAAGGGGAAAAAATTGCATTTAAAAATCCTCGCGTCAGTCGATTAAAAATCGTGACGAACTGACCGAAAAGGTCGGGAGGCCGCCGTTTTGATGTGAACGGCAGTGTAGCGTATATATAGCCTCTGAGATCGGCGAGGAAGGGTTCTGAGGAACGCATTTCATTTTCGGAATCGTCCGGTGGTGGCGCCACCTGTATTTCCGTCCTTGGTCGTTCGTAGCTTGATAAAGCTGCGTTTTCGGTGAAATTGGTCAATTTATGATTAGAACGTCGTACCCAGTCGATACAGGCCACAGGCCAACTACATCCGCTACTGCTGCACTCTATCTCGAAGAGACCGTTTTTTTTACTCGCAAAAATAACTTTAATCATTAACAAAAATCTTTAATGAATGTTTTTTTTTCACCGTGTTATTGTGTTACCGCGCTGTTTTGTCATCACGCTGGTAGTTTCAACGTACTGTTGTTACGGGCGTTTCATGCAGTGTTTTCTCGGCGTGCAATTTCCCCCTCGTCGTGTGGAGCCGAACGTCATGCTATTTGGACGCATGTTCTTTATTTGCGTGCTGTCACCTCAGATGCTAGAAAATTTCGAGCGAGCTTTCGAGGCAGTTTGTGCGGCAAGCCGAAAAAATTAAGGCCTCCGTTGTACGTCAGATCTATTCGGCTGCATTTCATGAGGTATATAAATATTACGAGTAGTTACCCTCCGCCATTCGCATCACAGGTACAGCGTCTGCATCTTGGCCGGAAGTATCCAATGCCAGGTGGTACACACCGCTCCGAATCGTCCCGAAGTGAGCTTCTGCTGCGGTCGTGCAGTGAATGCGATCGCAGCGCTACCTTCCCGTGAAATACCTGGCACCTGGCGCACGCGTGTGTAGCTCGCATCCACGCATGTACATTGCTGTGGTACCGCACCAAAGCGAGCGCTTTGATTGACCGTCCGGCAGATTTTATGTTTGGCCTATTGCAACAGCGAGACTCGAAGGTAGCTTCCCTGTTCGCTATTGTAGCACGAATCAGCCACTGCAAGTCTTTGTTCTCGTGGGCAAACCTTGCGGTCGCATTTTTAGGAACAATGCGAAGATGCGACGAGCACTTGCGTGCACACATGCGCGCGTTGTGAAACGCACACGTACGTTGGTCATGAAGCCATCATTTTTCTGCGTTGCATCTAATTTTAAATCTGAATGTAGGCAAATCTCTGCTTCTATCTAACATTGCTACCCTACCGTGGCCAAGTGTTGCTCGAACGCCGACCAACAAAGTCCCGCGATTCGAGAGTTGCACTGCTCGCTCTCCACATGGCACAGCCCCAATGTTCATTTTGGGAAGACCGTTCAACGGATGTTTTCGTCTCCTGGAAATCACCGCAGAAGCATCGTCGCCAATCAATGGCACCTGAGCATGCATATAAGCGCCACGGGATGCGCCCTTCTGAGCTTTAGTTTCGGCGATGTCGGCGTAAAGCGGCATGCGCGTGTTCTGGCTGCCTGGTCGGCTTCCTCTGTCAGACCAGCTCCATGCTGTCGCTCTTCTTCGAGTATCCATTCTCAGTGACACTGGTCGAAGACGTCCGCAAGAACCTACTCTTCCCGGCTGCATCTGTGTGTCCGCTTCGATGGTCTATGAAGTGCATTACCTGAACTTATCAAGGAAATAAATTGCGCACAGTGCTCAAATTATAGCGCCGAAAGTTGAGTGTACTTGCGAGCGGGACCTTTAGCGCAGTAACGAGAGCGCCCTCGCCTTCTGAAATCGTGTGCAAAACAAAATGCAGCCCTTGCATTTCTCCTAAGTCGGGTAATCACTGGCGGCATAGATAAAAACCCGTGCCGTGTTTAGCATTTGTAAACTTTATGATGTGACTGGCCGGTAACTGCATACTCATTTGCAGGATGGACATTTCCTAGCTCTGTCGCCATTACGTCAGCTCGTGTACTGGCGAAGAAGAGGCGAGCACGACGCAAGTCATGCGCAATTCACTTCACGCGAGGGCTAACGCAGTTTCTACCTCAGTGAATACGGGTTTGCGATGTCAAGTGAACCATAATTTCGCCATGCACGTGCGTCAATTTGTTAGCTGTTAATGCGACTTTTTACCTAGTGCAAGCCGCATATCCTGCTATAAATGTGGAACTCCACAGGGAGTATTGTCTTCACGGTGCTGCCGCTGTTGCCAGTGTCAACTTTCGGATAATAACGCTGGGTGTACGCAGGGTTTTGGAAGGAAGAGCTGTGAAATGAAACTATTGCTATACAGAGATCGGTTTGGGGAAGAAAACGAGGCGAAATTTTTGTTTGTTTATGGGGGTTTCACACCCCAAAGCGACACAGGCTATGAGGGATGCCGTAGCGAATGGCTGAAGGAAGTTTCGACCACCTGCTGTTTTTTCGACGTGCACGGACATCGCACAGTATACGCGCCTCTAGCATTTCACCTCCATCCAAAATGCGACCATTGGGGCCAGGATCTAGCACGCGTCTTTCGGGTCAGCAGTCGAGCGCCATAAGCACCGAGCCACCACGAAGGTTGCCAGGCGAAGTCTTGAAGACATGGTTGAGAAAACGCCGAGGCTCACTATATACCCTCTAAATTATACGGATGATTCATGGTGGTACCTGGCGTGCAGCCGCTCTCACGTGTCCCTTGTTTTCAGGCACACGTCGAAAGACCGTCCTTTGGCTTCTGGCAGCAGGTCTAACCCGCCACCTGTAGCGCCTCCTGTCTTGGGGCGATTTTTTTTTGCGGGCTGGGAAACATTGTTTTTGTTTCTTTTTCTCTGCCCATACTAATATAAGTCTTGCGTCGACTTTGCCGGTAACCTCGCCGCAATCGCGCACTTTTTCAGCAACTGAATTCACCTACAATATGTAATTGCCTGCAAAGCAACTAGGCAAACCTAAATACGAAGCTTATAGTTAAGCGTCCAAAGCGCGCCATCCACTCGCGTGAATGGCAGCGGATGCATGCATAACAGAAGTCAGCAAGATTATCCGTCTGCATAAACCCACTTCGGAGAAGATTGCAGCTGCAGTTGAAATTTCAGCTAATATAGCAGTAAAATAACAACTCTGAGAGATCTTGCTTCGGCCTGCACCGAACGCTGCTCAACGGCCTGAGCTCTGGGTATGGACCATTTTCAACAGAGGCCAGCGACAACAAGAACAAATTTCACTTCTGAAAGTCTGCCGTCACGTAAACGAACAACATGCGCACAGCAGTGTGTTGGGCACGCCTGAGCAGGCGAACCACAGCAATCACGTATTGATAACCACTGCGGCGACGCCATGTTGCGCTAACAATGCCAGCAGCCAGTATGGCAGAGGTTCATGATCAAAATAAGCACTCCTCTGGTAAAAATTTCAGACCTGGTGCGCTTTATCTCAAGCACGAAACGCACTGCGTCAAGTACCGCTCAGGTTCTTACTCATTCAGCGGTTTTTTTATATGCTAACTTTGTAATTGAAACTTGTCTCGTATCTCCAATTTTTACAGCGTTGTGTATTTTGCTTGACCTATGCAACGAGATTCATGAGCCTTTGCCTAATCAGGCAGCTGCAGGAAAAAGGCCACTTGGCCTTGTTTTGCGCCAGCAACCACCGTATTCCAGCCAAGTACATAACCTTAACACCGTCCTTGATATTTCAGTACTTTTCTGCACTCTTAGTGGTTATGTATTTTGTTCAGTGCATTTCCATTATGAGTCACATGAGGACCTATGTCCCTTTTCACCGGGAAGTGGTGTAGAATATTCCACTGTCATGCGGGAAGTTCTACATTGGGCAAACGGGCAGGTGTATAAATGTACGCCTAAAAGAGCAGAAGAAAAAGGTGCGCGTCAGCTGTGACGGCCATTTGGCTATGCATTGCAAAACGTGTGACTATTGCCTACCTTGCCGACCACTTTTTTTCACTGTACAGTTATTCGCCATGATGACAACGACCAACTAACAAGTGAGGTTGTAGATGCCTCCGAGATGGTGCGAACTTGAACCAAGTGTGTCATCAGGAAGTCGTTAATTCATCAAAAACTGTAAATTGAATATATGGCGCGAACAGCTGGTGCAGGCGTGCGTATTTCGCTCTGATGACGTTGTCTTCGTCTTAGTGGTTTTCGGTTCTACGCACATTTCCTGCCCAAAACCATTTGTGCTTACTTTATAAACCTCTTGTTAGCCTCATTAAGCATATTAGGTCTATATTTTTCTCAAAATTAAATAATAGTGCACAAAAAATCAGGACAAACGAGAAGACAAGGACAAGCGTCAAATTTCCACTGAGGATTAGGCCAATCGCATGATGAGGAACATAGATATACAGGTGTCGAAAAAATGCAAAAAGAAATGAAACGAAGACAACGTCATCAGGCGCACAATTATACACCTGCCCGTTTGGCCGATGTAGAACTTTCCGCATGACCTTAGAATTTTGTACACCAATGCCCATCGAGAAGAGATATAGGTCTTACTGTATCTAATACATCAGCCGGGCTTTCGCCTCTTGCCGGGCAACGCATCCTGCACAAGCTCAGCAATCTTTCAGGTGCCGTGAATGCTACTTTGAGTTCGGTTTGAGCGTTCAAAGGGAGCAGACGTGTTTTCTCAGGGCTCTCTCTTCGCAGCGCCTAAGCCTTCCTCGCGTCGACGGGCTCCACCATGGAGCCCAGGTGCCCCGGACACGTTCGCCGCGAGCCGAGTGCGTTGAGGCCGCTGCCGAGGTCGGTCAGCCTTAACGCTCGCCCTTGTGATGCTGCCACCCTGACCAGGCTGCTGGTGGCACTGGAGCGTGTCACTCAGGAGGTACAGCTTGCCAACCTGTCCCCGGCCGAGGCGGTTGCGTCAGTTCAAGCCCTGCAACTCCCTGGACCGAGCCGGGAGCAACCACGTGGGTCGGCTGCTGCACCACCACCAGCGGCCTTGGCAACGATGGCGGGCCTCCCCATTACCATCCAGGGGGCCCCAGAGAGTGACTCACCACGTGCAGCCGTGGTCTCGGACGTGGGATACGAGGCCATGGACGAGTCCACTCACCGGAAGCGCCGTCGCTCGCCTTCCCCATCCGCTGGGAACACCGATGGCCGCGGAAGGCAACCACGTGGCGCAACAAGAAGTGGGGCAGGCAGCCTCGCCTCGTCGCCCGGCCGGACCGCATTCCAGGGGACCCGAGCAGCACAATGGCGGGCATTCCGCCTTCGCCCAGACCAGGCCGCCATTGCGAACAGCCCTCCTCCTCTCCGCTCAGCCTCTCCCCACCAAGCGCGAGGGAAGAGGGGCCTCTCTCCCACATCCTCTCCCACGCAAGCTGCCGGGAGGCGAGATACGAGGGAGTCGGCGCCGCCGGGCCGCCGCGAGGAAACAGAGGAAGCGGCTGAGCTGGTGGAGGAAGCGGCCGAGCTGGCGGCGGGCGGTACATTCTCATCCACGCAGCAGCAAGCCGCGCGGAGTGGAACCGAACTGCTGCCTGGTGCCGTGGAGGCAGCCAACGTCGCGGGCCCAGCGGCGACGCCAGGCTGCCCTGGTCAGGGCTTCCACCGCGGTGCAGGTCCCGGACAACGTCCATGAGACATGGCTGGGAGCTGGCGGAGGAGCTTGGGCCGCGGCCTGGAGTCCTGGCAGTCCGCGTCAACACTCGGCGTGGTGTTGTGGCTGAGGACGTGGAGACTGCAGCCACCAAGCACGAGTTGCTCGCCACCGCGGTGATCCGCGGAATGGCTGTGAGCGCCAAGGAGCCTGCCCCACGGAACCAATGCGCTGGCCTGGTGTTCGGGGTGGACGGGCGCCGGACGGTTGCTGAGCTGCTCGCCGCTACGGAATCAGCCGTGCCTATAGTGTCGACGTCGCTGTCTGACAGCACGCTGACTGTCAGATTTGCGGCGCCGGTGCCCCCGGCGCATATTTACATTTGCAGGCGGCGGTTGGCTGTACGGGCCTGCAGACCCCGTCCACTGCAGTGCGGAAGGTGCAGCGGACTGGGCCACACCACCGGGGCCTGCCGGGCTCCACATCGCTGTACCCGCTGCGGGGGCCCCCACGTGCAGGAGGGCGCCTGTCCGCGCCGCAAGCCACGCTGCATTAACTGTGGCGGGCAACATGCGGCCACGGACCCCGCGTGCCCTACTGGCAGCGCGAGCGACATGTGGCTACCGTGCTCACCACGTCGCAGGTGCCTCTGTCTCGGCACGCGGTCCGGGCCATGGTCACCGCGGAAACGGCGCCCCAGGCCTCCCTGCAGCGCCGCACTACACCGCCTGGCACTCTTTCGTACGCAGGTGGTGACCGGCGGACGGAGTCAGCGTAGCCAGCAGCTTCCACAGCGGGACCGGCAGAGACCGGGCCCGCGTACATCCCGCCAGGCATCACTCGCACCTGCTGCCAAATTCCCAGGCCAGCCTACGGTTGCACGGGACCGGGAGATTGAGATGCTCAAGCTCGCCCTGCGGGCGCTTAGCTCCCTCCTTCCGGAGGGCTCAGAAGGACGCCGGGCCTGCTTAGAAGTTGCAGGCTCTCCTCGACTGGATGCCATCCAACATGGCTAGTCGCCGGTCTCCACCACGGATCCCCACAATCCTGCAGTGGAACGTGCGATCTCTTGCAGCGCGGTACTCCGAGCTTTGCGTGCGCATCAACGAAAGCACGCCGGAGGTTATCGCGCTGCAGGAAACATATGTGCGGGTCCACGATGGGGAGCCGCAACGGCGGCTACCCGGCTATGTTGGTTATCAGTCGGCAACTACATGTGAGGAGAAGTCCTGTGCTGCAGTTCCCTGTGAGAACCGCTCCCATCGGCCTGGGAAATCGCGATGTGCAGTGTATGTGCGGCGGGATGTACAACATAGTCTCGTTGGCTCGGTGGCGGCGACAACCGATGCCCAAGAGTGTGTGGTGGTGACAGTGCGCGTCGGTGGTGTCGACACGTCGTGGCCTGTGTTTACGTGCGCCCAGCTGTCGCGTGGAACGCGCTGCGTTTTCGTGCAGTGAGTTCGTGTTGTGCCCCACGCCGAATCATCTGTGGGGACTTCAACGCTCACCACAGTGCGTGGGGCAGTGTGCACCACTCCGCGCGAGGAGACGACCTGCACGACACAGCAATGCAGCTGGGACTCACACCAATGAACACCGGCGAGCCCACCTTCCGACGACGCGGAGCACCCGGCTCCTGCATCGACGTTGCCTTCGCATCCAGAGGCATCGAGGCGATATGGCACCGATCACCATCTCTCTGGGGCTCGGACCACTACTCCATCCTGATTGAACCCACTGCGACGGAGGCGCGCGCCACACGCACATATTCCATTGTCAACTAGAGTGCGTTCAGGCAGGCTGTAGACGAGGCGGCCGCTTCAGGCGCCCCATTTTTCACCAGTCTGGTACGGAGCACCCTCGCATCCACCCGAAGAGCAGAGGTGAGGGCGGGGCAGCCCACACCTCACAACAAACTGCTCGAGCTGCGCGAAAAAAGGGACCACGCAGAGCGAAGGGCGTGACGGACAGACAGGGGCGCCGACTGGATGGTCTACATCCGCCTGGACGCGGCAGCGCGCCGCCACGCGAACTAACTGTAGCGCCGGCAGTGGGCTTCGTTATGCCAAAGGATGGATGAAGACGCCAGCTCGCGGAGTCTGTTCGACAACCTGCGGCGCATCACGGAACCACAGGCAAACCCGCAGCCGCTTGCCGCCCTGACGATATCTAGCGGGCTCAGCGACGAAGAGCTCGCTGAGCGGTTTGCCGACCGGTTCGTGCCGCTAAGCACTGCAGGTGCAGCTAGCATGGCTGCACTCGAGAGCCCCGGAAGCGGTGCCACTCCCTCTCTCGTCACCTCGGAAGGTCCTTGCGACGCGCCTTTCACCGCGGCGGAACTGAACAACGCGCTGCAGCGCTGCCGCCGCCGATCGGCGCCCGGACCGGACGGGGTGACCTACCAGATGCTGCGAAACCTGGATGCGGAGCAACGACAGATCCTCCTGCAGCAGATCAACCTGGTGTGGGAGCACGGGGAGCTACCGGAAGACTGGCGCACCGCTGTCGTCTGTCCTGTCCGAAAGCCAGGGCGCCCACCTACGGAGCTGACCGGATACTGACCAGTGGAACTAACATCGGCGGCGGATAAGCTCATGGAGCATATAGCGTTGCAGCGTTTGAACGAGCGAGCCGCGGATGCTGATTTGTTTGACGAGCGGCAGATTCGATTTCGGACGTCGTCACGGCGCTGGAGCATGCCAGGGCGGCAAGACAGGTTGCGCTGCAGCTGCTGCTGGACTTCTCGAGCGCTTTTGACAAAGTCCATCGCGCACAAATTCTCGCGGTGCTCGAGGGAGCAGGTGTGAGCGGGCGCCTGTTGCAATATGTTCGCGGCTTCCTGAGCGGACGCACCATGCGCGTACGAGTAGGGGGCAATTTCTCCGAGCCTCGTCCGGTGAAACTGGGCGTGCCGCAGGGGTCTTTCAGATCCCCGTTTTTGTTTAACGTGGCCATGTCGGTGGTGCCGGCCTGCCTCCCTAAGAGCGGCCGACACCATGTGTACATGTCCATGTATGCGGACGACATTGCTCTGTGGTGCCGGGGGCCACCGGGCGAGGCGCTACGCGTGCGGGAGTGCCTGCAGGGAGCGCTGACAGCAATTGATGCCTGCTTGCGCGGCCCAGGTCTGTCGCCGAGCGCGGAAAAATCGGTAGCCATGGCTTGCGTTTCCCTCTCGCGCGCGCGCCTTGCGCCACTGTTGCTGGACGGGACTCCGATTGTTTGGCGTAAATGAGTGCGGTACCTTGGCCTCGACATCGACTGGCGCCTTTCCTTCCGCCCCGCGGCGACCAAGGCCTGTTTGCAGATGAAGAGGATCACCGCCGCCGTGCACAAGCTCACCGCTCGAGGCCAGGACATCTCACAGCAAGCCGCGCTGCGACTGTACAACGCCGCAGCATTGGGGGCGGCACTCTACGCGTTGGCGCTCGTCTCGGTGCGCAAGCCGTGCTGGAGGAAACTGGAGCTCCAGCACCGCAAGTCCCTGCGCGTGTGCCTCGGCCTGCCTAAGAACTCCCAGTGCGCCGCAACACTGGCCGCGGCAGGAGCGTGGCCTCTCCAGCTCCAAGCAGCGCGCTGGGCATTGCATCATATCGACCGTCTCCATCGCGCACCGGACGGCGGCTCGCTTCTGCAACGAATACGCACGCACCAACGCTCACGAATGGGTGCGGCGTTACAGGAATATGAGCGCCTCACAGAAGCCGCCCCCCCCCCCCCCCCTACGGCCCCTGCCCGCCCTGGCCTGCTGCCTCGGAGATACAGCGAGAAATCGTCGGCATTGCGGGAAAGCGGAGCACACCCCTGTGCACTGTGCAGCTGCTGACCAGAGCCGTCCTACACGAGAAGCTTCAAGACCATCTCCTCGTGTACAACGACGGCTCAGTGGTCCGCGAAAGCCACTCCCTCGCAGCGGCGGCTACTATACCCGCCCTGCGGCTGCACAGCCAGACACACACCACCTTCCTGGGCTCCTCCACCACGGCGGAGCTGATTGGGATCCAGCTGGGATTGGACCTGCTGCTCTCCATCGTCCCTTCGCCACCCAGGAGTGCTCTGCTGTGCGACTCCCGCGCGCCCTCACCCGACAGTAGTGCAAGGGCGTGGTACTCCATTAGTGCGCGACATCCGCGCAAGCGTCTCGTGCTTAGCGCAGCAAGGATGCGTCGTGCGCTTACAGTGGGTGCCCGGCCACTGCGGCATCACCGGCTACGAGGAGGCTGACGAACTCGCGACCGCCGCACACCAGCTACCGCCACGAGATCTCCCCCTTGCGCTGGAGGTCGTGCGAGCGGTCATTCACGAACATCTCCGACGGCAGCACCCCGACCCACGCATCGCCAGCATCAACGGCTGCCGCGCTCTATCGCGGTCGCAACGCGCAATGATCCTCCGTGCGCGCATCGGCTGCTTGTGGCCCGGGGACCAACGGGTGCGTCACGGAATCGCGACGAGTGAAGAGTGTGATGGATGCGGTGCAGTGGAGACAATGGACCACCTGCTCTTTCGCTGTACCGCGTTCGCTGATGCTCGTCGCAATATGCTCGCGGCCTACAGAGAGCTGGGCCTGCTCCCGGACTCGCTCAAGACACTACTGTGGCCGCAGGGCAGTGCGCGCACCCGTGAGCGAACAATGTGCGCGTGTTTTTTATTTTCCTTCTCTGACTGTACGCGCGCACGACCTGGACAACTTTATTTGGACTCTGTAAATAGTGTAAATATGACTACTCCCTATGTCCTTTCTTGCTATCCCCTCACCTCTTTCGTTTCTCTTCTTCATACTGCCTTCTAACCTTAATTTCCGCTGCCCCAGCTCAGGTGCCGCCGATTCAGTGATGGCAGATGCCGGGGTGAGCAAAAATCTTTTAACTTCCTTTTTATTATATTTTCTTGATTAAACACTTACTACGACTACTACAATGCAACTTTCACGTGTTACTGCTGGCCGATGTTCGATTTACAGCATCTCACATACACGTTCTTATACTTCTTTCAGGGACCTGTCAATCAGTTCATTCAAATTCGCCGCTTGGTTAGAGTCAAATTTAAATCAGGCCGTTGCAGACGGCTTGCGCCTCTACTATTTCTATCTCACCTTCCTGCCGTTATGAGATACAGATAATGTATCGGACGCACGCGCTAATGGAAGATCCCCCACGGTGCAGCCCCCGTCAAAAATATACAGTCCAAGGAGTACGCTACAAAGCTGTTTAGCGGGACTCCCTCCTCATACACGAAATGTTTCAGGGAGGCTTTCAAAAATTTTCAAAAATAGGCTTTTTGGTTGTTAAAGACAGCTTCTGTGGCCTAGTATTGTGGTGCTGCGCAGGACGACATCTCGATGAAGACTCGTTCCTCGCCCCCCCCCAGGCAAACGCCAAAAAGTATATATATATATATATATATATATATATATATATATATATATATATATATATACATACAGACACTGAGTACGTCACACGCACGCGCTGAGCATCACAAGAGTAAAGTACTCCAAAACCATTATAAACAATCGTGGCCGCTTTGCACTCTGAAGAACCACGCCTTTTCGCCTGTAGTCCTTGACCCAAACAGAATCTCCTGGCACAAAAAGGTGAAGGGCAGCATGCCTGCGATCCTAATTTTGCCTCTGATTCTCCCTGAAAGCTGCGTCTTTGTCCCGCGCTTCTTTCAGATTGGGCGTCTTAGCTGGCTACTCCTTTGGTTGGAGAGGCAAGGTAGTGCGGAGCCGCCGCCTCTTGAGTAGCTCTGCTGTCCTTTTGTGTAGGGGTCCCGGCGTGTCCCTGTACTCTAACAAAGCCAGATGTAGGTCACAAGAATTTACAAACAGATCTTTCACGGTTTTAACCATTCTTTGTACCTCCCCGTTTGCCTGCTGGTACCTAGGGCCACACGTCACACTTTTGAATCCATCAACCTGCGCGAACTGTTTCAACTCTTGGCCGACAAATAGACCACCGTTATCTGATACCACCGTTTCCGGTATGCCGTGCGTAGAATGCACCATTTTTCTATGATAAATACCTTCAGTGCTGCTAAGAGAGGTCAGCGGACACAATACCGGAAATCAAGAAAAGTAATCCACCATGAGCAAGTAGTCACAGCATTTCACGTGGCAGATATCCGCCGCAACCCTTTGGCATTGCAGAAAAGCCGTCTCGGTCGGAATCATCGGCTTGCACGGCTGGAGGCGAAATTGGGAACAAGCGCGGCAGTCGGCATTGAATACCGCAAGTTGAGAGCGTAAGTCTGGCCACCACACGGACTCCCATCCCCCTGTTCTACATCTCACAACACCCTGGTGGCCCTCATTAAGCAGCTTTAACATTCTGCTTCTAATGCAGTGTGGCATAACAAGGCGAGTGCCGTGCATGAGGACACCTTTACATACGCTCAAAACGGCACGATCCTTCCTACAGGGCCTTCAAACGGCCGATAACGAAGGTAGACTAGGTCAGCCCTCACGGACATAGCGACACAATTAACATACGACAAGTCTAGTCCGTTTGTTCTTCGGCTACTAGCCTGAAGTGCTCCGACTCGATTAACTCCAATACGGCAAAATTACAGTTGACTTCATCGACCGAAAGAAAGTTCTTCGTCTTTTGGCCTCGCATTGGTGCTCTGGAGAGTGCATCAGCTATTTACAGATTTTTGCCCGGGACATATTGCACCTCGAAACTAAACTCCATTAGCCGCATTCTGAACCTTTGAATGAGAGGCGGATCCAGATAAAGTGGAGTCTTTCCTAGCAAAGAAACCAACGGTTTGTGATCCGCTTCTAGAATAATGTGCAGTCCACACACATAGCTTTCGAGTTGTTTTGCGGATCATGTTACAGCTAACGTCTCGTTTTCAGTTAGCGCATAGCGCATCTCAGTTGCTCTCATTGACCTTGAGACAAAAAACATGCGACCGATTTTTTTATTCGGCTGAAGCGCTGCGCAGACCCACTCAGTGTCCTCTTGCTGCAGTTGACCCAAAGGTGTCGTTTGTTCAGCCAACTCTGAAACCCTGAAATGAATAGTGAGTAATGATTAGCAAGATCTAAAATATGCGCATTTCTGCAACGTTCGATGGCGGCTTTAAATTTTTAGTTGCGCGAAACTTCGTTGTATCCGGGCGTATGCAATATTGGCTCACGCGGCACACCAGAAGACAAAGCTCCTTTACACTAAACTTTCTATTTTTTTTCGTTTAGGGTCATGCCGCTTAAGGCCAAGCGTTCCAAGGCGCGAAACAACCGTTTGTCGTGTTCCTTCTGAGTAGGGCCAAAGATTACCATTCGAAAATTTGTGTATGGGAGCCGACTGGTTTGTACTGGTTCTTCAGGAACCAGCAGGAAACCTCCTGGCTTCCTGCTTGTTGTTCCGGTTTCAGCCCGGTGCTTATACTGGTTTTCTGCTGGTCGTTCTGATTCCAGCATAAGGATTTTTTGTTGTTCTGTTCGCAGATCTTTTTTGTTAATAATATATCCTTCAGCTAACAGAACTTTGCAGCTATAGTAGAATACAACTTAAAAAAACAGCAGTTGCGAACACTCGGCCATGATCCGCGGCGTACTGTATTACTCCGCTGGCCCATCGCTATAGTAAACGAAATAAACTTTTTAATGTTTGACTATATTAAACAAGCAAGGCATTAAAATTGTAACTCCAATAATTTTTTTCTTGCAATCAGTTTGCTGCTTAGGGAACAAGAAAAGTTTTAACAACGGTCTACTGTTTTGTCGTGGAGGAAATCTGTGCGGCGGTCGTTAACTTGGGCGGTACTTCACTGCAGACTTAAGTAGTATCAGACTATAAACCTATCTGACTAGGAGCGCAAGAAATTGAATAAAAAGTCAGAAATTTAATGAGATAACTTTGCTTATTAACTATTCACCACTAACACCTGTGGGACACCCATCAAGGCGGAAAGCTGGGCTAGTTGGTGTTTCATCATGAATTAAAAGACTATCGCATATAACAAAGACACAGACATAGAAGTAGACAGGACGAGCGCTAATCCTGTCTACTTCTATGTCTGTGTCTTTGTTATATGCGCTAGTCTTTTAATTCATGGGGACACCCATCTTGGGGGTATATATAAGCAAGAACCCATGTGGTATTAGAATGTGAGCACAAGTAACACATGGAAGTTGTATGTATATTTTAGGGCTTTACTGTTGCTAGTTGCTGCTTTTCAAGACGGGGTTTGAAGCTGTACTTGAGTTTCTACTATGGGCAGGTTTGCATGGTCCTGCAGGATGAGTTTACCAATATACCGCAGGTTTCAAGTGTTTTTTTTTTCGTGCTTATGTTTAGGAAGTTAAAATTTGTTTTTTATGCTTCAGAAATGTTCAAAAATTAAAGGATATATCCTACGAATGATTTATCTAAACTGAATTAAATGTAATGCTTCGATGATATATGGACGCTAATGTCTCCAACACCTACTGATTCCATAGGCTACAGGTTCCATCAGCTGCTTGTTCCAGTAGCTGCTGGGAATGTGCTAATAAACCAGTACTACTGGAACCAGTAGGATTCCAGCGGCAAACCAGCAGCAAATTTTCACATGGGTAAGGACATAGTTTGTTAAAGGGAAGTTAAAATGGTTTCCTGAAAATTGGCGGCTATACAAGAATTCGAATTATGAAGCTTCTAGGTAAAGCATACGAAGTAGTTTTGCGCTAGCATTTAAAATTGTGACGTACTGACCAATTAAAGCCTCAACTACGGTGAACTATCATTTAGTTACCATCATTTAGTTCATTCTAACCTCGACGGTGCTCAGGTTTCTTCTTTGTGCGATGAAGGTGCGCGGGGAAAATAATGGTGACGTCATTGCTTCAGAGACTTCAGATATGCGCTGCATTTGTCTGCATGATGCCCTTCGTCTTCCTATGCACAATGCTTCCTGAGCTTCACCTTCGCCGGCATTCGTTTTCTTCCTTGAAAAAACCGTTTCTTCGCTGGGAACATATTGCCGCTATACGTGACGTGACCACTGCGGCCTCTGCCTGTCGCTGTGCACGGCAGAGAAGTCTGAACACTGACGCCACTTTAGTCGGCGGTTACGCTCCGTTTCAAATGCTGGCGGAAAAAGATTTCGCATGCTTTACCTACAAGTTCCAAACATTCGGCTGGTTAAAACTCATCTAATTCTTAAACCTCTTCACTTGCCCTTTAAGTTCATGACCCCCGGAATTCCATCAAGAATATCACACATTTGTCTTTGAAAATACTCCGGAGCCAAAGTTACGCCAAATGGCAGCCTCTCACAGCAATAACGGCCAAAAAGAGTATTGAATGTTGTGAGCAGTTCACAGTTCCTTGCTAACATCACTTGGTTGAAACCAGAGTTCGCGTCGAGTTCGGAAAAATAAACTGACTGCACGAGTGAGCAACCAGCCTGTCCCAGCATCGCATCCATTCGATAAGCTTCGGACAACTTTGCGTCTCGTAGTCCAACTACGAAACGGTCGATCAAGAATAATCCGCTTTTTTATCTCCCCGTAGTCACATCTATCGGCCAGCGTATGTAACAACATGTTCGCCTGGATCTTGGTGGCGGCGATGGAAGCACCCGCTTTCGTAGGCCAAGTTTCGTGTGGCGACAAAATCGGTATTGAACTGTTTCTTCACAACGTCGTATTTCTTCGAGTCTTCCTTGCACAAGCTGAAAGTCTTGAAAATGCTGCGTGCCTGTCGTCCCATCGTGTACAGCAACGTACGCACCTGAGCCTCTTGAGGTCGCTCATAAAGTCCTGAGGCGAATCGGTAGTAATCCAATTCTTGTATCCACGCCCGCCAATCGGACGTCTTGTCAAAGATGAAGCTCGCTGGTGGCTGCAATAAAAAAGCTTTGAAGAAACATTCGTTTCCTGTGACATTTTCCATTGCTGCTATCCGGCTGGTATACAATGATGCTGGCGGCCGGCAACAGGCAGCGATATCTGCAGTGGGTACACTATATTTTGGACAGCGACTCCCGACACAATTTTTTTCTTGCTGGACGACACCTCGATAATGACTCCTGCGTCCCCGCCGCTCCCTCCTGGTGAACGCCAAATGATAAAACACCCCGCTTTATTTCCACGACAAGTATATACGCAGACACTGAGTACGTCACGCACCTGCCGAGCATCACATGAGTACACGTGCACATCAGGAGCAGTATTGCCACAAGTATTACGAGTGTTGGCGGACAACAGAAAACAGTTGAATCGTTTTAAGTAGTAAGCTGCTTAACTAATTTTTAATAATTATATTTTTAACTAGTAGAGATTGGCATCTAGTTGGGATTAGAGATTTGTAGCTGGTCGTTATTCTAGCCATGCAGTTTTTAGAATTTCGAAAACGTGATTATTCTCTGCGCTGTGGCTCTACACAATTTGGCTACATCTTGCCAAAATACATGCGCTTTCGGAAAGCATGCAGGCAAAGCCACCTCTCAATTGCACGTGAGGGGTTAAAGCCGAATTTTTTCCAGCAACAGCTAGCGCAAAGGATAATTGCGTTTTCTAAATTCTAAAACTGGCATGGCTATACTAATGAACAGCTACAAATCTCTAATCAAAATTAGGCGCGTAACTCTATAACCTAAAAGATAATTATTAAATATTATTTAGACAATTTACTACGTAAGATGATTCAACGGTTTACTGATATCCTCCAACATTGGGAATAGTACGCCGGAAAACCTAATTTTTACTCCAAAATGTCTATTTTTGAAAATTTTTTTCTTCCCTGAAATACCTGGTAGAAGTATAATGTTTGGGAGGATTGAGGACGCAAAGCCATTCCTCTTTAAAGAGGTTACGGTCGCTGAGGATGCATAACGAAGCATAATACAGGCCTCAGAAGCAAACGCCTTGCGAGTGTAGCTCAAAGCGCGATTGAGTGTTCACTAACTCAAGAACCGACTGCGGTTTTAGAGGGAAAATAGCAGTTATTTAACAGTCATCTCACCAACCGCGAACAGCATGTTGTAATGAATAACTTGATCTCTAAACCGCAGGCCGTGCTGACTTGGGTGCCACAGGGCTCAGTACTGGTACCGAACTTTTTTCGCTTTACGTAAATGACTTTCCGTCAACCTTAAAATATTCCCAATCATTAATGTACGCTGATGACACAGTGTTAGTATTTATAGGAGACCCAATAGGAGAACTAAACAGCAAAGTAAACGAAGAAGTAGTTACGGTCTTAAAGTGGTTTACTACCAACCAGCTAACTGTTAATACACAGGAAACAAAATACACTGTGCTCAGCTCAACGGGAAAAAATTTAAACTACAACAAAATCACCTTGCATGTAAACAGTGAGCCGATACACAATGTAACAAGTTTAAAATACTTAGGTGTGCATTTCAATTCTGACATGCAGTGGAGAAATCACATAAAACAAGTTTGTTGAAAACTTGCATATGGATGTCACATACTCTTGAAAGAACGAGGATATTTTGATTGCTCGATTCTATGCGTACTATATTTTGCCTTTATACATAGTTAAGTTACTGCATAGAATCCTGGAGCAACACATAAAAAAAATAAAATAAAATAAAATAACACATACCCCACATATCTTGAACGCATAGTCCGACTACAAAAGAGAGCCCTAAGAATCATCACATATTCCAAACACAGTTGCCCTAGCAAGCCACTTTTTCAGGCAGCCCATATTTTACCTTTACATTCAATTTATACGTTAGAAACTGCCCAGACAATACATAAAATACTGCAATGCAATAAGCCGTTTCAGCAAAGTATTTTTATAGCTACTAAAAAGGACACTAGAGCTGCAAGTTCAAATCATTTTAACTTATAAATATGCCGCAATGCATACTGGAAAAGGATGACTGAGTACAATGGTGCACTAATACAGAATGGCTTTCCTAATGATGTTAAAATTAAAAGCAATTTTCCAAAATCCCTCAAAATGTTCTTGCTGAGTCTAATTTTCAGGATGGTCGGAAAGGTAAATTTTGGACGGAATAATTTTGTTAATGTTATGTGCAAAGAATGTCCGCATGAACTGCAATTGTATATACGGACATTTTTAAATAAAATTGATGCGCAAAGAATGCGTTGCGATTTTATTTTGAATTTCTTTATGCGAGAAATATTCTCTCCACTTGCTGTATTTGCAAGGTATCTTTGTGATTGACCCGACACTAGCTTTGGCTACGGGTTCAGTACCATTGTACATAATTTTCTTGTGCTTATTTCAGTTTTCAAATAAAAAAACAATTTATGCGCCTTTACTTTCCTCAGAATAAACAGTCCAAACCTTCCACTGGTATTCAGAAAACGAAAGGCGCAAAATTTCTCCACTTTGTACGTGCATGCCACTGCCTATTAACAGCGCGACTGATGTCTTCAGTGACGCAGTGAGCCAGTTACACTTTTTCTGGCATTTACACATAATAATTTCATAGGTACCCCCATAATTTCTACATCGTTACGCAACCGCAGAGGACTACACAGGAAGACGAGTTACGTGTCCAGTGCTGGCCTCTGAACGGTGAACAGATACTCGCCTAAATTTAAAAGTTACTCAGTTCCATTGCGAGGCATGATAATATTACTGTTATCCGTGGATTCCGAAAATGCGATGACCTTCGGCGAGAGATGATCCAGCAGAGTATTTAAAATCAAGCTTATGAACTGCTAAGTTTCGGCACCTCTTTGTAAGAAGAGGTTCGCATATGGACGGTAGTAATACCACGTTTCGTTTTTGGAATAATGTAAATTTTAATTCTCATCAGCGGTGACAAGCAAGGAATCCTGGCTTTCAGGGTGGGTTGAACAAAAACCACACTGCCGAAAAGCGCACGCAGCCACACAGAAGAGCACGCGTCACTGGCCGGTGAACTGGTCACTCCGTGTTTTACTTGACACCTGAGCTGAAACAGAGGTGCTCAGCTATTACGACGCAGCCTATTTCCAGTGCCAATATCCACGCAGCCAACAAGATGATAAACATTCTGTCGCAGGGGAATCCTTGTGTCACAGGGAATGCACGTGAAGGGTATATGTACACATAGTGCACATCGCCCAGTGGCCTGTCCCAAGGGGCGCGGCTGCTTGCGCTTCGCAGTGATAAAGTCTCGGATTAGCCGCCATACTTTATCAGTACTTTCACCTTAAAGCGGGGCTTCAGGAAAGCCACATCTTACCGTTTGAAGTGGTGGGCATGTATTGTTCGACACATCAGTTGATTTCATACTCTTCCATTGCAGAGCCAGTCTTTCTTTCTCCGCTGACAAAATTTCATGCTCCGACTGGTTTTATTGACATGGCCGTGTTCTTTTCGAAAATTCCGTGGATAAGGGATCAATGTATTGATTTGTACAAGCTTAAAGCAGGTCGCTGTATCGATCGCTTCATGCAGAGACGCGACACATCAGTACCTAGGCCAGAAAAGACGCCTGGTCCTTTATTGCACATAGATTTACAGCTGCGACTGCAGCGAGAGAAAGGGAAAGGAAGAAGGGGCGTTGGCACGTTATCAGGCCGCTTGCTTGATAGCCATATCTGATACCTCTTCTTTCCTCTGTGAAAAGATCAGTTTTGACAATGCTCTAAGAAATTTGCCGAAACTCGTGATCACAAGTCAGCCGTTTAGGTTCCAGGCGTGGCCGGGTTGTCCTGCGTGGAATGGCTGGCATGCTTGATCCAGTAGCTGCGCCTGATGCTGTGAGCTGAGTGCTTGTGGCAAGTCCATCACGTGGCTCACCTTGACCATCGGCGGTACCAGGACTTGAGGTTCTGCTAGGCTTGGAGTGGATGTCCGCCTCGTCGTCGCTGTCATCGATGACGTTGTAGTGCTCTTGGGTTCGCAGCAAATGTTGCCTATTCCGCCTTAGAAGACGGTCGTTGTCCGTTCTCACGATGTGCGATCGTGGAGCCACCTTCTGGAGAACCATCGCTTTGCGCGACCATTGGCGGCCGTCACGAACCCGCACCGTGTCTCCTTGCTGCAGTAGCGGCAGTAGATTGCCCTTGGACGACTGGCGGTGCTTGACTACCGGGCGCTCCTTTTTCGACGCCGCATTCAGGCAGAGTAGTGCGCAGCCGACGACCCTGCAACAGTTCTCCCGGTGATTGTCCGTCCTCTAATGGGGACGCGCGATATGATAAAAGACCCATCCAGAAGTCGTCACGAGCCTCTGCAGTTTTCTTCATAATGCGCTTCACTATTTGTACTCCTTTCTCGGCCAGACCATTCGACCGCGGAAATTCAGGCCTCGAAGTAATATGGACAAAGTCACAGCGCCGTGCAAACTCCGCCAACTCTTGGGAAGCAAACTGAGGTACGTTGTCGGTACACACTTGGGCAGGAATTCCGTACCGCGCCAATATAGTCGCAACCTTCGTAACGACTTCGCGCGCCGTGGTGACGGCGAGTTTCTCAACGTCTGGAAAGTTTGAATGCGCATCAAACATCACTACGTACATGTCACCAGCCAAATGAAAAAGGTCGATTCCCACCCGGTGCCATGGCACCTTGGGTGTTTGCCACAAAATAAAAGGGTCAGATGCTTGCTTGTAGGCGTACTTTTGGCATGCGCTGCATTTGCGAATGAGCGTTTCAATGGCACCGCCCATTCCTGGCCAGAAGATCAGGCCCCGAGCTCTGGCTTTACTGTTATTCAGCCCAAGATGTCCCGCTTGCAACTTCTGCAGCATCTCCACTCTCATTGTCCTCGGTAGGACAATTTTGCATCTTTTCAGCAGTATTCCATCAATTTCCGATAGTTCTGCTGCAAATGGCTTTAACTCTCCTTCAATCTTAGTTCCTTGTGCCACCTGCTCTAAGACTTTGCTCAAGTATGGATCCGCTAAAGTCTCACTTTGCAGGCGCTGTTTTGTTGGTGTGCTTACTATGCTTGAGAGGATCTGTACAGCATGAACGTCGACGTCTTCGGTTGACTCCAGGACGGCACGAAGGGCAGGAGCACGGGACAGCATGTCCGCCAACAGCAGGTCCTTGCCAGGAATAAACTGCAGTTCATAGTCGTAACGAAGAAGACGAATAAAGAAACGTTGCAGCCTTGGTGGCATATCTCCGATTGCCTTTTTCGCGATTGCCAGCAAAGATCTGTGATCCGTTTCAATGACAATCCTGCGGCCATATACCAGCTGGTGAAACTTTTCGCATGCGAAAACAATGCCCAGGGTTTCTTTCTCGATTTGCGAGTACCGTGTTTCGCCATCGGTGAGCGCTCGCGAAGCGTACATGACTGGGCGCCACTCACTGCCATGCTTCTGCAACAATGCTGCGCCTAACCCTAGCCCGGATGCGTCAGCCGAAATTTTGGTTTCTTTCTTCGCGTCGAAGAAGGCCAGCACAGGAGGCGTTGTTAATGCTTCGCAGACCTCTTTCCACTCACGCTCATGAGCCGAACTCCAGTCGAAAACGACGTTCTCCTTTACCAAGCTGCGAAGTAGGGACGTTTTATCGCTCAGTCGAGGCACGTACTTGCGGAAACAGTTAACGACTCCAAGCATCCTGCATTTTTGTCATTCGGGTGTGGCATAGCCTGAATGCTTGAAATTAGATCAGAACTCGGCAGTATGTCATGTTCACTGATAAAGTCTCCAAGAAATGTTATTTTCTTCACACCGAAGGCACACTTCTCACGGTTGAACGTAAGACCAGCTTCATCTGCCCTTCTCAGTGCTGCTCGCAAGCGCTCATCATGCTGCTGCTTGCTGTTGCCACAGATTAGCACGCCGTCCACATATACATGAACCCCTGGCAGGCCGTCGAAGATCTCTGCGAGCGTCTTCTGGAAGACCTCACTAGCAGACGAAATACCGAAAGGGAGCCGAAGGAATCGGTAGCGGCCGAACGGAGTCGCAAACGTGCATATCCGCGACGTGGCTTCATATAACGGTATCTGGTGGAATCCGGAGTTGGCGTCAAGGCGGGAAAACAGTCGCGCCCCTGACAATTCGCACTCAATGTCTTCACGTCGGGGCATAGGGTAGTGCTCACGCATGATGTGCTTGTTAATTTCTCTTGGGTCCATGCACACCCGGAGGCTTCCATTCTTTTTGCGAACTATGACCAAGGGACTTACCCATTCGGTGGGCTCGTCTACCCTTTTGATGATAGACGCCTTCTCCATGCGGTTGAGCTCTTCCCGTAGTGGTTCCCTTAGTGAGAAGGGTACCCTCCTAGCTGGTTGTACCACTGGAACCGCACCGGGCCGCAGGACCATCTTGTAGTGTCGTTTGACGCAGCCGGTTCCACTGAAAAGGTGCGGGGCCGTTTGCTCTGGTGTTTCATGCCCATTTTGCTCGTTAACGGCATCGACAACTGTTGGGATGAGGCTAAATTGCAGGCACGTGTTAAAGCCAAGGATTGCTTGTCGGCCCTTTTTCACGATAAAAAAATCCGTCTCGTGCTTGGATTTGTCCAGGAGCAGTAATGCTGTGGCGACACCCACGTGCTTGATAACGCTGTTATTGTAGGCAGTAAGAACCGCTGTACTCTTGCGCAGGGGCTTTGTACTGCAGATGCGTCGAAAGATGCTGAGGGGAAGAAGGTTTGCCTGGGAGCCCGTGTCAACTTTGAAACTGATGACGCATCCGGCAATCTGGCCTTGCATTGTCCAATCTAGCCCTGCTTGCCTGTTGACACCACATATGCTGACGTCCAAAACTTGGAAGTTTTCATCGCTTTATACCTCTTCCTGTATTTGGTTGACTTGGCGACTTCTGCAGCACAACGAGAAATGATTCATTCTGTTGCAAGTGTAGCAGCGCTTCCCGTAAGCTGGACATTTTCGCCGCGCATGCGCCTGGTTGCACTGCTTGCATCGAATCCCCCTTTCTTTACCAGGCTGGTTTCTTACGGCGTAGTCAACGTGGACGTCGCCTTTGGACCAGGTAGCATTTTGCTGCGCGGCAATCTCCACTGCCTTACACATCTCTTCTGCTTTCTGCATTGTGAGACTCTTATCTCGTAGCATTTTTTCTCTGAGCGGGGTACTATTAGTGCCGAAAACAATCTGGTCTCGTACCATGGATTCTTCAAGGCCACCAGAATTGCAGAGTTTAGCTTGCGTTCTGAGGTCTCGTGCAAAGGGCTCAAATGGCTCGGACTCACCTTGCACCCGCATACGAAATTCGTGCCTCTCGTAGACTTCGTTTTCTTTTTCGTCGAAGTAAGTGTCAAATTTCTTGAGCAGTGTGTCGTAATCATCTTTGGACTCATCTTTCGCGTAGCTGAAGTTGTTGTAGATGTCCAGTGCCTCGTCGCCGGCAGCGCTTAGAAGGATCGCTGCTTTGACCACTGCTGACCTTGGGGTGGCGGTCGACGTCGCTGTCAGGAACAGTTGCAGCTTCTGCTTGAATATTAGCCAGTTTCTTCTGACATTCCCAGTCAACTGAAGTGGTCCCGGCGGTTTCACGATGCCCATTGCTTCGGCTGCTTGAAAAATCCAGCTGGGCACACCGGGCCACTTCTGACACCATGCATCGATCGCTTCATGCAGAGTCGCGACACATCAGTAGCTAGGCCAGAAAAGACGCCTGGTCCTTTATTACGCATAGATTTATAGCTGCGACTGCAGCGAGGGAAAGGGAAAGGAAGAAGGGGCGTTGGCACGTTACCAGGCCGCTTGCTTGATAGCCATATCTCATACAGTCGCAAAAAGAAAACACACAGAATAGAGTTTCTTATGACACCTGTTTTGAGTTAGTGATAACAGCTTAAACATCACACATGTACGAATAAGACGCAGCCATGAACTTTTCGTTGCCAGGGCAGCATGCGAGACGCAAAAATGCAAAATTGTTTATGCAAAATAGTTTATAGCTTCCGACTCGATGCTTAGTAAAGATTGACGAAAGTAAGGGACTGCAGATATCGGTAGTTTTCATTTCGAAGTGAGGCTACGGACGACGGAAAGAATGGAATGAACTGGAGCGACAGGTCAACGATATGAAGATCCAATTCAGACTACGGTATAAAATGAAGTGCGATAACGTGACCACGACAACTTCGCCTGGTCATAAAAATATTTCACGACGACAGGAGTGACGAATCAAATCTTTGTTATTTTATTCTTTGGATTCCTTAGGTGAATTCACACCCCACCCCAATGATCCCTGCCGAAAATTTCCATACAACGGAGAAAGCGGATTCATACGTACAGAATTATGGAACTACGGACTCCACAGTGTACGGGTATCCGCGTTCATCCGTACTTGACGGATTCTTATGGACCTCCGCCTGTTATGGACTCCGTACAGTTGAACTGAACGGACTCCACAGCAGTCCGTAAGTGGTGGACTCCACATATTTGTGCGGGCTCCGCACTACCATGTGGAGGGCGATTCAGCCCGGATTACAATTGCACACTGTGAAAATGCAACAGCATGCATGCAGCTTTTAGCAATATGAGGCAGCTATACAGTTCTATATTCGTATTGATTATTATTTGCAGAAGTAAAAATTCACAGTGAGACTGAAATATGTACGGTATATAGACAAAATTTTGTGGGATGCAGACTCGAGAAAAAAAATTATTTCTGCATTGTCTCAATATGCAGTCAGCTGGTATTTTTGCAAATGGAGCACGTATGTGCCCTCATGAACCAATGATTTTGATTGCCTTGCTTCGCCTAAAGAAATATTTTTCTGCAAACCCACATCATGCAAACTTTTCTCCATATATGACTCTACATGTATGTGTTGACATGCATGAACAGCACTCACTACCAGTGTAAGTGCTGCTAAAATGTACAGCTGAGCAAAGTACTTTAAATATCTTTAATTCATATATGTAGCCACTCAATTTTTCAGCACTTTCAGCATGTCGCCAAGGGATCTATTTATGCTGCGACGCTTCTATCACTGACGGCTCGTGCACCAAGTCGCTCATTACAAGTTGTAGGCCTCAGCGCCTTCCACAACTTCAGTTGCTTATGAGTAATGAAGCTTTTTCTTAATATTCAGAATTAGTGGATGTCTGAAGCAACCCCGCATGGCCACAAGTCAATGTCCTGGATGCAGCTTCTTGCCCGCAGTGCGAAAGGGTCCAGCTGTTTGTTTTCGCCTCATAACGCTGCCTAGCATATTTGGATAGAGTCGCTGTGTAATCTCCAGGAACCAAAGCCATTCTCTTTGCAAACAGTTAGGCTACTTGAGCACGTCACTTACAAGTAGGGGTTCGACATTTCAGATAAAACCAAAATAAACCGATAAAAGTATGCCGATCTCAGTTTTCGAAAAACGTCAGTATTCTCGGCATGCAAGGCACAGATAGCTGGCTGTTGAATTCGAGTTACACTCTGCCAAAGCTGAAATTAAGTAAGCAGGAAGCCAGGGGCATGATGCAACAATGACGTTGATCCCTTTCTCCTTGCCCATGGGGGACGAAATTTCCTCAATGCGTTCTGCATAGCAGTGGGTTTGAGTCCCCTGCTAGAAGTGAAGGGAGGACAGGAACATAGAATATTTGTTTGTTAGTGGTATCTGACATTGTGCGCTTGTTGTCACAATATGATTTATGGTTTATCAGGGTTTAACATCCCAAAGCGACTCAGGCTATGAGAGACGCCGTAGTGAAGGGCTCCGGAAATTTCGACCACCTGGGTTCTTTAACGTGCACTGACATCGCACAGCACACGGGCCTCTAGAATTTCGCCTCCATCGAAATTCGACCGCCGCGGCCGGGATCGAACCCGCGTCTTTCGGGCCAGCAGCCGAGCACCATAACCACTCAGCCGACGCGGCGGCTTGTGTTGTCACAATACGTGCAGTGCGCCCTCCCTGATGTGTTAGCTTGTCCACTCACGCATGTTATATCTATGAGTATCGTAAGTAATCATGGCTGATCAACACTGCACATTTGTTGATCACGTGTTTCTTCTTATGTCTCTGGAGTAGACGAGTACAATAGGCTGACTCAGCAACGTGCGCAGACGGGTGGGAATGACTACCGGAAAGTTGAAGCCGCGCAAGACCTGCAAGCAAAGCTGTACCCCGATAGCGACTTGTGATGAAGTGACAAAACCGGTGTCATCATGAATGCTAGCGACAGTCTGTGGCGGGTTTTCTCCAGAAAAAGCCCTGCCCGACGAAATTGCGAGGGCAAACAGCCTAGCATTTCCTGGTTTCTCCAGTTCTTGTCACGCCCGCCTGCATTCGCGAGGGGTACCCTCAAAGGCAGCTGTAACGCATGCACTAGCGTCACGCGCGCTGCGATAGTTTATAATTTTGCACACCTCCTACAAGCGTAGCAACGCGACTGCTTTCCGAATTTCTTAGTGTGGACAAAAATACTGTTGTCACTTACCAGCCAGTTCTTCTATATCGCCAGGATAATAATCTTCATCACCGCCATCCGGAGCGTCTTTGTCCCGCCAGTAGACCAACTTGTTTTTCGCCAAGTCCTTTGTAGATTTAGGGCAATAATCTTTAATTAGGCTGAATGGCACGACGGCCTTTTCACCGTCTTTATACAGCACGTATGCGAGCAACGGCTCCATATTAAAAAATATTTTCGTAGGCTAACAAAGCAGCGCAGCTAGGGACCCAAAAAAATTGCACCTAATACCTAACACCGCTACGATGGCTAGAAGCTTTGGATACTTTTGGCTTGTTATGGCCATGCTTTGAAAAGGCAATTTTTTCTAGCGCGCACGCGGATCATATTTTAATGAATACTTATAAACTTTACAGTTCTTTTTTTGGGTAGAACAAAGCCGACTGCAGTTACCCAGTGGACTTCAAATTGCTACAGTGTTTTGCACAGCGCATTTCGCTGTTGTATCCGGAGGGCGAAAGTCAAGACAATCAAGACTTCAAGAGTCAAGACCGGTCAAGACCGATAGAGCAGTGGTCACTTTGTTGTCACCTTTTGCTGCTATTTTGTTCAATTTCTCCCATTAAAGTTTGGTATTTTTCGCCTGTCTGTTTCATTTAGTTTTTCTTAGACTACTATGGATGGGGATGTGACCAAGAAACGACGGAAGCGTTATTTCTACAAAGACGAACCGTTTGTTGTCCCGAAGACCACACTTTACAGGAGGCAGCAAGAAGTGCGGCTTCGCGCTCAGCATTGTGCCTCATCGACGTCAGCTGCCTCAGCTGCCAACGACGGAGATGTCAACGGCGGAGGCATTGTGGGCGATTTGCTGAATCTTTCAAGTGGCGAGCAACCAGCAGCAGAACAAGCGGCGCAGCCAGCCTCGCCTACTTTGAGTGCCCACGATGAGCAGGCAGGCGGCAGCTCGTATGCCGATGACGAAGATTTGTTCCGAACAGACGACTTTGACCGGCTTGGCGAAACACCCGAAGACAGCAGTTCTATGTCGGGAGAAACCGAAAACGACGACGGCGAACGCGATTTTCTGGCATCGGACTTTGTCGAGCTTGAGGCAGCAATACTTCCGGGCTCCACAACGACAAAGGCAGCCGCGATAATAATGATAATGGCGTTTGTCGTCACTCATGACCTCACTTGGGAGGTCCTGAATGATGTGCTGCGCCTCATAGATGGTCTGTTTGGCTTTAAAGGTGATGTACTTCCTCGGTCAAAGTTTGTGTTCCGAAAGCTTTGGTCGTCGCGCAAGGAAAGGCTGGTGAAGCGGTTTTTTTATTGTGACACCTGTGGCAGTGTGCTTGTGTCAGTGCCCGGAATGTCATCAATGAGGTGCCCGGACTGCGAGGTTAGCACGGAACTTTGTGTTCTAAAAGCTCGGGGACATTTTTTCATCATTTTAGATATGAAAGAACAGATGAAATGTTTGCTTGCAAAATCAAAGGCTGCATTGTTTGAAAGACTTGTGAACTTAAAGGCAGTCATTCAGCAAGGAGGAGCCGCACTGTTGCAGGACATCACAAGTGGATCTATGGCCGAGGAGTTGAGGAAGAGCGGCCAAATTGGCTCGATGGATCTTACCATCACTATCAACACAGAAGGAAGCCCCGTGTTCAAGTCATCGTCATCATCTGTGTGGCCAATCCAGTTTTTGATTAACGAGCTGCCACCTTGCGACAGGCTAAAGAACTGCTTGATAGGTGGGCTGTGGTTCGGCCAGCACCCGTACATGAGAACCTTCTTAACCCAATTTGTTGAAGAGATCAATCAGTTTGGCAAGATCACTTGGAAGGCAGGTCATACATTGCTGTCATCAGTACTTCATGTACTGTGCTGCTGCGTGGATGCGCCAGCCCGAGCATCTGTGATCAACATGGTCCAGTTTAATGGTCTCTTCGGCTGCCCTTGGTGCTACAATTGTGCCGAGTTTCACGAAGGTATGGTTGATCAAATTTGTCATTGCATCTGGCTGAACACTTGTGCATGTATGTTAACTTAGTGGATATGCTTAATAATTTCATATCTTAATTTTGAACAGCTTGTATTATGCGCTGAAATGCATTTAGGGTGTTCTGTCTGAGCTAGCTATGACCAAAAAATGGATAAGTTGAAGCGGTGTTCAAATACTGCTAAGGAAAAACGTTGCATTTGCAGCGGTCAGTTTGTATCAAAGTTGTCAGTGCACTTTATGAAAGCTCTGGCTGCTGCAAAATTTGCCATTAGAAACATGTGATATAGATGATGTGCCACACTTATCCGTGGCAGCAGATATGAGGTGCAAAGTATTGAAGGCGGGCCTAAAATTCCCCATCTCGACACATCATGCGAATGTCACGTGAGAGACTTATACCCAGCAAGAGTACTGTCATAAGCAAAAGTAAGGGCTTTCAGTCTGCATTCCAAACCAAGCTGCACTGTATACATGTGGGTGCTACCTGACGAAGTGCTCCTAGTGTCAAGATTGGCACACTGCGACTTTTTCAACAATATGAGCGTTTCGTCAGGCAGCGCCAGCATGCAGCGTGGAATATGGTTCGCACCATGGACAGTTGGATCGATTACTTTTGCTCATAATAGTTTAGTGCATAAAACATATGCAGGCATTGCTTAATTCCTGTAGATTCTGCTTTCTGCAGGCAAATAATCGAGCATGCACACTATTTCTCTCCTTTCAACAGGGGCCCAAAGGTACATGAGTGTTACAGTCGGTGAGGAGCGGACCCCAGGGGAGATGTCGAAAGACAAGGAGTTTGCGGAGAAGATCAAAGATGCTGTGAATGGGCTTAAAGGGCAGTCACCACTGAATCACCTGAAACACTTTAACATTGTGTTTGGCCACACAGTGGAGTATATGCATTGTGTGCACATTGGGGTCACGAAATGCCTTACTGACCAGTGGTTTGATTCAGCAAACTCTCAGCAACCGTTCTACATTGGTAAGTAGCGGAGAAAGTAAAAAGGCTACACTTCTACACATCAAAGCACTAAGTAACCTTAAAAATTTTTCTATTACTCTGTACTACATTGCTGAAGGGTACATTGACCTAAATTAAGCATAGGAAAAAAGAGATAACAAAGGTTGTTGCTGGCTGGTACTCCTTAACCCTTTCCGTCATACCTCGGGCATCACCCGACCGTGGAAAAGTGTGCGTGTGGTTGGTATAGTCCGGCATGGCTCGGCACACGGCTTTAATTAAATGTTTATAACCAAGTCATGATGTGGCACTCCCTTTCATTGCGAGGAGCTGGAAAGACCAAAAGAATGCTGACCATTGCAGGAGTCAGTGGGGAAGCTATACCTGACCAGAAAGGGTTAATTAACTGTTGCCGTTTAGTTCAGCTGCTGACATGATGGAGCTTAGCTTTGATGTTCAAGTTGCAGTGCTCATTCAGCTGGCTCCTCAAACAAGGTGTGGTCCTATGTCCTGCTATCAAAATTAGACATGAAAAATAACGAACTTACGAAAAAGCACTAAGGGACTTATGAGCATGAGGAGGTTCATAGTTTCACAAACATAAGAAAGAACAGTCTGCCATGCTTGAGTGCTCAGAAAGTTGGGTAAGCTGCATTTGTGCAGCTCGAAAAAAGGAACCTGGATATGATTTGCATGACAGCCACGCAGTGCCACTGAACGCCAGTAGGGGCTCATATTATTTGCATTGGTTGTAAGCAATCACCAACAGCTTGCAGAATGCAACTTTGGCAAAAATTTCAATTTCTTAGCATCTTCTTCATATCACTTGAAGTTTAACGCTGCACCTTCTAATTTAAACATTTCAGGCTGCATGCAAAAACAGCAGTGCAATTAATTTCTCTATCTGATATTGCATTCCATAAACATCAAAATTGACTTTTGAGGAAAGGAAATGGCGCAGAAACTATGGGAGTGAAAGAAAGGAAGAAAGAGGGCTCCTAGTGTAGGGCTGGGGAATAATTTCGACCACCTGGGGATCTTTAACGTGCACTGATGTCGCACAACACACGGGCGCGTTTTTGCATTTCACCTCCATCGATGCGAAACGTGGCCGCCGTGGTTGGATTCGAACATGGGAACTCCGGCTCAGTAGCCGAGCACTCTAACCACTGAGACACCACGGCGGGTCTCCATAAACTTCTGACAGTGGATCCAGAAAAAATTCATTTATAGAGCTTGAATTATGAGTCAAAACAAAGTGGTGTCATAATTTTCACCTTGGAATTGTGAGCTGTGCGACATAACATCTTGGTATGTTGTGCCATGCTGGAACGTAACCTAATCCAAAGCCTTTCACGTTGGTTCACTTACGTTCTAATTCTGCATCCCAGCAGCCAGTGCCATCTTCTCAGCCAGTTTGTGTGAATTTGTCTGCAGCATGTGAAGACAAAGGCAGAGATTGTTTGTTCTGTTACCCCTCTCAATGTTTTTTATGCAACGCAAGTGCCTGACGTCATTTCAGTGCCCTTTTTTTTTACAAGATCTCCTGCTGCTATGTTGAGATTTAATGCTTAAAAGGGCCCACAAAATTTGTGCATGCAGCTTCAGCTGCTATGGTTAGAAAGGTGCTTTTTAGACTAGAACAGTAAACAGTGATAAGCCATTGCCCTTGTTACGTGCACACCAGCGCCAAGTGCACAACATTTTTATTTGTGCAGGGCGCCCCGAAACCATGGCCAAAGTGGACAGAAGGCTGCTGGCAATAAAGCCACCTCATTCATTCACCCGTCTGCCACGTTCGCTCAAGGACAAGTGCCACTGGAAAGCCAGCGAATGGCGGCATTGGTTGCTTTTTTATGCCCTGCCCTGCTGCTTGGGTATACTACCTCAGCGCTACCTGAACCACTTTGCATTGCTGGTTGAAGCCATATTCACCCTACTGCTGGAAGAGCTGACATTGCAGCAAATAAATCATGCAGATGAGGCCCAGCTGTATAATGCAGTATTAGAAGCTAGGCACCAAAAGTACTTATTGGTAGTTCAGGGAAAAAATGTGGCATCTCAAAGCAAGGAGAGCCTTGTGCTTATGGTCTGCAGGTGTTTGTCATGAACAGTGTATTGTGGTTTGTAGTATTTGTGCTGCTTCTGATTCTTTTATTATTTGCTCTATAGATTGTGTCATTCTTGAATATTTCACTAAAGTGTTGCCAGTGCAGGATGTACTAATGTAGTCTGATATAGCTTAAGGACGAACCTGCAAATGAGACTTGATTCAAATTCATGACGACTTGACTGGATAGGACTCTGCGGTCACTGCATGAAGCGCATGGCAATGTCAACTAGGGATATGCGAGAGAAAACTGCCTACATATCATTGCAGTTATCATCTGATAACGACTGATGGTGGTGATATCTACATTTAATTTTGTGATGTTTTCTAGTTCATAAGATTTCTCATTGCATTTTTATTAGGCTGCTTTAATCTATACAGGCCTACTTCATTTGTCACTCAGTGTCCCTTTAAAAGTTGAGTGTTTGCATGTTGTTGCCCACTTGAGGGGTACTGAAAGCTTAATTAAATAGTCTCGTTGCTAAAAAAGTGCATTTTTGTTAGCCATTGAGAGCTACAGCCTCTAGCCTTGTGTGTGCTGTGCTTAGTGGTGGTCTTTCTCTAAGAGTTGATGTGGCAGCACTCTGCAGCTGCTCAGTTTTTTTTAGCAGCATTCAGGATTGTCTATCTTAGGGTGCCTCAATGACTTGCGCTGCTTTCAGCGTGCAGTCAGTCCAGTCTATTGACCACGATACTCTACATTTCAATTACTTTTCTGACAATCAGGATTAGTAGTTTCCAGCTGCAGTTGCATATTCTCTAAACAATGCCATTTAGACAGCTTGTTGTTCACCATGAGAGGTTCCCCTCTCTCTCTGTGTTCTCCTCTCTGTTCATTGTTCTATGGCCATCCATCATTCGTTCACATTCTGCGGACACATTCTGTACACACATTCTGTCCTCGCCAAGCATGAGCCAAGTAATGCTATGCTTAAAAGGACGTTTAGAAGCTCATGGTTTCATGAGCGCCGCATAGCAGTGGGCTCAATCCTTTTTTTTTTCCAAAGTTATCTCATGTTTGTTTTTATTATTAAATACTGTGTTTCTGTTTCAAGCCTGACTCGGCCGTATGAGCTTGCATTTCCTGTAGTATGTTCCCACAGTGTTCAACATCCCTTCTCTGGTTATCAGCTTATTCTAGAAAGTACTTATCAGTTGTCTTCTTGTGGTTCACGTAATTACTTTCTTTATCTGATATTACTAATGGAACGCACCTAAATTACACGTTACATTTTTGGTATCACTAGATATTTTTACAGTGAGATGTTGGTAATATCTTGGTGCAGGCCGCCTACTAGAGGACTTCGTGTCACGGATGCCAGCACTGTATGGAGCGCGGCTGATGACATTCAACGTCCACCAGCTTCTCTACCTGGCGAAGGCTGCTAAGAACTTCGGGCCACTGTGGGCACATTCGGCATTTGTTTTTGAAACCGGGAATGGTAGGGTGCTTAGAGCAATAACATCAGCAAATGGGGCACCTGACCAGGTCATTGAAAGAATGATTATGCTGCAGCAAGTGGATTTGGCTATGGCACTTTGCACTGTTCAGGAGCAAGCCAGAAATTTCATATGCACAATGCTGGGGCACCCACTCACTCTGAATGCCACACGTGTGGGCAACTCTTATATGTTTGGAGCTTGTGACCCATTTCCCGTGCTTTCAACAGAAGAAAGAAACAGCCTTATGTTGAGCTTTGGATCCGTTCCTTCTCTTGAGGAGCATTTTCGGTTTAGTTTCCGCTCCACTGTGCTGCACAGCACAAGGTATGAGAGGGCAAAGAAGAGCAACAGTACAGCTATTTGCACAACAGAGAATGATTTCTTTGTTATAAACCGCATTTTTCAGGTTACCGAAAATGAAACCAGAGAATGCATTTTGTTGTGTACTAGGGTTGGTTGCATGGAAAGCCAGCACAAGCTACCTCCGCACATCATGGAATGCTTTCGATCTCTTTCAGGTGTTATTACTGTATTGAAACTGAAAGATATCCATGCGCAATGTGTGTTGAATGAATTTGCGGAAGAAGAGGGGCTGTACATTTGCAAGCTGCCAAACTTCATTGAGCGTGATTAAAGGCACAGTAATGAAGAATCTGAACTCGTCTGTTTACCACGGGAACTCTGTCTACACATTCCGGGCATTGTTAAAAACTTCGAATTATTGTCCTGTGCGGCCGATTGCCCTAATTAAATTGGAATAAACGTCCTGGCTCCCGCCTTCTTTTTTTCTTAACTCAACACGGCAGGTAGGAGGAGTCAACCAACGAGTCGGGCAGTCCCATGGCGGCTTGCCGCTCTGTTATTGGCGGAGTGACACGTAAATCAAAGAGTCCACATGCATTTTTATTTCTATGGGCATAACCTGCGCCTGTATTGTCTGTGACTGAAGCTGTTTATTCACAGAAACTTAAAAATAAGCGAAAGTGAAGCCGCCACTGGGCTGGCTAAAGGCACTCCACACGTTGGTTGACTCCGCTTACCTACTGCGTTGAGTTCAAGCAAAAGGCGGGAGCCGGGATGTTTAATCAGGTATAATCAGGCCAATCAGCCACACAGGACAATAATTCGAAGTTTCCAAGAACGCCCGGATTGTGTAGATTGAGTTCCCACAGTAAAAATAGAAGTTCAGATTCCTCTTTAGTGCACCTTTAACAGCACACGGTGAAAATTTAATGTAAACTGTACAGCATGGTCGAACGTTCCAAAGCAATACCTGGGCTATGAGAGGTGCTGTACAGTGTAATCCACTTATAATGATACCAGATATAACGATATATCGCTTATAACGATCAAATCCTTTAGATTTCTCAATTCTCCCATTGCCACTATAAGAAAATAAACCGTATATAACGATAGAATTATTGGTGAAATAGCAGATACAATAATAGGATGATAGGATTCTAGCCACCCAGATGGTATTTACAGTCAAACTTTGTCTGAAAGCTTGATAAAAAACAAAATCCTTTGAAGTGAACGAGGTAAAAACTCTCCGAATGGACCGGCATGGCGAAATCCGTGGGGGAGCGTTGCCTACGGCCTTGAGAACCAAGCACTATCGTTGACACAATAGCTGGAGGGAGGAGCTTGCTTGGCCGCTGCCGCGCAACATTGACTAAAAAATTAGTTTCCGCCCAATGTGGTTGAGAATTGACTTCTTTTTAAGTGTTACCTTTGCTTGCACGTTCCCCGTTTTGCGCTGTCTGCATCACAGTCCTTGGCAGTGCACCAAGATGCTCTATGATAATTATGCCGATAACATTGCTGCCTGTTTATCTTTTGACGGGAGCTCCGGAGGGGGTGGGGTGGCTCGCTCGGCTAACTTGGCAGAGTGCCAAGACGCTGTGCGCCCTTACATTTATGGGGTAATGCCTACATGCATGGGGGAATACATGGATGTGTTTTTTTGCCAGTCCAGATAAAACGTTAATCGGGTATAACCATCAAATTTTCTGTTTTTCTAAATGTCGTTTTAAGTGGATTGCATTGAAGTAAAGGGCACCAGAATTATTCAGACAGCATAGTTTTCTTTAACACGTGCTGACAACGCACAGCACACCGCTTTTTGCACTCCACCTTCATTGGAATACGGCTGCTGCTATCAGATGACCAGGGGATCAGTAGCTGAATGCCACACTGAACCACTGTGGTAGATTGACTATTACAGTGGAGAGGACTCGCCAAAAGATAAAGATTTTATTATTTAGGAATAACTAAACTTATTCTAGATGCTTCTATCACTAGGGAATTTTCTAAGCGAACTGTGCAGCAAGTAAACTGCTTATGTGGGTGTGCTATTATGAAGGTACGGCATTAATTTCGCAGCTCTGGTGTCCTGAAATATATGCAAAGTTGTTCATTTTCCTGCCGCTGGGACTGAACTTTGAGTCTCATGCTGAGTAGCAGAATATCACTCCCACCGAGGCTGTGCAACGTGTAATGCAAACTGTACCCTAGTACACAGCTGGGGAGGGGACACTCTTTGTTTCATTTTGATCTCAATCTGTGCCAGTTTGAGTGAGGAGGAACTATAGCACGGCTATCTTTCTCACTTCATCCCAGGAGAGAGTACAAAGTGTGAGAAATTGCAGGGGGGGGGGGTGCACAATGCACACATATTAGAGTTGGTGTTGAAATGTGTAATGTTAAGTTTTCAAATGACTTAATTGAAATGTTACACAGGTCCACATTTCCACTACAAGAGCTCTGGAAGCCTTGCAAGTGAGCCTAAATTTGAGAGTTCATTGCTGTAGAAAACCTGAAGGACCTGTGGTGCATTACGCAACTTATTGTATGCGACGCTGTGGACAAGGCAGGGGGCGTTCTTAACGTCCCTATTACAAAAGAGCTGAGGACTGCTGTATCATCTGCCTGGCAGCAGTATGCTGCATATCTGGAAGCAGTTAAAAAGAAGCCATGTGATGATGTCAGGGAATCAAAGAGGCGCTGCATCGACGAAGAGATCGATGCATTAAAAAAAAAGACACTCCAGGCAACAATAGCTGACCTCCAGGCTTCAGTGGATACGTATGCTGAAAAGGCAGAATTAAGCAGCTAACGATCTGAAGTACGTGGTCAGATCAAATAGTCTGAGGAAGGCTGCACGAAGCAAGACTGAGGAACTGTGTAGCATCAGCCAGAAGATTCAGGAAAAGCGGCAGGTGCTCCCCTGAATTTGCTATTTGCAGTTTTGCAGAATGGATTGCTGTTCGACATATTGGTGCAATGCACTGCCGGGTGTTTTTCAAGGACGGAACATATATTATGTAGGTTTAGTGCAATACAAGCTGTTCCTTGAAATGTTTTTGTTTCTCGACTTTGTTCAGTAAAATTGGTACCTGGTATTTCAAACTGCCGCATGTAGCATTGTGTTGAGTCCTTCAAAATACTCCAACTAGGCCTTGAAATTGCTTAAATATCCTTGAATTTGCCCATTTTGAATCTGTACGAACATTGTGAACTGTTTTGCATTTTTCAAGAGCAGTTTTACTGCATTGATATTATGACCTGAATTTAACCTTTCCTTGGGTACATGTTTTTAGGTGACATGCCAGTATTTGTTTCATGCTTCATTTAATGGTCAGTACATTGCAACGTTCTTGTTTGGTGGTGACAGTGGGCGGTCAAAGAAAAAAATTGTCTGTGAGCTAAGGGGCAGGCACATACATACGCTTTGAAGAACTTAACTCATACCAGCAAGTGCGCTGTGCAGTCATTGATGAGCAGAATTCCTTGAGCTCTCAGCTGTGCTAAATTTAGATGCAGCAACTTTCGAGACAACTAGTTTGTATCCTACTGCATCAAGAAAGGCTGTAGGCAGTGGCAGAAATGTTGCTATAAGGCTTGCTGCTCAGAGAATGACACGCGAAATAGTGATCACTTCCAAGCCATTTCTATCACACGTGTTGCAGAAGAAGGTGGTGCACAATTTACCGAAGACTTGAAATGGCGTACATCTGTGCTGCAGTCCTGTATTGTAGTTCTGTTTTCATTTCGTGGTTACTTTTCATAGCAGCTACATTAAATCAAATTTTCCTCACTTTTTGTGTTATTCAGTAAATAATTTGTTGCAGAAGTGTGATATATATGTATTTAAAAAATACATGTGATTACCTTTTCTTCCCTTATTCTTATTATCAAGTATCTAAAATGTTACCTCAATTTCACTCAGTAACAAGAAATGACCTATGCGTTCTGCCGGATCAGTGATGAATGACTGTTTTGTAAATATATGTATATATATATACATGTAATATACATGTACCATAACATATATGTGATGATGATGATATGTATCTATTGTAAATATATGTACAGTCCAGCCCACATATAACGAACTTGATTGTCACGTTGCATTTGTTCGTTGTATCCAAAGTTCGTACTAAGTGGACCACCTATAATACGGGAAAAAAGAGCAAGCGAGACGAAAGTTCCCTTTATTTTTGAAAAAAGTCCGTGATGCATGTCTGCTTCTTAAAAGCTGATCGCATCACTGCCGTTTCTAATTTTTCCAGCGCGGTAATATGTTCATCGCCAAGGCCTCTGCTGCACACTACTTCCTTAAGCGACGCGATGTAACCGATCGCGGTTGAAGCGTTCACAGCAACCGGCGGTAGAGCAGCATCCTCGTCCTCGTCGGTCTCTGGGCAGTCAGGAAGGGCTCGCACTTCACGCACAACAGCTTCGTCAGTGCATGGCTCCGCAATGTCGGCGTCGTCATCAGTAGAAACGAAATCGTCCCAGGCAACGTCAGGTCCGGCCAGCTGCGTGTCAACGACGCGTTGCCACAAGTCCTTGTGCGACCGGCCTTCCGGTGGGTGATCTATGGCGTCCTCGGTGCTTGGGCCCATAAAACTCGCCTTGCGGAAGCAATTTTCTATGCACTCCGCGGTGAGTTCCATCCACGCCGCTTTCAACATGTCCACGGCGGCAAGCAAGCTGATGCGAACTGGCATGGCAGCATTAATCGCGATCAACAAGCGTTCGATGACGCGCCACCGGTAGCACACCTTGAACGCATGAATGATGCCCCTATCCAGCGGCTGAATTTCGCAGGTTGCATTGGGAAGCAAGAATAGCACTGCCACCGCACTCAAGGAAGGCTGCACACATGGTGCGCCGCACAGTTATCCAGCACGAGCAGGACCTTCCTGTTTTTTCGTGCCATGTCGCGGTCGAACTCGACAAGCCACTTGGCAAATAAGTCACGACTCATCCAGGCTTTTGTATTGTTCCTGTAGCGTACGGGCACGTAGCTTCCAAAGCATCGCGGCTTACGTGACTTGCCAATGACAAAAGGCAGCCGCCGGTCACTGCCGTCCATAATGACACACAGAAGAACGGTTATGCGCAACTTGCTGTTCTTCCCTCCTGCGCACTTTTCGCCTTTTAAGGCATGCGTTTTAGATGGCAACATCTGATGAAACAACGCAGTCTCGTCGGCATTGTAAACGTCCCGTGGAGCATAGCTCGTGACTGTTGGGAGGTTGTCGGAAAGCCACGCATCGACGTCCTCGTTGTTCACAGACGCGGCCTCGCCGATGACCGCCTTGAAAACAATTCCGTGGCGAGCCTTAAACCGGTGGAGCCATCCATTGCTTGGGCTGAAACCGGGAATGTCCAAAAGGAAGGCGAAGTCTTTAGCCTTGGAGAGCATCAGCGGTCCACTGATCGGAATGTTGCGAGACCGCGTGTCAGCGAACCACTTCAGCAGTGCGTCCTCAACGTCCGCGTAGGTCGCCTTCCGAAGGCGCTTTCTAGTCGTCGGGTCGGCATTCACGGTAGCACCAAGAATCTTTTCCTTGCCCTTAGCAATGGTTGAAATGGTCGATTTCGACAGTCCGTACTTCTTGACCAGTTCGCAGTTTTTTGCACCTTGAGCAAGTTCATTAACAATGGCCATCTTCATTGCGATGTCGACAGCTTTCCTTTTAGCACCTGAAGAGGTCGGCGTACAGTCCTCCATCGCACCAGGTGCAAGTCAAGCCCTTGGGCTCGCGCGCTGAGGCCGCCTTCAACTCCCCGATCTGGGAAAGGCACGGATGCGGCAACGATGTCAATGCAGTGCCATCGCACAGAAAGAATCGACGGTGCAATGCCCTCAGCGCGGGGTGGCAACGGAGCAACAAATGGAGAACCGGTTTGAGCCGGTAGAGCAGACGCCTGACTTTTCGGATTGGCCGACGCAGATCACGTGGATGCATCACAGCGACGCGGGCGGCGCCACTTTCTCTTTCGTCACCGCGCGCGCGCTCTTTTTCGTTTTCATTTTTCAACGCGCGCTTTTTCTTTTTTTTAATTTATATTTTACCCGCAAAAGAGCACCAGGGGACGCTTTGTGCGCTCTGTGTTCGCGTCGTGTCAGGGGAACACTAAGTGCGTGAAATTCGCTTGCCGCGGGTTCGCAGTCCAGCGAAACCGCACCAGCCGGCTCGGTCAACTACAGGGGCCCGACAGCTTCGCGTTCGCTCTAACCGAGTGTTGAGGCCACAACAGTTCGTTCTATGTGAGACACTGTGCCATTGCCCCAATATATATTTTGACGGTAGCACCGCCCTTGTTCGTACTAAGCGAGCGTTCGTTATATCTGCGGCTGTTATAAGTGGGCTGGACTGTATTTAGTTTCTTTGGCGCGCATTTCCTTGAGCACTGCATGGTCGGCTCGGCTACTTATGATTTTCAGCAGTTTTATTTGCAGCTCGTAAACCGCATTGTAAACATGAGAAATATTGGTTTTGACGTGCATATATCAGTTGTATTCAATAAACCGATCTTTATGTGTATGAGTATACATTGCAAGTATATGCTTCATTTGTGTTACTTAATTGTGGTTTATGGGGTGTTTAATGGGCCATATATGAGGGATGCCATAGTGAAGGCCTCCGGATATTTCGACCACCTGGGATTCTTTACCATGCACTGACATTTAGCACAGTGCACGAGCCTCTAGCATTTTGCCTTCATCGAAATGCAACCGCCGCAGCTGGGATCAAACCCGCGTCTTTCGGGTCAGCAGTCAAGCGCCTTAACCACTGCACCACCGCGGCGGCTATAAAATTAAATTGATTATATCTGGTCCTAATATACTGCCATTGGAGGCTGTGGTCATTGTGCATACCTGGTCGTATGCCTTTTGCAGGAATTGCAAGCTTCGATTGTGTTCTCAACCCACTTCCACACAGTCCGTGAGTTTCCATACATAATTGACGGACTCCGCGTCGAGATTTTATGGATTCCTGTGGTCCACAAAGTCTCTCCATAACACCCATCCATAAAACTCCATCACCCGTAATTTCATTGTCCACATGTGTCCGAAACCACACCATGCACTCCGCAAAATCCATAACTTTCCACAAACAGTTTTGTGGAAAAATATGTGGACTCCATAAGTCCATACAGCATCCATACAAATTTTTGTGGAAATATGTGGAATCCTTAAGTTTTCCACAAGGCTTCTTACGGAAATTTTCGGCAGGGATTCGTCGAATTATAAGTGTTTTTCCTAGAAACACCTAAAAAACAATTAACCTACAATAAATTTCAGGCAGCTGTGCTGACCATGCACATCACCGTGGCGCAGCTCGTCGACGGACAGTGCCGAGTGGTCCTGCACCTGTACAGCACCATGCAACACCAGAAGAGCTACGCGCCGACTGCTGCCTGGCCTGTCATGAAGAGCCGAAAGACTGCGGCTGGAAGTTCAGGTGTAGCTCGGGAGGTGCTTTCGCGGACCCCAGCGTCGGCGTCGCAGGTCCGGATGACGAGGGCACGACGAGCTGCGCAAACGGAGAGAGCTCTTGAGCATCAGCTGGCTAACGTAGACTAACTGACGCACTGGACAGGGGTCTCTTCATTTTGCGTATACGACAGTATACATGCGTCGACATGCTATCTTGCGAGCTGAAATACTCGGCGACTTGGTGACTGCTGATAGGGGTTTTATTCGTTCCCTTCGTTGTTTATGTTGAGGTTATATGCATGGCATTCCTGCAATCAATCCAGGGTATGTTTTAGAGAAATGACAAGTGAACGCGGTGTGTGCGAATAGTTCTTTCAAAATATAATCGAATATGAATCATATAGGTATTCAAATAGAATACGAATGAAATCTTTCACGAATGTCCGGTACTTGCGTGAAAACTCGTGCGAAACCAATTATTATGTGTCAAAGCGAAGCGCTAGCGGTGGCGCTGTCGTACCGCGCTGTAACTTTAGAGTTTTATAAATATACCTGTCAAAGTACGCAGCACTCATCTCTAGAAAGGAGTACGTGTCATGAAGTCAGCGTAATAGATATGTGACCATCACCGTCGTGTGTACGAAAAAATTCAATTTGCTACTGTTTACGGCAGGGAATAAACTAATGCCACATCTCACTGCATGAGAATGCCGACGTGTTAGTCATGTATTGCATGGACCTAAGGCAGGGCTTACAAACTCTGCCCGCGCCATGCCGCATCGCCCAAACTTCGAGGCCATGTATGAATTGTCACGAACGAAGGCCACCTGAAGAGACCGCGTCGAGAAGCCGAAACTTCCCACCCCGAGCATATCGACTGCGGCAGCATGCTGTGCGGCGTCGGAGTGCACCCTGTTGTGGAAACAATCCACGTCCAGCCTTCACCGAATTTAGCGCCAGTTATTCGACAAGTATTCAAAACTTGAAAACATACTTGATTCATTTCGAGTATTTTTCTGGTTGCACTATTTATTCGTTCAGCGGATCGAGCAGGAACATATGCAAACGGCGGATGCAAACATTCCACCAGATGCTTACTTCTTTTTCTTTTGAGTTAGCAGAAATTACAGCCTCATCCACATCCGAAACGAAGCCACGACATTCAAACGAGACCTAATGTGAAGAGTATCGCATCACCACGTGGCGGCACAGTCGTTAGCCTCGCGACGCCTTTGTATACCTCTCCTTCTTTCCTAGATTAGTGATGCCAGAATCATACCGCTCACATCGATACATCATACATACTCACGCATCAAACTGTTCAAGTACAATAAAGCATCTCAAAAATCGAATTAATGTGGTTGAATTACCTAATAGAAAATTAGCCTACTCATAATTACCTATACATACATGAGTGCATGTCCTTGTAACACCACATCAAGTCAAAGACCACAACGCATTCAACAGGTCCACCTCTATCCCGATTAAACCGCCGAGCGTTTGCGGCCTGGTAGGCATAACCTGCTCGTCTCGCATTCCAAGCTAGGTCGTGGTTCAAATCCCACCTTATTCATATCAATTTATTTTTCCCCGAAGTTACTTTACTTTGCATACATAAACGTGCTTCAGACGTTTGCGACCAATAAGATCACGCTAGCAACAATTGAACTCGTTCACAGCCTGCAGGTTCCGCGTGCAGACGGAGCAGCGTAAATTTTATACGGAAGAAAGAGTGTGATTGCACTGCCGTGTTCGAATTATCCGTGGGAGGTAATATTGCTGCGGCGTCACAACTCCGTCCATTAAGCCTTTCTCGACCGCGGCAACGACGGCATCGCTTTTTCTGTGACATGGCACCTTCAACGCTGGCGCATTAATGAAGACGCCCCAGCCAACCCGTGCCGATGCATTCCAAAACGAATGCTAGTGCAGCCTGATGAAGCCATCCTGGTGTCGAGGATGGCGCACCGGCTGGCGTCGATCACGAGCACAGAGATGCAGCGAGCGGGCTGCGTGGATCTTGACAACAGGAGTGCTTCGTCAGGTGGCGCCCGTAAGCAGTTTGGCGTGGATTGGCGCGCGTTGGACAGGGGTTTCTTCATTTTGCGTATACGACAATATATATGCCTCAACATGCCATCTTGCGAGCTGAAATACTCGGCGACTTGGTGACTGCTGATAGTGGTTTAATTCGTTCCCTCCGTTGTTTATGTTGACGCTTATGTATGGCATTCCTGCAATCAATCAAGGTGTTGATAGTCAGCACCCGTGTCATGCCCCTTCTCTCCTTCATCGTATTTCTGGGCTGCTTCTTCATTATGCATCAGAATCAACTCCTCCAGCTGAACAATCTGGTGTAATTAATTCTTTGCGTTTTATTTCTGGAGCTTAAACATTGTAAATGGTTGGGTTGAGAAGTGTTCATTCGATACACCTGTCGTTCATGTGCCGGGCCTTGTTTTGGGACACTGTATGAAGATTTTTTTACCCCATTGGATCCCGCCTCGTTTTAAGAAGTACAACATTTTTCAAACGGTAGGTATTGCTTCTACCAAAACGTAGAGCGTTTATTTTTGTCTAAATATCTGGTTATAAAGCAGTGTTACGTGACTCTTTTCTTGCAAACGACGCCATTTTTTCTGGTCCCTCACCTTTTGTATGTGCAACCTTTCTGCGAATGTTTTTTTCGATAGCTAGAGCTAAAACTTCGAGAAAGACACCGGCGAGATGCAACGCAGCAGCTCTTGGCAGTTCTCATTTGCTGTGTGGGGATCTGCTCTGCAGTCCTCTGTGTAGACTTTCCCGCTACGCACCGTGCAGCAGCAGCCTCGCCTCGGGGAGGAGCACGCTCCCTTGTTAGTTACCTTAACTAACGAGGGACTGCGCCAGCCTCGGATCGTAAGAGCCTGCTCGCACGCGGGAAAGGGCAGAAGGTGGTTCGGCTAGGATCGTCGGCTCGAGCGGACGTGTCGCTCGCGGCTCCGCTCTTCGCCAGCGGGTGAGGAAGCGACGGGAAGACTGGCTCCCGTATATCGTCCCATCCGGCCTCGGAGTATATCCCTTGCCCTAGCGCAGGCGATCATTCCCGCGGAACCTTGCTAGTGAGTCGGACGACCTCGATTCATAAGTGTATCTTGTTGCTAGCAGGCGTTACAGTTGCTGTAGCAATAAATGCCTCTTTGTGTCATCCAGAGTGTCGTTTCTTTGTTCCCTCGGAGCAAGGCCCGCCGTGGTCCGCGTGCGTTCGCAGCGTACGCGACCACCGGGTGGGGTCCGGGCGGCTTTGAACTGTGTCCGCCGCGATTAAGTGCGAAGAACGTATTTATCTCTCCCAAAAAAACCCTACATCTGGCGCCCAACGTGGGGCCTGGTCTGTGAAGTTTGCATTACTGTTGGTTCGGTTCGAAGAACGCTCTTTCTCCCGACATGGAAACTGCTAAATCTAGAGTGAATTTTGAGCGCTACGCCCTGCGGCATGCTTTTATGAGAGCGAGGTGAATCGCGCTGCAGTATGTTTGAAGTTTTCAACATGCTCAGCACGTTTTTCATCAAGTTTCCCTGGAATTTCTTCGGAAGAATCACTTGGTCCACATCGAGGAAGCGCGAGGCCTAGTGCCCGCGGAGTTGCTGAGCCCGGAGCGAGTGAGTACGGAAGCCGCGTGGGTGGTCCGAGTTTCTGTATATATTTTCTCTGCTGTCTCTTTTTTCAACTCTGGGAGTAGCGGCTCTGGGAACCGGGTGGCCTGGGGCCGCGGGTGCCGCTACGAGCTCGTTTGTATTTAAGCTCGGCACCGGGCGCCTCGACACCGTCCGATAGGGTGGGCGCCGACCGCTCAGAAGCTGCGTTGTGCAGTGAGTAGGACTACCCCACAAGCTGACGACTTCTCGCGGCTGCGCGCTCGTAATCCGTTTCGGGTCTTTGTTGTGGTCGCGGCCGTTGTCAGTGGTAGTCACGCCTAATGCTCTTCGGAGCTGCTTGCACCACGTCAGAAGAGGAACGACCACCGGACCGTGGTGTTGAGAGGGGGCACACTTTGCTGCCCGCCCGTTTTTTTTGTAACCTCGCACGAACTGAGCAGTCTCGTTCAACTCAAGAAAGGGCTTTGTTCACTCGAACTTTGCGTTTGCACAGTCTCCCGACACGTTTTGCTAGCGAGTTAGACAGTGTGCCACAAGGGCCTTGCGGATACCATTTCCCCTCCCGTAACCTACGTTAAAGGCACGCCGAGAGCGTTTCGGTAAGTTTGCAGATCCGGTGGAGCCACCCCGGCTTGCAGTGCGGTGAACATCGCCTCGTTGCCACGTGCTGCGACGGAGTGGCCTGTATCCTGTTCGCCGCATCCATCCGGGGCAGCTGTGGCGAGACCAGTCAGCAGTCACCTCTGGCTGCTGCTGCCCTGGCGACTACTGCAGAATCCTGGCCTGCAGTTTTCCCACCGGCCTTCTATTCGCGGGCCTGCGGACACGGTAGTCCGCGGGCCATACCACTTGTCCCAGCGGAGACCTTCACGCCGCCTTCGGAACACCGCGGAAGTCTGCGTGGACGCTGAAAGCGTGACCTCCGAGGCAAAACTGCCTCAACTGCATGAAGACCAAGAGACTCCTCCATATCATGTCCTTTCAGGCGCGTGGGTCTGTTTTAGGTTGAGGGGAGGATGTGGGGATCTGCCCTGCAGTCCCCTGTGTAGACTTTCCAGCGATGCAGCAGCAGCCTCGCCTCGAGGAGGAGCACATTCTCTTGTTACCATAACTAACGAGAGAGGGCGAGTGCATCGCAGCGCGAGAGCCTGCTCGCACGCGGGAGAGGGCAGAAGACGGTTCGGCTGGGATCGTCGGCGCGAGCAGATGTGTCGGTCGCGGCTCCTCTCTTCGCCAGCGGGGCGAGGAAGCGGTGGGAACATTGGCTCCTGTATCTCGTCCCGCAGAGCCTCGGAGCATATCCCTTGACCTAGCGCGTGCGAACATTCGCTCGGAACCTTGCTGATGAGTCGGACGAGCTCGATTCGTTATCGTATCTTGTTGCTAGCTGGCGTTATTGTTGCCGTAGCAATAAATACCTGTTTGTGTCAATCAGAGCGTCGTTCCTTTGTTTCCTCAGAGCAAGGCTCGCCGTGGTCGGCGTGCTTTCTGTAGCGTACGCGACCACCGGGTGGGGTCCGGGCGGCTTTGAACTACGTCAGTCGCGATTAAGTGCGAATAACGTATTTATCCCTCCCCAATCAACCCCACAGCTGTCACAATTAATATGGAGGAAGAAGATCCCACAGAATGCCCAGAGCACTAACCAAGTCTCGGAGAGTGGCCGGTGTCGGGAGTCGGATGGCACGCACGCGGGCACTTTGGCCCACGCCAGAGCTTGTTCCCGGTCCCGTTGCGACGCCAATGCCAGGTCGCGAGTGCGGCTGCGTGCCAGCGCCACGAGTGGCCGAGCCCGCGCTGTAGCTCTCTTCTGCCGAAGCACAGCTCGTTGTTCGGCCGACCGGTCCACGACGGCTTGCTCCGAGGACACGCCCTATAAAGTAGGTTGGAATGTTGAAGGTGAAAGTTGAAGGTGAAAGAACAATTATATTACACAAGAAATACATTTCAAAAAGGCCCCATGGTGCAAGACCGCAGGTGGGACCTCGCATTCTATTATATGACCCCTTGCCCCTCACGTTGTTCAGACCCTACACACCACTCTCCAGTTGCCTGCATGAAGCGCCGTCAACAACGACCAGTCCTAAAATTAAATAAATATAAAATATCCCAATACATAAACGTTGTCTGTTTCATTACCTCCAGTTTGTCAAATTGATTTCATTTTTGTAACCACTCCCCTCTGTAATGACGTACTGGCCCTGAGGGTATAATAAATTTTCTTTATTTCGACAAAACTAAATACAACGTTTTGTATTGGACCCCTGTGGCTGTGCCAGAGGTGTTTTGCAACTATTTCAATCTTCGTCTGCATACCGGTGCAGTGACTTGAAACCGCGTATCAGCGATTATGTTGCAGTTTTCTTATGCCTCACAGGACCTAAACCACCTGTCACGTCAAAGACCTTGCTTACTTATTGAAACCAAAATAAAAACAGCATCAAGAAACTCAAAAGTAATTTATGTAGCCGTCGAAGGAGAATACCACATAAACCCAATGAACAGAAGCATGGCCTTTTGATTGGGTATCCGCGTCGCGTTCGGGAGGTGCTGGGTTCGATACCTTGTGCTGCCGGGTACCCGCCGGTTTTCTATTCGGTATAAGATTTCCCCCATCTTGGTGCTTGGCTCTCCTGGAGTAAGGTGCTTGGGAAAAGGGTCGCTTCGACCAAACCGTTGCGTTGACGGGCCAGTGGTTCGCTCCGCCGTCATGTAACCCTACACACGCCTCATGCCGAAAAAATTCGTCTGTGGCCCCTAATGTAAGTTATTATAAGGGCATTAATGTACATTACATTAATGTACGTTACATAACCATGTACATTAATGTCTCAACAATCATTTCACAGAAGAAAACACGCAAGCAACAAATATGGCGTCTATACTCTTTTAATTAAGCGTACAATGCGGATACCACAAGCGGTTGTAGCTGTCAACGCAAACCCACTGATGCACCCAACGACGATTCCCAATGAGCCACCAAAACAGTGAATGATGACCTACAATGGAAGACAGACAGCAGATCCTCAATAATTCTGATGAATAATAATGTTACAGTCCAGCCTACTGATCAAGATTGTTACCATCTGATGGTGAATTTGTCTTCATTAAACAGTGTATATCCAACGTTCCGCGCTTCATTGGGTTCAGTTTCCTGGTGCACACAGAAAAAAGTGTAACAACGCAGAATAAAAATCATCACAAAGTGCTGGCGTAGTGTATCAGAAAAAAAAGATCCTCTTTTGTGTGAAGCCTCATTATAACGCTCAGCAGTCGCGTTTAAATATGTTATGAACCAGCCATAAATGTTACGGTAAATATAAATTGTCCTTGTATAAACCATTTAGAGAATCGAAAGCAAGCAGCGTGAGGTGTGCAACCCATTTCGAGAATGTCCACTTACCGGGAGAAGGAGAGCAGGAACGTCTACGCAAATCAGCGGCCCTAGACGCGACCCAGTTGGAGCCAGGTGCTGCCACGTCACGTCCGTCCGTTGTACCCACTGGAGCCGCAGCCGCAGAGCGGGGTGTCGTGTGCCGCGCTAGCAGCGGCAATGCACGGTTCAGCTTCCTTGTCGAACGGGTGTACCAGCAGCAAGCAGCGTGTGTTGCTGCAGACGCCGCAGCCCTTTGGCCCCGTCTGTAAGGTGCCAGAAAGAGTTCTGTTTTCGAAACGGACGATGCTTTGCTCCTTAATTATATCTGGCTGAAAAAGGGCCTGCAAGCCGTGAGTCTAGAACCTTTCAGCAGCTGCCAGATGTTGGGGCTCTGCCGATTGCCCGAAGCCGGCAGCGCGTGTACTGTACGTTCTCACTTGAGATCCATTAACAAACTCAACGTGGAATGAGCGGCCAAAAATGCCTGTTAAAGGTGCACCGTAGAATATATTATATGCGATCCTGAGGATTCTGTTACCCCTGGAAAAATGTGGGGGTGTGGAGAGGCTGCCCCCACCTGATCCGGGGTCCCTGAAGACACCTTAAAAAGTGCGTTAGCCGCGCTCCAAGGGAGAACTACAGACTGAACAAGAGCTATTCGTTGCTGCGCCGTTATGTGTGTTTGCAATAATGGGCAGTTTGAACAGATTATGAACTTTTTCCTTGCCTAGTTCACTCTGCAAACTTTTTGTGCATATTTGGTTCTTTTATTACTGGTTTTCAAGGACGAGAATTCACACTTACTATGCAATCTGGCAGTGATTGGCAGCTAGCTATTTTGCGTAACTAGACCTTATGTATGGACAGCATTTTTCTTTGCGGGAAATTTTTGAAATAAGCTGTGAGAAGCCACCCATTATTTACGAATTGGAAGCAGCCTGGATACCTTGGTGAAAGGACTCTATCAAGCCAGTGGAAATCCAGTTCTAACGCAATCAATTCATGTACAATGCTCCCAGAACAACGCGAAGTAAAAGGGGCACGCGAACCCCGGTATACATAATCAATTTTGTAGGCGTTACTGAAAAAAGTAACTAAATACGTTAATCGCTAATCTAAAATAAAAGGAACGCGCTACCATTACCTGAAAAAGCACCGCACGTTACTTCGCCGTTACTTCATGGCCACTAACTTTAATTAGACTTCGCCTTGTTAACCGGTAACAATTTTACAAAGCTCACATTTCACATAAAGCGTCTAGCTCAAACAACGATTTCACGCGAAATTTATGATTTAACTATTATTTTGCACAAATCTGCCGGTGCTTAGCAATGTTCTACTGGCGCATGGTGAAGCCATTTTCTGAATGTGACATTATGCACAAAATGACACATCGATATTTCACAGCACACGGGCGCTAAGGCGCCCGTGTGCTGTGCGATGTCAGTGCACGTTAAAGATCCCCAGGTGGTCGAAATTATTCCGGAGCCCTCCACTACGGCACCTCTTCCTTGCTTTCTGCTTTCACTCCCTCCTTTATCACTTCCCTTACGGCGCGGTTCAGGTATCCAAGGATAGATGAGACAGATACTGCGCCATTTCCTTTCCCCCCAGAACCAATTATTATTATTATTAATATTATTATTATTATTATTTCTAGCTTCACAAAGAAAACCTCGGTGCATTATGAACCAATTTAAGGTAATTGTGAAAAATGTGATATTCCAAATGCTCCGCACGCTTCCACTCTTTAGAGAGTTGTGTGTGTGTGAGTGGTTTGGGAAGCGGAGGCTGTTGAAGGCAATTGTGTGAATGAGTGTTCATGCACGTGTTTCGTGCTTGATGCATATTCTGTCCTTTTAAAGCGAAACCTTTACTGGCCGCGAACTTACGATTTCGCCGTGGCGGTGCTCCCAGGAAGCAACTGACGTCACAACGCGCGCCTCGCCGCGGAGTAGAACCGGGCTGGCGGCGGCTGGCGCACTCGGCACGAAATAGAGACGCTCCAAGTCTCCGCCATTGCGGTCAAAATGCGCCAAAACCGCTGAACGCGTCGGCAATCAAGCGCAGTTGGATATAGAGGGGCTCTCTTTTGCCGCCGTGACGTCGCCGTGCAGCGTGCGCGCGCGCGTTACGCCGGAGTATAAACGCAACAGAGCCTGCGCTTAACTGCTAACCAACGTATCCAGGTGGCGGGAGCTATGGGTGCCACTGAAAACCCCGCACACTCACTGATTAAAAAAATCAAACCTGTGCCGCGGCTCCGAATCGAACCAGGGCATTTGGCGTTTGAGATGGAGACGCCCTTTTTTTAAGTTGCTGCGTCGTCAAGGGCAGGTGTTTTCTGGCATGCATTCGAGCCGCAACAAGGGTCGTCGAGAGCACCTATACGTGTTGTTTATTTACAACATTACTTTTCGTGCTCTGCGCTTTTAAAGAAAAAAGGGGGGGCGGAGTGGGTGACAACTGGAGCAAACAGTAACTGGTAACGTGACACCTCAGGTTACAAAAAAATGTTAACGGAAGGACTTTACCCGTTACAGTTACGAAGTGGTAACGAGTACGTTACTAAGTTACCGGAAAACGTAACACGTTACCGGTAACGCCGTTACTTGTAACGCGTTACCGGCAACACTGTATATATCCAGCACCGCATAGAGATGCTTTGCACGACTATAGCAAATGCCGAAATCACCGTGACGCACTTTCCGAGTGAAACCAGCGCTAAGCTAAATAGTTCACAGCACGCCATCCCAAAGCATCAAATTCGCAAATACCCGCTCACTCTTAGCCCTGCGTTTCTTCAGCTGTCAACAGGACAGAACCATGGCTGGCTGTACTGCGTTATTTACGAGATGTGACAAAATCCGGGAGTCGGGTTCCACAGCACGCTCTCGACGAGAATATCAAGGCGCTTAAATTCCGCCTGCATTTAAAAGATCGATAGGCAATACCAGATTCGTCGCCGTTTTTGCGTCTGAACTTCCTGGCAAGTCATTAAGGAATGCAGTGCACGCTGGGCTCCCCGAGCCATGTCGCCTCCGCCGACTCACAACGGGTAGAACCTATGATCTGGAGGCGACCATGCACCTCCAGACTATGTACACTGTGGTTGGCTCATGAGCACGTGAGAATAGCTCACTTGTGGTAGCCGTCGCGTGCGCTGGCTACTGCAGGAAATAGTCAGATGAAGTGTGGACTCCAGTAAGCTATTCTTCCTGTGCGCTGTGCTCTGGCCGCCGACGTGTCTCAGATCAAGGAAGCCCACGTTGTCCTTACGTTATCAAAATAGCTCGGCGGTTGGACCCTGCAGGCACACCGAGCTTAAAGGGGTGCAGAAAGGGGTACAGAGTTGCGGAGGCATCCGTATTTTCCCTTTGAAAAAGGTCTTTGGGCCCAGTATTCATGAAAATTAGCTTAAAACGTAAGCGCAGCATTAATAATTACGAACGATTTTGCTCCGGCAGTTTCGGACTTGGTCGGCGCCAGCGCTGAAATGAACATTGACGTGTCGGTCGACCGGCCAACACCGTCGACGGCAAGCGCTGCTCATTCCAGCGAACAACCACTGGGATCGGTTACGTCACAATAATTGGGGGCAAGTGGACCATGACTTCACTTCATTCATGTCCATATGCCGAGCGGCTCCTCAGACAACATTTAATATCGTAATAAATTATGTTCGACTCAATGCTTTCGACAGGAACTTGTTAGAAGGGATCGCCCATGAAACAAAAAATATCGTTTGTGTGCGTTATAAATTTTGTGTCTGTACCCCTTAAAGCGTCCAAATAGTAGACCGAGATTCTTGCCTCTGAACGGATCCCGAAGACAGCTTCCTGCTTGGTCTGCTGGCATTCGCCAAGGACACCGTGGCTGGCGCTCGGGACAAAAGGGGCTGTGCCAGCTGACTACTCTGCATTTTGCTGGTGATGACTCGATGACTGGTGATAGAGCGGGTGGTCCCGCGTGTGGCTTCTTTCTTGGGAATGTCTCGCCGGAAGTGACGGCGGCTCATGCGCACCAAGCCTTCCGGAAATGAACAAAAACGACCTGGAAATTTGAAGAAGCCGACATGAGTGCACTGTAACAATTGGGCTGATCTGCTGGCAGATATAAGTAGATTTCTTTAATTTAAAGGACAGTTGCAGGCAAACATCAGTTACAGGTAGACTGGGGGAATAGCGTTCCAAAATGTACGAGTATATCACAACAAAAAACAAGGATTTGTTAAGCTAGGAGTGACGTCGAAGTCAAGAACGAACAGTGACATACATGTTTATGTTACACATATTCGTGCGAGCGCTGTACCGAGTACAAAAACAAAGAATGAAGTGCGCTCTGTAGTGCGGTGGAAGGCACGTATAGAATGCTATGCTATATCAGTATGAATGTGTATTGTACGATGTAAATGGAGCCAAAAACGGACACGGGCGGATTGAGGCACACTGCCTGCTCGGCGGGCTGCATGCTCATGAGTGCGAGGTCGAGGGATCGCTTGGTGCTTCGAGTGGTCAGAACGGAAAGAACGCAAGGATGACGGAGCAAAGAAAAATGTCTCCGGCTCACTGCCAGAACTGCAGAGCGCATTGCCAAATGTGAAACGTGCAGTGTGCGACGAGCCGTGCGGTCAGAACAGCGAGAGGTAGACTGAGCGAGTATAATGGCACGTGTGGCAAACGCCAAAGGCGCAAGGACTGCAGCAGCGAGGAGGCGACATGTACAACGCCTGACAAAAGTCTACCGGCTACAGTGTTTGTTTCCAGCCATTTAGGGGAGAAGTTTAGGAACCCGTAGAGCTTTAACGCTCGGTTAGGCGAGAAGAGCTTTTTAGTCCAGCACATTTTTTTATTTTTCATTGTATAAGCCACGATTCACACCACCAGACCTGAACACGAGGCACGTGAGTTCACGCCGCCGCCGCCTAGGTATGACGCGTGGAGGGCTGTCGCGCGTCCGATACGGGCGGCCATGTATCGCGCTCTGCCCAAGGCACACTGAGCCTACATGTCAGCGTGACCAGATCAAGTCGAGCGCACGCAGGTTGGTTAGGCAAAACCTTTTCAGGCTCACCAGAACGAGAAAGTCAATCAGGCAAGCGGGTGTATATTGTCTCGCTTTTGCCACGTCAGAAATGGTTTTGGCGATATATTTTCGGTTTCATTCTCCCGTGGAATAACCGCAGCACCACCCAGACAGGGCAGGTGTTTTAGCACACAGTTTCAGCGTAGTGCTATTTAGTTGAGCAAAGGAAACCGTCAAGAAAACCAACGTTGTTGAAAATTTTACCAAGCGACATCGCCTCCCATGTCGCATTGCATGCCTAGAGGCTTCTGCACACCAACGCATGTCAGAAGCCATGTGTGCAATCTGCAGGCACACTCCTCATCCCCTCTCCCTTTTCTTTACTGCGGTAGCAGTAACGTAACTTTGGGGTAATTCCGGCGTCTGTATGAAGCCTCCATGCTCCAGAAGCACAAACTACCAGCAACCTCCGCGCCACACCACTCACCACTCGTGAACAACTTCGCGTGCCTATGCAATGAAGGAGGAGGAAAGAACATTTATTGAGCTCTCAAATTCATTTTTGATGGCTTCAGACGGTGTCTTCCTTCTTCGGTTGACACTACATCTATTTACAGGATTGGGGTCCTAGTCTAAGGCTCCACTGAGTATGGCTGCGCCTCGCACTCTGTTTATCAGACCCTTTTGAGTCTCCAGGTGTGTGCTAGTCAGCATACCCTCCCACTGTTCCATATTCGGGTTATTAACTGTCGTAATGATCGGGGGCTCTATATTTTGACAGGCCCATGACTTATGATAGAGTGTTGGTTTATCACCTCACCATGGGCGTCTTACCTCGTACTGTGTAGGAAACATTTTACTTAAGATATTTTGGTTGGGGAAGTTGTCTGTTTGGATTATATTCCATCCAGCTGCATCTTCAGTGCTTAGTCTTGCGTTCGGTGGTGGATATCTTCTTACAGCTTTGTAGTAATTCAATATGTCTGAATGTTTAGATTAACTGGTTCGGGTTCCTCGTGGCTCTATGCATAGGGTGCTCGGCTTGTATGCCCTCGAGCCACTCTATCAGCCACTTGGTCTCCCTTTACCGCTGTGTGCCCTGGTATCCAGACAATCGTGTGTTTAATGTTTTTTTGTCGGCTGGGTGGGTGTCTATAATGCGTAGCGCTCTGCTCCCTATTCTGCCATTCATGTAATTTCGACTTGCCGTTTGCGAGTCTGTTACGATTGTCAGGGATCTGAACGGTACGGTTGCCTTCCGAGATTGCTAGAGCTATCGCCGTCTCTTCCGCCTCCACAACCATGCAGTCCTTTAGTGCCGCGCTTGTAACTTCTTGTAGGTTTTCGTTTACAACTGTGGCCAGTGCGCCGTTGTGGTGGTCGTATCTCACAGCGTCGGTGTATGCAACGTTGCTTTTCTAATCTAACCTTTTTATGCATGTGTTCGGCCCTAGCTTCTTTTCTTGCCTTATGTAGATTTGGATCCATAATTTTTATATTGGCGCGACATGTATTGTTCTCCAATACTCTTCAGGTATCTCTTTTGTGGCCTCGAGTTCCTTTACTAATCCTTCGCTGCAGTATCTCCTTAAGAGTGCCTTTTCTGCTTTAGTTTTTTTAGTCTTTTGATTTGGTTGCTCATGATTACCTCCTTTAGCTCGGGAAAGGTATTATGTATCCCTAGCGCTAATAGTTTTTCGGTTGATGTGCGTTGTGGCAGGTGTAATGCTGTTTTGTATGCCTGCCTTATTATAGCCTCAATTCTTTGCTCTTCCTACTTGCTGTAGTTATGGTAGGGGAGGCTGTATGTTACTCAGCGGATTACGAGGCTTGTGACCAGCTGGAGCCTGTTTTCATCCCTCAACGCGTCTTCTGTTTATCACGCGCGCTACTTGCGTCGTGGTGTTCTTGAGTAGCGCCAGAGTGTGGTTGCATCTTTGATTGGACTGGAGCCACATTTCTAGTATTCTTACGGTTGTCTTCTCTGGTATCGGCTGCCCTTCCAGATAAACCCTTTGCTTATACACTTCTTGCGCCACCGTCTCGTTCATCTTGCTTCACCAGACTCTTAGCAGTTCTAATTTCTCTGTAGAGCAAGCGAGGCCTCTTGCTTTTACGTATTCCTCTATACATGTGGCCGCTTCTTGCAGCTTCTCTTCTTTTTCTCCGAGCGCGCCTCGGTTTATCCAGACCGTAATGTCGTCGGTGTACACCGCGTGTCTGATTCCTTCTATCTTTTCTAGTTGCTTGACCAGCCCGATCATTGCAACATTGTAAAGTAGGGGTGAAATTACTGATCCGTAGTTTGCAATGAAAACTGCGAGCACGAGGCGCAAGGCTTGCACAAGGGCGCTCTGCGCACGCGCTCAGGAGTGAAAGACATTCGATACGCGTGTAAGCTGCCGTCGTGCGCGCGTAGCTTCCAATCCAGAGCCACAGAAAGCTAACCCCTAGTACTGATACAGGGCTGCCCATGCGCCAACCGCCTCTTTCGATCCGCCTGTCCATCCCAACACCGCCCACCTTTAGCTTCCAGAAACGCGATCCACCACACAGAAGAAGCACATGCATCAGAGGTGAAAAAAAAACGTGGGAGCCTTCTTAACCACGCGCTTAAACATGAAAACCCGGTAGCGTTTCAGTTGCCTGCTATGGTGTCTACAATGAGTGTCTAATGTTGTTCTTTATACACACAAAGTGAACAATGGTAGATAGAGGTTGGTGAGAGGGTTCTTGATAATTACAAAGTGAACAAGCGAGGGCAAAAGACTTGTCTTCGTATTGTCTTCATGCAATTTTCCCTCAGCGGTTCCATTGCCCTGCATGGTATGCATGAGTCATCACCTTCTAAAATTTGGAGTAACTTCCGTTGTATTATCATACAAGATCATACTAATCTGACCCACCAATCCACCCTAATCCATATTTTGGGCTAGGCGAACTTCCAAATTTTGGAGGTCCTCAGGTTTCAATACTTGGCGGTGTCTTAGGTTCATCGGAGGTCATGTGTTGTTGATGACGTCACGACCATATGAAACGCATTCATAGATCACGGGGAGTCATACCACTAATGTGAAGTGGTGCAGCGGTTAACCGATGCGCCCCTGCCCCGGCAGGTGGCTGCTTAAAACAAAGCCACATGTGGGGCTTTTGAGACCCAAGTTGCTCTTCCCGAGCTCCGGTAAGGCTCATGCGCAGCTCCATGGCGGGCAGGTGGCAACTGTATTGGTTTTGGTAGCGGTGGGCAGTCGACTGCTCAAAATCAGGTGGGCAAGTTGCCACCTGCCACGGTGGGCAAGTTGTGATGACGGCACAAGGTCACGTGACCAGAATTTACCAATTAAAGAATTTCGTTACGGGTGAAACCGGAAGCTGCATGCACTGTAAACATGAATACGGCTATATAAGAGTAAAAAGGGAGTAAGATTTCCCCTAGCGTACACCCTTGTTTAAAAGGGGCTGCGCCAGAGGAAAGCTTACTAATTTTCTTCTCCTTTATGTTTAGAGTGCAACGACAGCCTAAATGATGCTGTATTAAAAGAGACAACGAGACTAAATTAAGGACGCAGTGGGAAAGCCCGCTATCTTCCAGAAACACCACCCACAGCCACTCTCGACCGATCTCCGCCCACCTTCATCGTCCAGAAAAATTCTGTCGTGTGTGTGAAGCCTCAGCTTAGAGGAAAAATATTCATTAGACCGAAAGAATCAAATCAATCACCAAAGTTAAATGCAACTGCTATCGCAGCTTTCTCATGCCAGGTGTCACGATCGTCCTGCCAATTTTTATCATCCCCTTCGCTCCTTCCCTAATGGCGCGGTTGGACCGTTCACCCAGACAAACATTTATTGCGCCTCACTTTTAATAACCTATCTAATCCTATAACTGGGCGAACATGACATTCCTATGGCTCTGGTTGTACTCTTTGGTACTATTCGTAGGTCCAGTGGCTCTGTGTCAGTTAGTAAAGTCGTTTAACCGATCTTTCAGCAAGTCATATACACAACCGTTTCTAAGGCACTCATTGTAGATACAGCAACGGCCTGCATTGCACAATTTGAATTGCAGTCGTTCCATTGTTACCCTAAAGGTGTCACCAGAGCAGCTTGTCGGGAAACCAAGACTAGACAGCATGGTACACGTTACGACAAAAACCAGTACGCCACGTAAGGCCTGGCCAGAGCACGGATGCCCGAGCCTCGAGCTATGCGACAACAATTGGTGTCAAGAAACTGCTGCGCATTGCCCTCGACGCTGCATCTTCGGCTCGCTAGGAAAAGCCTCACGGCGCTGTTACCCAAAGCAGGAATTTCAATCATGCCTTACACATGACGAAGGGCATTCACCAGGGTTAACGGTGAAAAACTGACGTTCTCATCGTTAAAATTTTGTTCGACTGATCGCTTTGATCGTCTGAACAAGAGCGCACAGATCGTGTAGGAAACCAATTCAGACTAGCTTGCGAGCTCTAGATGTTGTGCCACTGTTCTGGTTGAAAAGTCACAGCTGCAAATTGTACACGCACAGATCGTGTACGAACTCTGAATCACTGTCGCAGCATGCGCCGCCAGACCGAATATTCCACGCGCTTGCAGAACGGTTGCGTGACCGATACGGAACCTTTGAAAGCCTTCTGGCTTCCACCGACCGTTAGAAGTGGTCGGTGTATTTTATTTATTCCACATCATACATTTATGCAAAAGTACATGCACGTTACATCATCAGCCAATTCGCGAGACAACACCTGCTTGATCGGCACCGAAACATGCCTTTAGAGCTTGACTAGCGTAGTTCCCAGCCAGTAAGTCTCCAGCTGACACTGTCGCTATGATTCACGAATACATTGCACTATCGCCGTGCGCACGCAGTTTTTCTTTTTCATTGTTTCCACTGATTAACACCAGCGCTGCATTTGCAGAGCACAAAATCAGAGGGGCAATGATCAACCGTCAAAAATTTGCAAATGCAAGTGCAGTCACCGCCGCAAAGATATCAGTGCTCAGTGCTGCTTACGCATCAGAACTACGTGGTCAGCGCTGCTTACGTACCGCAAAGGAAAGGTCCGAAACTCCTAGTCATACTCCTTAATTTCGCTGGCTTGAACCTTTTTCAGAACTCGTGCGCAAGAACATCATAGCACTGCCACTTCCCTGCTTCATCTCCCGGAATCGGGCGACTGCGACCGGCGGCGCAGCGCTGAGATGGGTAAGGTTTGGCGACGTGCTTCTAGCGGCAGCAAAAGGGATCATGTAAAAAATTATCTTCTAGCTATTGCTTGCCTGTCCAGTGCGCCCTACGACCTGTTCCATCGCAGTCGCCGTGCATAATGGCTTTGTCTATTCACTATATTTTTTTTTCGTGCGTCGTCGTCGATGCGTGTATACTGCCCCATAGCAGGACCAGAGCATGCTGCGTATGTGCATGACTTGAGCGCAAACATTGATAGTCGCCAAAGGTTAGCCTGTGCTGGTATGGTTAATAGGTCGCCGTAGACTGGCTACTGCGCGTAATCTTTGCAGCTACTTTAACGTGCGTTTAAACAATTTTAACGGACCATTGTTTCTTTTGCCGCAGCGACCGTGAAGCGCTGAGACCTGTCACTTCAGTAGACGGTGTATGCATATTTCCTAACAGCGTGCAGATGCTGTCAATGGGGATAGCACTCGACCATATTGTGCCACTGCGCGCAATGCGCGTCTCAACACATCGCATATGTCGTGATCATAGAAAGCCTTGTCCTAATTTTATTATTTTGGTTGCACTGCAGCTGACATTTGGTGTGAGAACACACCACGAAGCAAAGTCGAATCGAGGTTCGGTCGGCTTTGCTATAATGCATGCATAATCAGCCATATTGCTAAAAATAATTAGTATAGAGAACGATATCGACATAGCGACTGCAATGATACAGGCGAGCAGGGGGAGAAAGTAGTAAACGCAAGTAGCGAAAGCAGACAATTTTTTCATCAATATTTGGTTCAACATTGGAAACGCACCTCTTCCATTGGTGGGACGTACCCCACGTGATCAGGAGCACCCGCACAAGAGCTCGTCTTGGCGCGACCACTCAGACTTACTTTAAGCATGAAATTCTTTTAGCTCTAATCTCGGCAAACTCCGGCGAACATCGTCAAAAGCTGAAGAACACGACGCTGAACCAGAACAACGTTAGTCCACGCCTGAAGAGCCGGAACTCGAACGTATCCGAAACACGTATCTTGTCTGTCCGAATGGGAGGGGGCAGAAACAAAATTACCAGGGTTTGAACTTGGTTAAACCTATTATATTGCGAAATCATTCCCAGATCACCAAGGAGCCGCCGCGGTGGCTCCGTGGTTATGGCGCTCGGCTGTGACCCGAAAGACGCGGGTTCGATCCCGGCCGCGGCAGATGATTTTCGATGAAGGCGAAATTCTAGAGGCCTCTGTACTGTGCGATGTCAGTGCACGTTAAAGAACCCCAGGTCGAAATTTCGGGAGCCCTTCACTACGGCGTCGCTCAGAGCCTGAGTCGCTTTGGGACGTTAAAACCCCATAAACCAAAAAATAAAATCACCAAAGTCAAATTTTGGCAATTGTCCGGGACTAGTTCGGGGGTTCCCAAGTCTGCCAAGGTCGAAACTCGAAGGTGGGTGGACCAAATTTTGGGACCAGCCCGGGCCATATTTCTAAGTGATCACCATCGTGCTGGGCGTGGTCAAATATGGCTAGACACGAACTGAGGACAGCGCAGAATTGAGAAACGGTGCTCAACTTTTACAGCTGTCTCGTCGCACTCACTGGAGCCACTAACGAAGAGGTATGCTGCTCAGGTACAGAAAAAGTCTTTTCTCAGTCAATGTTGTTTCAAGAATGACGGCCTCAGCGCTCGAGTCGCAAGGAACATGCATCGACACACAGTCAGCTCAGGGAGAGCACGCGCTGCGTGGCCTCGCGCAACTCGGCTCGTGCAACTCTGCGCTCGACTGAAGCTCCCTCTATCTATTCCGATCCTACTCTCCTTTGAGGCAAGCGCCAAGGGACATGCTTTGAAACCTGTGTGCGATTTTATTCACGGGTATATAATTGCATCAGGTCGATTATTATGCTAAAATTTGAATCACGGCTTTTTCATTTCCTTTCTTTCACCTTTTTTCTCCAAATTAGCGCCTTCTTCACAAAATTATCCAATTACTCCACTCCTTACGCATGTGTGCTTTTGTATCAACAATGTACCATGGCCAATCCCCCATCGTCGGTACGTGCCATTCATCCAGAGGCCATCATCATTATCATAAACTCTGCTTCTTATCATCGTCCATTACATTTCCAAGCTGAGAATGCGTGCAAGCACGTTTTTTTGTTACCATCATTCTCCGTGAAAAATAATTTTCTTTTACCCGTTATTTTTATTTTAAAATTCTTTTGAATGTACCAAGACTTCTATAACGTTAGTGTGGTATAAGCTGAATTTGCTTTGGTACAAAATAAACAGTGAGCGAAAGAGAGATAAACAAAAACATTTCTTATGCTTTATAATACGCACCAGACTATCTACTTTTCTTGTTTATCTTCATATCCTATGTTTTCCTTCTTGTCAACAAAAATGGGTTAGCTGTAACTGCATTGTGTATCTTATATGACACGCGAAGAAAATGTCGTCGTAAGTCAAAACCGCGTGGTTTCTCTGAAAACTAAATTTTGTTTGGCTGTTTCTGTTACAGAACTAGGCCGCTGAAATTTTTGCTCGCAAAAATAAAAATTCATGCATGCAACATGGAGTTAATGCATATAATAGTTGGGTGGGCCCTCATTCCTGGAGCCTATAGGCTTTTGCCACCGCTCTTGTCCGGTTGTCCAGCAAAATCTGGTCTTCCGAATGTGAGCTGGACAGGGCCACCGCCCCCCCACCCCCTCAGTCCTGAGTTATTTGGATATCGATTCTAGTATAGGTGGTTTTTTCTGGCATGGCTATACCTTACGGCATAAGTTAGCCGCTTCGGCGCGGAAGGCGGAATACGGATCGTATTAGTTTGGAAACATATCGCTGTGTTTGACGAGCTTTATTTGAGTGTTCGACTTCAAATTTCTTTAGAATGGCCCCATGCTTCCTGTTTACATTTCCGTGCGGTTCGGCGTAAACTTTCCTCGTTAATCTTATATGTTGGATTAAAACACTATAGCTTAATAGCGGTTGTGAATAGTTACGTTCCTGCGATTTTTGGGGGACCCGAAGTAACAGTGCGTGGTCAGTGGCGTGAGCACCCTCGTTTCCAACATCCGCAGTGTACTGGAGTCCAAATGACTATGGGTTTAAAGTCTGTCTTCTTTTGTTCTGAGTATTCTATATGCGTATTTACCAATCCTTCCTCTGGTATAGTTGCGACATGTAATCATGGAGTCCGCAATTACACACGACACCTTCCGGGAAACCATCGCCAAAGCAATTGCCGCCGCTGCCACCTGGGCGATTCCCTGGCACCGAATTGATGCCCCATTAACTAATTTCCGTTGCGCGACCGTGCGTCCTGTGGTTGATATCCTGTTGGCCGGTACTTTTACATCCATGTAAATTCTCTCTTCCATCCCGCCTCATGTTCTCCAGGGGGCGTTCACGCTAACATTTCTTCTTATGAATTTGTAGGTGCATATTTCTCGCAAAGGGCTGCACATCCATCTTGCTTCTAGCTGGTCTTCCAACAGACGGCAGGAAAAATAGAGGCGGGAGTACCTGATGAATGTGACGGTATAGGCATGCTCTCGAGAGCAGCATCTTTCATTTTATTTAAAGTTCCGCGGGACTGCGGCTAAGAACCAGTCGGTAGCTGCCTCAGTGTTTTCGTTTTAGAGCGTGACTGAAATAGGCAACCCTGGCTGATGTGCGAAGACGACTGTAAGTTGGCACTGGCCGGTCGTGCCGAAGGCGGTGCGGGGTTGGCAATATTGTTTTTATTTCTTCTTATTTGCGGGCATTGCTTTGTGTTCCTTTATGCCTACTTTATGTAAGCTGGCACTTGTGGCGCCTTTGGGGTGGTGACGTAAAGGTACTCGTATCAGACCCTACTCAACGTGTTGCTGCTGCATCCACCCCGTTTGGAAGCAGCTGTAAAAGGGGAAGGCGGACCGACTGAGCAAAATAATTAAATAGGCATATATAGTTTCCTACTGAAATCTGCTTTAATTAAGCACAACCTTTCGGGTCCATGCCAGATATTTGCACAGTGCGTCTGACAGTGGACAGAAGGGTTTGAAGATTAGATCGGTGTGGCAGATAGGATATGGGGTGGCGGAAGGAATTTTCCTGAACGCCCTATCTCCACTGGCTTTCAGCCTTTTTGCTTCCCGGTAATCCTAATTTCTATGTTTACAAGAAATGACATCACGCCCTCGACTCTGCGTCACACCCCAGCAACGAAGAGGGGTGGCCGCAGTGCGGCGTTGTTGGAACGGCGGTCCTTTGGGGGCGTTGCTGAGTGCGCTTATCGCTAGTTGCGGTTTCTGTCTACAGCAGTTGGGGAGTTAGAATTACTAGCACTGCAGCCCAAACGAGAATCGCGTTAGTGAAAATTAAAGCTGAATGAATGCAGATAGTTATTGCTCCCACAGCGTCAAATCATAAACTAGAACGAGAACTGTGGTATCAAACTGTCTAATATTTTAATTTGACTACTGAATCCAGTTGTTGTTCTCAGTCAGTGCAAGTTGAAATATATGTGGCTCTTTGTGGCTGTGCTGACGCTTGTCCGTCAGCAAAATGTGCGCATAAGGCGAAAAAATTGCATTTAAAATTCCTCGCGTCAATCGATTAAAAATCGTGACGAACTGACCGAAAAGGTCGGGAGGCCACCGTTCTGAAGTGAACGGCAGTGTAGCGTATATATAGCCTCTGAGATCGTCAAGAGGAGGTTCTGAGGAACGCATTTCATTTGCGGAATCGTCCGGTGGTGGCGACACCTGTATTTCTTTCCTTGGTCGTTCGTAGTTTCATAAAGCTGCGTTTTCGGTGACATTGGTCTATTTATGATTAGAACGTCGTACCCAGTCGATACAGGCCACAGGCCAACTACATCCGCTACTGCTGCACTCTATCTCGAAGAGACCGTTTTTTTACTCCCAAAAATAACTTTAAGCATTACTAAAGATCTTTACTGTATGTTTTTTTTTTCACCGTGTTATTGTGTTACCGCGCTGTTTTGTCAACGTGCAGGTCTTTTCAACGTACTGTTGTGGCGGGCGTTTCATGCAGTGTTTTCTCGGCGTGCAATTTCCCCCTCGTCGTGTGGAGCCGAACGTCGCTGCGCAGTTAGCCTCCATGCTATTTGGACGCATGTTCTTTATTTGCGTGCTGTCACCTCAGATGCTAGAAAATTTCGAGCGAGCTTTCAAGGCAGTTAGTGCGGCAAGCCGAAAAAATTAAGGACCCCGTTGTACGTCAGATCTATGCGGCTGCATTTCATGAGGTATATAAACATTACGAGTTGTTACCCTCCGCCATTCGCATCACAGGTACAGCGTCTGCCTCTTGGCCGGAAGTATCCAATGCCAGGTGGTACACACCGCACCGAATCGTCCCGAAGTGAGCTCCTGCTGCGGTCGTGCAGTGAATGCGATCGCAGCGCTACCTTCCCGTGAAATAACTGGCGCCTGGCGCACGCTTGTGTAGCTCGCATCCACGCATGCACTTTGCTGTGGTACCGAACCAAAGCGAGCGCTTTGATTGACCGTTCGGCAGACTTTATGTTTGTCCCATTGCAACAGCGAGACTCGAAGGTAGCTTCCCTGTTCGCTATTGTAGCACGAATCAGCCACTGCAAGTCCTTGTTCTCGTGGGCATACCTTGCGGTCGCATTTTTAGGAACAATGCGAAGATGCGACGAGCACTTGCGTGCACGCATGCGTGCGTTGTGAAACACACACGTACGTTGGTCATGAAGCCATCATTTTTCTGCGTTGCATCTAATTGTAAATCAGCACGTAGGCAAATCTCTGCTTCTATCTAACATCGCTACCCTACCGCGGACAAGTGTTGCTCGAACGCCGACCAACAAAGTCCCGCGATTCGAGAGTTGCACTGCTCGCTCTCCACATGGCACAGCCCCAATGTTCATTTTGGGACGACCGTTCAACGGATGTTTTCGTCTCCTGGAAATCACTGCAGAAGCATCGTCGCTAATCAATGGCACCTGAGCATGCATTTAAGCGCCACGGGATGCGCCCTTGCCAGCTTAATTTTCGGCGATGTCGGCGTCAACCGGCCTGCGCGTGTTTTGGCTGCCTGGTCGGCTTCCTCTGTCAGCCAGCTCCATGCTGTCGCTCTTCTTCGAGTATCCATTCTCAGTGACACTGGTCGAAGACGTCCGCAAGAGCCTACTCTTCCCGGCTGCCTCTGTGTGTCTGCATCGATGGTCTGTGCAGTGCATTGCCTGATCTTATCAAGGAAATAAATTGCGCACAGTGCTCAAATTAGAGCGCCGAAAGGTGAGTGTACTTGCGAGCGGGACCTTTAGCGAGGAACGATAGCGCCCTCGCCTTTTGAAATCGCGTGCAAAACAAAATGCAGCGCTTGCATTTCTCCTAAGTTGGGTAATCACTTGCGGCATAGATAAAAAACGCGTGCCATTTTTATCATTTGTAAACTTCATGATGTGACTGGGTAACTGCATACTCATTTGCAGGATCGACATTTCCTAGCTATGTTGCCATTACGTCAGCTCGTGTGCTGGCGAAGAAGAGGCGAGCGCGACGCAAGTCATGCGCAATTCACTTCACGCGAGGGCTAACGCAGTTTCTCCCTCGGTGAATACGGGTTTGCGATGTCAAGTGAACCATAATTTCGCCATGCACGTGCGTCAATTTGTTAGCTGTTAATGCGACTTTTTACCTAGTGCAAGCCGCATATCCTGCTATAAATGTGGAACTCCACAGGGAGTATTGTCTTCACGGTGCTGCCGCTGTTGCTAGTGTCAACTTTCGGATAATAACCCTGAGTGTACGCAGTGTTTTCGAAGGAAGAGCTGTGAAATGAAACTACTTGCTATACAGAGATCGGTTTGGGGAAGGAAACGAGGCGAAATCTTTGTTTGTTTATGGGGGTTTAACACCTCAAATAGACACAGGCTATGCGGGATGCCGTAGCGAATGGCTCAAAGAAATTTCGACCACCTGCGGTTCTTTCGACGTGCCCGGACATCGCACAGTATACGCGTCTCTAGCATTTCACCTCCATCCAAAATGCGACCACTGGGGCCAGGATCTAACACGCGTCTTTCGGGTATGCAGTCGAGCGCCATAAGCACAGAGGCACCACGAAGGTTGCCAGGCGAAGTCTTGAAGACATGACTGAGAAAACGCCGAGGCTCACTATATACCCTCTAAATTATACGGATGCTGCATGGCGGTACCTGGCGTGCAGCCCTTGTTTTCACTTGTCCCTTGTTTTCAGGCGCACGTCGAAGGACCATCCTTTGGCTTCTGGCAGCAGGTCTAACACGCCACCTGTCGCGCCTCCTGTCTTGCGGCGATTTTTTTTGCGCGCTGGGAGACAATATTTTTCTTTCTTTTTCTCTGCCCACACTAATATATGTCTTGCGGCGAGGTTACCGGCAACGTCGCCGCAATCGCGCACTTTTTCTGTAACTGAATTCACCTATAATAGGTAATCGCCTGCAAAGCAACTAGGCAAACCTAAATACGAAGCTTATAGTTAAGCGTCCAATGCGCGCCATCCACTCGCGTGAATGGCAGCGGATGCATGCACAACAGAAGTCAGCACGATTATCCGTCTGCATAAACCCATTTCGGAGAAGATAGCCGCTGCAGTTGAAATTTCAGCTAATATAGCAGTAAAATAACAACTCTGAGAGATCTTGCTTCGGCCTGCACCGAACGCTGCTCAACGGCCTGCGCTCTGGGTATGGACCATTTACAACAGAGGCGAGCGACAACAAGAACAAATTTCACTTGTGAAAGTCTGCCGTCACGTAAACGAACAACATGCGCACAGCAGTGTGTTGGGCACGCCTGAGCAGGCGAACCGCAGCAATCATGTATTGATAACCACTGCGGCTGCGCCCTGTTGCGCTAACAATGCCAGCAGCCAGTATGGCAGAGGTTCATGATCAAAATACGCACTCCTCTGGTAAAACTTTCAGACCTGGTGCGCTTTATCTCAAGCACGAAACGCACTGCGTCAAGTACCGCTCAAGTCCTTCCTCATTCAGCGGTTTTTTTTATATGCTAACTTTGTAATTGAAACTTCTCTCGTATCTCCAATTTTTACAGCGCTGTGTATTTTGCTAGACCTATGCAACGAGATTCATGAGCCTTTGCCTAATCAGGCAGCTGCAGGAAAAAGGCCACTTAGCCTTGTTTTGCGCCAGCAACCACCACCGTATTCCAGCCAAGAACATAACCTTAACACCGTCCTTGATATTTCAGTACTTGTCTGCACTCTTAGTGGTTATGTATTTTGTTCACTTCATTTCCACTATGAGTCACATGAAGATCTATGTCCCTTGTCACCGGGGAGTGGTGTAGAATATTCCACTGTCATGCGGAAAGTTCTACATTGGGCAAACGGGCAGGTGTATAATTGTACGCCTAAAAGAGCACAAGAACAAGGTCCGCGTCAGATGTGACGGCCATTCGGCTATGCATTGCAAAACGTGTGACTATAGCCTACCTTGCCGACCACTTTTTTTCGCTGTACAGTTATTCTGTATGATGGCAACGACCAACTAACAAGTGAGATTGTATATGCCTCCGAGATGGTGCGAACTGGAACCAAGTGTGTCATCAGGAAGTCGCTAAATTCATCAAAATAGTAAATTGAATATATGGCGCGAACAGCTTGTGCAGGCGTGCGTATTTCGCTCTGATGACGTTGTCTTCGTCTTAGTGGTTTTCGGTTCAACGCACATTTCCTGCCCAAACCATTTGTGCTTACTTTATAAACCTCTTGTTAGCCTCATTAAGCATATTAGGTCTATAGTTTTCTCAAAATAAATAATAGTGCACAAAAAGTACAGGACAAACGAGAAGACAAGGAGAAGCATCAAATTTCAATGAGGATTAGGCCAATCGCATGATCAGGAACATAGATATACAGGTGTCGAAAAAATGCAAAAAAAAGGGAACGAAGACAACGTCATCAGGCGCACTATTATACACCTGCCCGTTTGGCCGATGTAGAACTTTCCACATGACCGTAGGATCTTGTACACTAATGCCCATCGAGAAGAGATATAGGTCTTACTGTACCTAATACATCAGCCGGGCTTTCGCCTCTTGCCGGCAACGCATCCTGCACAAGCTCAGCAATCTTTCAGGTGCCGTGAATGCTACGTTAAGTTCGGTTTGGGCGTTCGAAGGGAGCAGACGTGTTTTCTCAGGGCTCTCTCTTCGCAGCACCTAAGCCTTCCTCGCGTCGACGGGCTCCACCATGGAGCCCACGTACCCCGGACACGTTCACCGCGAGCCGAGTGCTATGAGGCTGCTGCCGAGGTCGAGCAGCTTTAACGCTCGCCCATGTGATGCTGCCATCCTGTCCAGGCTGCTGGTGGCACTGGAGCGTGCCACTCAGGAGGTACAGCTTGCCAGCCTGTCCCCGGCCGAGGAGGTTGCGTCAGTTCAAGCCCTGCAACTGCCTGGCCTGAGCCGGGAGCAACCACGTGTGTCGGCTGTTGCACCACCACCAGCGGCATGGGCAACGATGGCGGGCCTCCCCATTACCATTGAGGGGGCACCTGAGAGTGACGCACCACGTGCAGCCGTGGTCTCGGATATGAGATACGAGGCCATGGACGAGTCCACTCACAGGAAGCGCCGTCGCTCGCCTTCCCCATCCGCTGAGAACACCGATGGCCGCGGAAGGCAGCCTCGCCTCGTCGCCCGGCCGGACCCCTACCAAGCAGGCTGCCGGGAGGCGAGATATGACGAAGTCGGCGCCGCCGAGCCGCCGGAGGAAACAGCGGAAGCCGCCGAGCTGGCGGCGGGCGGTACATTCTCGTCCACGCAGCAGCAAGCCGCACACAGCTCCAGCGGAGTGGAACCAAACTGCGGTCTGGTGCCGTGGAGGCAGGCAACATCGCGGGCCCAGCGGCGACGACAGGCTGCCCTGGCCAGGGCTGCCACCGCGGTGCAGGTCCCGGACAACGTCCATGGGACAATCCTCTTCCGCCCAGCCCAGCGGGACGCGGCCTTCTCGCGCGAACAAGAATGGAAGCTGGCGGAGGAGCTTGGGCCGCGGCCTGGAGTCCTGGCAGACCGCGTCAACACTCGGCGCGGTGTTGTGGCTGTGGACGTGGAGACTGCAGCCACCAAGCACGAGTTGCTCGCCACCGCGGTGATCTGCGGAATGGCTGTGAGCGCCAAGGAGCCTGCCCCACGGAACCACTGCGCTGGCCTGGTGTTCGGGGTGGACGGGCGCCGGACGGTTGCTGAGCTGCTCGCCGCCACGGAATCAGCCGTGCCTATAGTGTCGGCGTCGCTGTCTGAAAGCACGCTGACTGTCAGATTTGCGGCGCCGGTGCCCCCGGCGCATATTTCCATTTGCAGGCGGCGGCTGGCTGTACGGGCCTGCAGACCCCGTCCGCTGCAGTGCGGAAGGTGCAGCGGACTGGGCCACACCACCGGGTTCTGCCGGGCTCCACATCGCTGTACCCGCTGCGGGGGGCCCCCACGAGCAGGGCGCCTGTCCGCGCCGCAAGCCGCGCTGCATTAACTGTGGCGGGCAACATGAGGCCACGGACCCCGCGTGCCCTACTGGCAGCGCGAGCGACATGTGGCAACCGGGCTCGCCACATCACAGGTGCCTCTGTCTCGGCGCGCGGTCCGGGCCATGGTCACCGCGGAAACGGCGCCCAAGGCCTCCCTGCAGCGCTGCACTACACCGCCTGGCGCTCTTTCGTACGCAGGTGGTGACCGGCGGACGTAGTCAGCGTAGCCAGCACCTTTCACAGCGGGACCGGCAGAGACCGGGCCCGCGTACATCCCGCCACGCACCACTCACACCTGTTGCCAAATTCCCAGGCCTGCCTACGGATGCACGGGACCGGGAGATTGAGATGCTCAAGCTCGCCCTGCGGGCGCTTAGTTTCCTGCTTCCGAAAGGCTCAGAAGGACGCCGGGCCTGCTTAGAAGTTGCTGGCTCTCCTCGACTAGATGCCACCAAACATGGCTAGTCGCCGGGCTCCACCACGGATCCCCACAATCCTGCAGTGGAATGTGCGATCTCTTGCAGCGCGGTACTCCGAGCTTTGCGTGGCCATCAACGAATGCACGCCGGAGGTTATCGCGCTACCCGGCGGCTACCCGGCTATGTTGGTTATCATTCGGCACCTACATGTGAGAAGTCCTGTGCTGCAGTGCCCTGTGTGGACCGCTCCCATCGGCCTGGGAAATCGCGATGTGCAGTGTATGTGCGGCGGGATGTACAACATAGTCTCGTTGGCTCGGCGGCGGCGACAACCGATGCCCAAGATTGTGTGGTGGTGACAGTGCGTGCCGGTGGAGTTGACACGTTGGTGGCCTGTGTTTACGTGTGGCCAGCTGTCGCTTGGAACGCGCTGTGTTTTCGTGCAGTGAGTTCGTGTTGTTCCCCACGCCGAATCATCTGTGGGGACTTCAACGCTCACCAAAGTGCGTGGGGCAGTGTGCACCACTCCGCGCGAGGAGACGACCTGCACGACATAGCAATGCAGCTGGGACTCACACCAATGAACACCGGCGAGCCCACCTTCCGACGACGCGGAACACCCGGCTCCTGCATCGACGTTGCCTTCGCATCCAGAGGCATCGAGGCGATATGGCACCGATCACCATCTCTCTGGGGCTCGGACCACTACTCCATCCTGATTGAACCCACTGCGACGGAGTTGCGCGCCACACGCACATATTCCATTGTCTACTGGAGTGCGTTCAGGCAGGCTGTAGACGAGGCGGCCGCCTCAGGCGCCCCATTTTTCACCAGTCTGGTACGGAGCGCACTCGCATCCACCCGAAGAGGAGAGGTTGGGGCGGGGCAGCCCACACCCGACAACAAACTGCTCGAGCTGCGCGAAAAAAGGAACCACGCAGAGCGAAGGGCGTGATGGACAGACAGGGGCGCCGACTGGATGGTCTAAAACCGCCTGGACGCGGCAGCGCGCCGCCACGCCAACAAACTGTGCCGCCGGCAGTGGGCTTCGTTATGCCAAAGGATGGAGGAAGACGCCAGCTCGCGGAGTCTGTTCGACACCTTGCTGCGCATCACGTAACCACAGGCAAACCCGCAGTCGCTTGCCGCCCTTGCGATATCCAGGGGGCTCAGCGACGAAGAGCTCGCTGACCGGTTTGCCGACCGGTTCGTGACGCTAAGCCCCGCAGGTGCAGCTAGCATGGCTGCACTCGAGAGCCCCAGAAGCGGTGCCACTCCCTCTCTCGTCACGTCGGAAGGTCCCTGCGACACGCCTTTCACCGCGGCGGAACTGAACAACGCGCTGCAGCGCTGCCGCCGCCGATGGGCGCCCGGACCGGACGGGGTGACATACCAGATGCTGCGAAACCTGGATGCGGAGCAACGACAGATACTCCTGCCACAGATCAACCTGGTGTGGGAGCACGGGGAGCTACAGGAGGACTGGCGCACCGCGGTCGTCTGTCCTGTCCAAAATCCAGGGCGCCCACCTACGGAGCTGAGCGGATACTTACCAGTGGAACTAACATCGGGGGCGGGTAAGCTCATGGAGCATATGGCGTTGCAGCCTTTGAACGAGCGAGCCGCGGATGCTGATTTGTTTGACGAGCGGCAGATTCGATTTCGGACGTTGTCACGGCGTTGGAACACGCCAGGGCGGCAAGACAGGTTGCGCTGCAGCTGCTGTTGGACTTCTAGAGCGCTTTTGACAACGTCCATCGCGCACCAATTCTCGCGGTGCTCGAGGGAGCAGGTGTGAGCGGGCGCCTGTTGCAATATGTTCGCGGCTTCCTGAGCGGGCGCACCATGCGCGTACGACAACCGTTTGTCGTGTTCCTTCTGAGTAGGGCCAAAGATTACCATTTGAAAATTTGTGGATGGGAACCGACTGGTTTGTACTGGTTCTGCTGGAACCAGCAGGAAACCTCCTGGTTTCCTGCTTGTACCGGTTTCAGCCCGGTGCTTATACTGGTTTTCTGCTGGTCGCTCTGATTCCAGCATAAGGATTTTTTGTTGTTCTGTTTGGGGTTTTTTTTTTAATAATATATCCTTCAGCTAACAGAACTTTGCAGCTATAGTAGAATACAACTTAGAAACAGCAGTTGCGAACACTGGGACATGATCCGCGGCGTACTGTATTACTCCGCTGGCCCATCGCTATAGTAAACGAAATAAATATTTTAATGTTTGACTGTATTAAACAAGCAATGCATTAAAATTGTAGCTCCAATAATTTTTTCTTGCAATTAGTTTGTTGCTTAGGGAACAAGAAAAGTTTTAACAACGGTCTACTTTTTTGTCGTGGAGGAAATATGTGCGGCGGTCGTGAATTTGGGCGGTACTTCACTGCAGACTTAAGTAGTATCAGACTATAAACCTATCCGACTAGGAGCACAAGAAATGAAATAAAAGGTCAGAAATTTAATGAGATAACTTTGCCTATTAACTATTCACCACTAACACTTGTGGGACACCCATCTTGGGGGTATATATAAGCAAGAACCCATGTGGTATTAGAATGTGAGCACAAGTCACACATGGAAGTTGTATGTATATTTTAGGGCTTTACTGTTGCTAGTTGCTTCTTTTCAAGACGGGGTTTGAAGCTGTACTTGAGTTTCTACTACGGGCAGGTTTGCATGGTCCTGCAGGATGAGTTTACCAATTTACCGCAGGTTTCAAGTGTTTTTTTGCGTGCTTAATGTTTACGAAGTTAAAATTTGTTTTTAATGCTTCAGAAATGTTCAAAAATTAAAGAATATATCATAGGAATGATTTATCTAAACTGATTTAAATGTAATGTTTCGATGCTATATGGACGCTAATGTCTCCAACACCTACTGGTTTCATCAGCTGCTTGTTCTAGTATCTGCTGGGAATGTGCTAATAAACCAGTACTACTGGAACCAGTAGTATTCCAGCGGCAAACCAGCAGCAAATTTTCACATGGGTAAGGACATCGTTTGTTAAAGGGAAGATAAAATGGTTTTCTGAGAATTGGCGGGTATTCAAGAGTTCGAATTATGAAGCTTCTAGGTAAAGCATACGAAGTAGTTTTGCGCTAGCATTTAAAATTGTGACGTACTGATAAATTAAAGCCTCAACTACGGTGAACGATCATTTAGTTACTATCATTTAGTTCATTCTAACCTCGACGGTGCTCAGGTTTCTCCTTTGTGCAATGAAGGTGCGCGGGGAAACTCTTGGTGACGTCATTGCTGAAGAGACTTCAGATGTGCGCTGCATTTGACTGCATGATGCCCTTCGTCTTCCTATGCACATTGCTTCGCGAGCTTCACCTTCGCCGGCATTCGTTTTGTTCCTTGAAACAACCGTTTCTTCGTGGGGAACATATTCCCGCTATACGTTACGTGACCACTGATGTCTCTGCCTGTCGCTGTGCACGGCTGAGAAGTCTGAACACTGACGCCACTTTAGTCGGCGGTTACACTTCGTTTCAAATGCTGGCGGAAAAAGATTTCGCATGCTTTACCTACAAGTTCCAAACATTCGCTGGTTAAAACTCATCGAATTCTTAAACCTCTTCACTTGCCCTTTAAGTTCATGACCCCCGGAATTCCATCAAGAATATCACACATTTGTCTTTGAAAATACTCCGGAGCCAAAGTTACGCCAAATGGCAGCCGCTCACAGCAATAACGGCCAAAAAGAGTATTGAATGTTGTGAGCAGTTCACAGTTCCTTGCTAACCTCACTTGGTTGAAACCAGAGTTCGCGTCGAGTTCGGAAAAATTAACTGACTGCACCAGTGAGCAACCAGCCTGTCCCAGCGTCGCATCCATTCGATAAGCTTCGGAAAACGTTGCGTCTCGTAATGCAACTACAAAACGGTCAAGAATCATCCGCTTTTTTATCTCCCCATAGCCACATCTATCGGCCAGCGTATGTAACAACATGATCGCCTTGTTCTTGGTGGCGGCGATGGAAGCACCCGCTTTCGTAGGCCAAGTTTCGTGTGGCAACCAAATCGGTATCGAACTGCTTCTTCACAACATCGTATTTCTTCGAGTCTTCCTCGCACAAGATGAAAGTCTTGAAAATGCTGCGTGCCTGTCGTCCCATCGTGTACAGCAACGTACGCACCTGAGCCTCTTGAGGTCGCTCATAAAGTCCTGAGGCGAATCGGTAGTAATCGAATTCTTGTATCCACGCCGGCCATTCGGACGTCTTGTCAAAGATGAAGCTCGCTGGTGGCTGCACTAAAAAAGGCTGGGAAGAAACATTCGTTTCTTGTGATATTTTCCATTGCGGCTATCCGGCTGGTATGCAATGATGCTGGCGGCCGGCAACAGGCAGCGATATCTGGAGTGGGTACACTATATTTTGGACAGCGACTTCCGACAAAATGTGGTTTCTTGCTGGACGACACCCCGATAATGACTCCTGCGTCCCCCCCTCACCCCTGGCGAACGCCAAAGAATAATGGACCCCGGTTTATTTCCACATGACAAATATATATGCAGACACTGAGTACGTCACGATTTTGTAGCTGCTCGTTAGTCTAGCTATGCCTGTTTTAGAATTTCGAAAAACGCGATTATTCTCTGCGCTGTGGCTCAACAAAACTTGGCTACATCTCTCCAAAATACATGCGCTTTCGGAAAGCATGCAGGCAAACCCACCTTTCCATTACACGTAATGGGCTAAAAAAGCCAAATTTTTCCGGCAACATCTAGCGCCAAGGATAATTGCGTTTTCGAAATTCTAAAAACCGGCATGGCTATACTAAGGAACAGCTACAAATCTCTAATCGAAACTAGGCGCGTAACTCTATAACTTAAAAAGATAATTATTAAAAATAATTTAGACACCTTACCACTTAAGATGATTTACCGGTTTTCTGATATCCTCCAACATTGGGAATAGTACGCCGGAAAACCCAATTTTTACTCCAAAATGCCTATTTTTGAAACTTTTTCCTGGTAGAAGTCTAAAGTTTGGGAGGATTGAGGACGCAAAGCCATTCCTCTTTAGAGAGGTTATGGTCGCTGAGGATGCATAACGAAGCATAATGTAGGCCTCAAAAGCAAACCCCTTGCGAGTGTAGCTCAAAGCGCGATTGAGTGTTCACTAACCCAAGAACCGAGTGCGGATTTAGAGGGAAAATAGCATAGTTATTTAAGAGTTATCTCACCAAATGCGAACAGCATGTTGTAATGAATAACTTGATCTCTAAACCGCAGGCCGTGCTGACTTGGGTGCCACAGGGCTCAGTACTGGTACCGAACTTTTTTCGCTTTACGTAAATGACTTTCTGTCAACCTTAAAATATTCGCAATCATTAATGTACGCTGATGACACAGTGTTAGTATTTATAGAAGACCCAATAGGAAAACTAAACAGCAAAGTAAACGAAGAAGTAGTTTGGGTCTTAAAGTGGTTTACTACCAACCAGCTAACTGTTAATACCCAGAAAACAAAATAAACTGTGCTCAGCTCAAGGGGAAAAAAATTTAAACTACAACGAAATCCGCTTGCATGTAAACAATGAGCCGATACAAAATGTAACAAGCTTTAAATACCTAGGTGTGCATTTCGATTCTGACATGCACTGGAGAAATCACATAAAACAAGTTTGTTGAAAACTTGCATATGGATGTCACATTCTCTTGAAAGCACGAGGATGTTTTGATTACTCGATTCTATGCATACTATAATTTGCTTTTATACATAGTCAGTTAAGTTACTGCAGAGAATCTTGGAGCAACACATACCCCACATATCTTGAACGCATAGTCCGACTACAAAAGAGATCCCTAAGAATCATCACATATTCCAAACACAGTTGCCCTAGCAAGCCACTTTTTCAGACAGCCCATATATTACCTTTACAATAAATTTATACGTTAAAAACTTCCCAGACAATACATAAAAAACTGGAATCCAATAAGCCGTTTCACCAAAGTATTTTTATAACTACTAAAAAGGACACGAGCTGCAAGTTCAAATCATTTAAACTTATGCCGCAATACATACGGGAAGAGGATGACTGAGTACAACGGTGCACTAATACAGAATGGCTTTTCTAATAATGTTAAAATTAAAAGTAATTTTTCACAATCCCTCAAAATGTTCTTGCTGAGTCTAATTTTCAGGATGGTTGGAAAGGTGAATTTTGGACGGAATAATTTTGTTAAGGTTATGTGCAAAGAAAGTCCGCATGAACAGCAATTGTATATACTGACATTTTTTAATAAAATTGATGCGCAAAGTTTGTGTTGGGATTTTATTATTTTGAACTTATTTACGTGAGTATTCTCTCCACTTGCTGTATTTGCAAGGTATCTTTGTGATGGACCAGACACTAGCCTTGGCTATGGGTTCAGTACCATTGTACATAGTTTTCTTGTACTTATTTCAGTTTTGAAATAGAAAGAAAACAATTTATGCGCCTTTCATTTTCTCAAAATAAAGTCTAAACCTTCCGCTGGTATTCCGAAAATGGAAGGTGCAAAATTTCTCCACTTTGTACGTGCACGCCACTGCCTATTAACAGCGCGACTGATGTCTTCAGTGACGCAGTGAGCCAGTTACACTTTCTCTGGCATTTACACATGATAAACGCATAGGTGCCCCTATTAATTTCCACATCGCTACGTAGCTGCTGAGTACTACACAGGAAGACGACTTATGTGTCCAGTGCTTGCCTCTGAACGGTGAACAGATACTCGCCTAAGTTTAAATGTTACTCAGTTCCATTGCGAGGAATGCCAATATTACTGTTATCCGTGCATTCCGAAAAGGCGATTACCTTCGGCGAGAGATGATCGAGCAGGGTATTTAAAATCAAGCTTATGAACAGTTACGTTTCAGCACCTCTTTGTAACTTGAGGTTCGCAAATGGACGGCAGTAATACCACGTTTCGTTTTTGGAATAATGTAAATTTTAATTCTCATCAGCGGTCAATGTGGGTTGAACAACAAACCACACCGCCAGAAAACGCACGCAACCACACCGAAGAGCACGCGTCACTGGCCGGCGAACTTGTCACTCCGTGATTTACTTTACACCTGAGCAGAAACGGAGAGCTGCTCAGCTATTACGACGCAGCCTATTTCCAGTGCCAATTTCCAAGCAGCCAACAAGATGATAAACATTGTGTCGCAGGGGAATCCTTGTGTCACAGGGAATGCGCGTGAAGGGTATATGTACGCATAGTGCACATCGCCCAGTGGCCTGTCCAATGGGGTGCGGCTGCTTGCGCTCCGCGGTGATAAAGTTTCGGATTAGCCGCCATACTTTATCAGTACTCTCACCTGAAAGCGGGGCTTCAGGAAAGCCACATCTTACCGTTTCAAGTGGTGGGCATGTGTTGTTCGACACATCAGTTGATTTCATACTCTTCCATTGTAGAGCCAGTCTTTTTTTCTCTGCTGACAAAATTTCATGCTCCGCCTGGTTTTATTGACATGGCCGTGTTCTTTTCGAAAATTCCGTGGATGTGGGATCAATTTATTGATTTGTACAAGCTTAAAGCACGTCGCAAAAAAGAAAACACACAGAGAATAGAGTTTCTTATAACACCTGTTTTGAGTTAGTGATAACACCTTAAACATCACACATGTACGAATAAGACGCAGCCATGAACTTTTCGTTGCCAGGGCAGCATGCGAGATGCAAAAATGCAAAACTGTTTATGCAATGTAGTTTATAGCTTCCGACTTGATGTTCGGTGAAGTTTGACGAAAGTAAGGGACTGCAGATATCGGTAGTTTTCATTTCGAAGTGAGGCTACAGATGACGGAAAGAATGGAATTAACTGGAGCGACAGGTCAACAATACAAAGATCCAATTGAGACTACGGTATTAAATGAAGTGCGATAGCGGGACCACGACAACTTCGCCTGGTCATAAAAAATTTCATGACGACAGGAGTGACGAATCAAATCTTTGTTATTTTATTCCTTGGATTCCTAAGGCGAATGCACACCCTACACCAATCATACATCGAATTATACGTGTTTTTTCAAGAAACACCTAAAGCAATTAATCTACGTTAAATTTAAACACAGCTGTGCTGGCCATGCACACCAGCATGGCGCAGCTCATCGATGGACAGAGCTGAGTGGTCCTGCACCTTTACAGCACCATGCAACACCAGAAGAGCTACGCTCCGACTGCTGCCTGGCACGTCATGAAGAGCCGAAAGACTGCAGCTGGAAGTTCAGGTGTAGCTCGGGAGGTGCTTTTGCGGATCCCAGCGTCGGCGTCGCAGGTCCGGATGACGAGGGCACGACGAGCTGCGCAAACGAAGAGAGCTCTTGAACATCAGCTGGCTAACGCGGACTAAACGACGCGTTAGACAGGGGTCTCTTCATTTTGCGTATACGACAGTATATATGCGTCAACATGCCATATTGGAGCTGAAATACTCGGCGACTTGGTGACTGCTGATAGTGGTTTTATTCGTTCCCTCTGTTGTTTATGCTGAGGTTATATGTATCGCATTCCTGCAATCAATCCAGGGCATGTTTTAGAGAAATTACAAGTGAACGCGGTGTATGCGAATAGTACTTTCAAAATCTAATCGAATATGGATCATGTACGTAATAATCAAATAGAATACGAATGAAATCTTTCACGAAAATCAGGTACTAGCCTGAAAAACTCGCGCGAAACCAATTATCGTGTGTCACAGCGAAGCGCTAGCGGTGGCGCTGCCGTACCGCGCCATAACTTAAGAGCTTTATAACTATACCTTTCAAAGTACGCAACACTCATCTCTACAAAGGAGTACGTGTCATGAAGGCAGAGTAATAGATATGTGACCATCACCGTCCTGTGTATGAAAAAAATTCAATTTGCTACTGTTTACGACAGGGAATAAACTAATGCCACATCTCACTGCATGAGAATGGCGAGAACTATGTGTTAGTCATGGATTCCCAAACCTAAGGCAGGGCTTACAAACTCTGCCCGTGTCATGCCATATCGCCCAAATTTCAAGGCCACGTATGAATTGTAACGAACGAAGGCCACCTGAAGAGACCGCCTCGTCCCGCCGAAACTTCCCATCCCGAGCATATCGACTGCGGCAGCATGATGTGCAGCACCGGAGTGCACCCTGTTGTGGAAACAATCCACGTCCAGCCTTCATCAAAGTTAGCCCCAGTTATTCGACAAGTATTCAAAAACTTGAAAACATACTTGATTCATTTCGAATATTTTTCTGAATCCACTATTTGATTCCTTCAGCGGATCGAGCAGGAACATGTGCAAACGGCGGATTCAAACATTCTACCAGATGCTTACTTCTTTTTCTTTTGAGTGTAGCAGAAATTACAGCCCAATCCAAACCCGAAACGAAACCACGACAGTCAGACGAGACCTAATGTCAAGAAGTATCGCATCACCATGTGGCGGCACACTCGCCAGCCTCGCGATGCCTTTATATACCTCTCCTTCTTTCCTAGAATAGTGATGCAGGAATCCCACTCCTCACATCGATACATCACACATACTCACGCATCAAACTGTTCAAGTACAATAAAGCATCTCAAAAATCGAATTAATGTGGTTGAATTACCTAATAGATAATTAGCCTACTCATAATTACCTATACATACATGAGCACTTGTCCTTAGGAACCACATCAAGTCAAAGACCACAACGCATTCATCAGGTCCACCTCTATCCCGCTTAAACCCTCGAGCGTTTGCGGCCTGGTAGGAGTAGCCTGCTCGTCTCGCATTCCAAGCTAGGTCGTGGTTTGAATCCCACCCTATTCATACCGATTCATTTTTCCCCGAAGTTTACTTTACAGTACCTCTTGCTGGGCTAGTTGGTGTAACATTGTGTAACAAAAGATAAAAAACAGCGCTAATTTTGACACAAACCACACAGAAAGACCAGACAGGACGGGCGGTTGCATACATAAACGTGCTTCAGACGTTTGCGACCAATAAGATCACGCTAGCAACAATTGAACTCCTTCACAGCCTGCAGGTTCCGCGCGTAGACGGAGCAGCGTATATTTTATATGGGAAGAAAGAGTGTGATTGCACTGCCGTGTTTGAATTACCCACGGGAGGAAATATTGCTGCAACGTCACAACTCCATCCATTAGGAATTGCTCGAGGACGGCAACGACGGCACCGCTTCTTGTGTGACATGGGACCTTCAATGCTGGCGCATTAATAAAGAGGCCCCAGCCAACCCGTGCCGATGCATTCCAAAATGAATGCTAGCGCAGCCTAATGAAGCAATCCTGGTGTCGAGGATGGTGCACCGGCTGGCGACGATCACGAGCACAGAGATGCAACGAGCGGGCTGCGTGGGTCTCGACAACAGGAGTGCTTCGTCAGGTCACGCCCGCATGCAGTTTGGCGTCGATTGGCACACGTTGGACAGGGGTCTCTTCATTTTGCGTATACGACAATATATGCGTAAACATGCCATCTTGCGAGCTGAAATACTCGGCGACTTGGTGACTGCTGATAGTGGTTTAATTCGTTCCCTCTGTTATGTTGAGGCATATGTATGGTATTCCTGCAATCAATCCAGGTGTTGATAGTCAGTACCCGTGTCATGCCCCTTCTCTCCTTCATCGTATTTCGGCGCTGCTTCTTCATTATGCATCAGAATCAACTCGACCAGCTGAACAATCTGGTGTAATTAATTCTTTGTGTTTTATTTCTGGAGCTTTAAACATTTTAAATGGTTGGGTTGAGAAGTGCTCATTCAATACACCTGTCGTTCATGTGCCGGGCCTTGTTTTGGGACACTATGAAGTTTTTTTACACCATTGGATCCCCCCCTCATTTTACGAAGTACATCATTTTTCAAACCGCAGGTATTGCTTCTGCCAAAACGTACAGGGTTTATTTTTGTCTAAATATCTGGTTATAAAGCACTGTTAGGTGACTTTTCTTGCAAACGACGCCGTTATTTCTGGTCCCTCACCTTTTGTATGTGTAACCTTTCTGTGAGTTTTTTTTGGAAGCTAGAGCTAAAGCTTCGAGAAACACCGGCGAGATGAAACGCAGCAGCTGTTGGCAGTTCTCGTTTGCTGTGTGGAGATCTGCCCTGCAGTCCCCTGTGTAGACTTTCCGGCGATGCACCGTGAAGCAGCAGCCTCGCCTCGAGTAGGAGACACTCCCTTGTTAGTTACCTTAACTAACGAGAGACTGCGCCAGCGTCGCAGCGCGAGAGCCTGCATGCACGCGGGAGAGGGCAGAAGGCGGTTCGGCTAAGATCGTCGGCGCGAGCGGACGTGTCGCTCGCGGCTCCGCTCTTCGCCAGCGGGGCGAGGAAGCGGCGGGAAGACTGGTTCCCGTATCTCGTCCCGTCCGGCCTCGGAGAATATCCCTTGCCCTAGCGCGGGCGAACATTCCCTCGGAACCTTGCTGGTGAGTCGGACGAGCTCGATTCGTTATCGTATCTTGTTGCTAGCTGGCGTTATTGTTGCTGTAGCAATAAATGCCTCTTTTTGTCATCCGCAGTGTGGTTTCTTTGTTCCCTCGGAGCAAGGTCCGCCGTGGTCGGCGTGCGTTCGGTACCGTACGCGACCACCGCGTGGGGTCCGGGCGGCTTTGAACTGTGTACGCCACGATTAAGTGCGAAGAACGTATTTATCTCTCCCCTATCAACCCCACATCTGGCGCCCAATGTGGGACCTGCTCTTTGAACTTTGCACGACTGTCGGTTCGATTCGATGAACGCTCTTTGTCCCGACTTGACAACTGCTAAACCTAGAGTGAATTTAGAGCGCTACGCCCTGCGGCATGCTTTCTTGAGAGCGAGGTGTATTGCGCTGCAGTATGTTTGAAGTTTTCGACATGCTCAGCGCGTTTGTCATCAAGCTTCCCTGGAGTTTCTTCGGGAGAATCCCTTGGTCCGCATCGAGGGAGCGCGAGGGCTAGTGCCCGCGTAGTGGCCGAGCCCGAAGCGAGTGAGTATGGAAGCCGCGCGGGTGGTCCGAGTTTCTGTATATATTTTCTCTATTGTCTCTTTTTTCGACTTTGGGAGTAGCGGCTCTGGGAACCGGGTGGCCTGGGTCCGCGGGCGCCGCTACGAGTTCGTTGGTATTAAAGCTCGGCACCGAGCGCCCCGACACCGTCTGATAGGGTGGGCGCCGACCCCTCATAAGCTGCTTTGTGCAGTGAGCCGGGTAGGACCACCCCACAAGCTGATGTCTCCTCGCGGCTGCGCGCTCGTAATCCGTTTCGGGTCTTTGTTGTGGTCACGGTCGTTGTCAGTGGTAGTCACGCCTATTGCTTTTCGGAGCTGCTTGCACCACGTCAGAAGAGGCACGACCACCAGACCGTGGTGTTGAGAGGGTGCGCACTTTCCTGCCCGCCCATTTTTTTTGTAACCTTGCACGAACTGAGCAGTGTCGTTCAACTCAAGAAAGGGCTTATTGAACTCGAACTTTGCGTTTGCACAGCCGCCCGACACGTTTTGCTAGCGGGTTAGGCATTGTGCCACGAGGCCCTTGCGGATATCGTTTCCCCTCCCGTGACCTATGTTAAAGGCACGCTGAGAGCGTTTCAGTAATTTTGCAGACCCGGTGGAGCAACCCAGGCATGCTGTCCGGTGCACGTCGTCTCGTTGCGACATACTGCGACGGAGCGGCCTGTATCCTGTTCGCCGCATCCATCCGGGACAGATGTGGCGAGACCAGTCAGCAGTAACCTCCGGCTACTGCTGTCCTGGCGACTGCTGCAGAATCCTGGCCTGCAGTTTTCCCACCGGCATTCTATTCGCGGGCCTGCGGACACGGTAGTCCGCGGGCCATACCACTCGTCCCAGCGGAGACCTTCACGCCGCCTTCGGAACACCGCGGAAGTCTGCGTGGACGCTGACAGCGTGACCTCCGCTGCAAGACCTGCCTCAACTGCATGAAGACCAGGAGACTCCTCCATATCATATCTTTTCAGGCGCGTGGGTCTGTTTTAGGTTGGGGGGGATGTGGGGATCTGCCCGGCAGTCCCCTGTGTAGACTTTCCCGCGATGCAGCAGCAGCCTCACCTCGAGGAGGAGCACATTCTCTTGTTACCATAATTAACGAGAGAGGGTGCCTGCGTCGCAGCGCGAGAGCTTGCTCGCACGCGGGAGAGGGCAGAAGACGGTTCGGCTGGGATCGTTGGCGTTCGGTAGCGTACGCGACCACCGCGTGGGGTCCGGGCGGCTTTGAACTGTGTACGCCACGATGAAGTGCGAAGAACGTATTTATCTCTCCCCTATCAACCCCACATCTGGCGCCCAACGTGGGACCTGCTCATTGAACTTTGCACGACTGTCGGTTCGATTCGATGAACGATCTTTGTCCCGCCTTGACAACTGCTAAACCTAGAGTGAATTTTGAGCGCTACGCCCTGCGGCATGCTTTCTTTAGAGCGAGGTGTGTTGCGCTGCAGTATGTTTGAAGTTTTCGACATGCTCAGCACGTTTTTCATCAAGTTTCCCTGGAGTTTCTTCGGGAGAATCACTTGGTCCGCATCGAGGGAGCGCGAGGGCTAGTGCCCGCGGAGTTGCCGAGCCCGAAGCGAGTGAGTATGGAAGCCGTGCGGGTGGTCCGAGTTTCTGTATATATTTTCTCTGCTGTCTCTTTTTTCGACTCTGGGAGTAGCGGCTCTGGGAACCGGGTGGCCTGGGTCCGCGGGTTCCGCTACGAGTTCGTTGGAATTCAAGTTCGGCACCGGGCGCCCCGACACCGTCTGATGGGGTGGGCGCCGACCCCTCATAAGCTGCTTTGTGCAGTGAGCCGGGTAGGACCACCCCACAAGCTGTCTCCTCACGGCTGCGCGCTCGTAATCCGTTTCGGGTCTTTGTTGTGGTCACGGTCGTTGTAGTGGTAGTCACGCCTATTGCTTTTCGGAGCTGCTTGCACCACGTCAAGAGGCACGACCACAAGACCGTGGTGTTGAGATGGTGCGCACATTCCTGCCCGCTCTTTTTTTTTTGTAACCTTGCACGAACTGAGCAGTCTCCTTAAACTCAAGAAAGGGCTTATTTCACTCAAACTTTGCGTTTGCATAGCCGCCCGACACGTTTTGCTAGCGAGTTAGGCATTGTGCCACGAGGCCCTTGCGGATATCGTTTCCCCTCCCGTGACCTATGTTAAAGGCACGCTGAGAGCGTTTCGGTAATTTTGCAGACCCGGTGGAGCAACCCAGGCATGCTGTCCGGTGCACATCGTCTCGTTGCGACATACTGCGACGGAGCGGCCTGTATCCTGTTCGCCGCATCCATCCGGGACAGCTGTGGCGAGACCAGTCAGCAGTAACCTCCAGCTGCTGCTGCCCTAGCGACTGCTGCAGAATCCTGGCCTGCAGTTTTCCTACCGGCCTTCTATTCGCGGGCCTGCGGACACGGTAGTCCGCGGGCCATACCACTCGTCCCAGCGGAAACCTTCACGCCGCCTTCGGAACACCGCTGAAGTCTGCGTGGTCGCTGACAGCGTGACCTCCACTGCAAGACCTGCCTCAACTGCATGAAGACCAGGAGACTCCTCCATATCATGTCTTTTCAGGCGCGTGGGTCTGTTTTAGGTTGGGGGGGATGTGGGGATCTGCCCGGCAGTCCCCTGTGTAGACTTTCCCGCGATGCAGCAGCAGCCTCGCCTCGAGGAGGAGCACATTCTCTTGTTACCATAATTAACGAGTGCGCCTGCGTCGCAGCGCGAGAGCCTGCTCGCACGCGGGAGAGGGCAGAAGACGGTTCGGCAGGGATCGTTGGCGCGAGCGCACGTGTCGCTCGCGGCTCCGCTCTTCGCACAGGGGCGAGGAAGCGGTGGGAACACTGGCTCCCGTATCTCGTCCCGTCCGGCCGCGGAGTATATCCCTTGCCCTAGCGCGGGCGAACATTCGCTCGGAACCTTGCTGGTGAGTCGGACGAGCTCGATTCGTTATCGTATTTTGTTGCTAGCTGGCGTTATTGTTGCTGTAGCAATAAATACCTGTTTGTGTCAGGCAGAGTGTCGTTCCTTTGTTCCCTCAGAACAAGACTCGCCGTGGTCGGCGTGCTTTCGGTTGCGTACGCGACCACCGGGTGGGGTCCAGGCGGCTTTGAACTAGGTGAGTCGCGATTAAGTGCGAAGAACGTATTTATCTCTCCCCAATCAACCCCACAGCTGTCACAATTAATACGAGGGAAGATCCCACAGAATGCCCAGAGCACTAACCAAGTCTCGGACAGTGGCCGGTGTCGGGAGTCGGATTGCACGCACGCGGGCACTTTGGCCCACTCCCGAGCTTGTTCCCGGTCCCGTTGCGACGCCAATGCCAGGTCGCGAGTGCGGCTGCGTGCCAGCGCCACGAGTGGCCGAGCCCGCGCTGTAGCTCTCCTCTGCCGAAGCACAGCTCGGAGTTCGGCCGACCGGTCTACGACGGCTTGCTCCGATGACGCGCCCTATAAAGTAGGTTGGAATGTTGAAGGTGAAAGTTTAGTGAAAAATTAAGAACAATTAAGTTACACAGGAAATACATTTCAAAAAGGCCCCATGGTGCAAGACCGCAGGTGGGACCTCGCATTCTGTTATATGCCCCCTTGCCCCTCACGTTGATCAGACCCTACACACCACTCTCCAGTTGCCTGCACGAAGCGCCGTCAACAACGACCAGTCCTAAAATTAAATAAATAAAAAATAACCCAATACATAAGCGTTGTCTGTTTCATTACCTCCAGTTTGTTAAATTGATTTCATTTTTGTAACCACTCCCCTCTGTAATGCCGTAGTGGCCCTGAGGGTATAATAAATTTTCTTTATTTCGGCTAAACTAAATACAACGTTTTGTATTGGACCCCAGTGGCTGTGCCCAAGGTGTTTTGCTAACTTAATGAAACCTTGCTAACTTAATGAAACTAAAAAAAAAACAGCATCAAGAAACTCAAAAGTAATTTATGTAGCCGTCGAAGGAGAATACCCCATAAATCCAATGAACAGAAGCGTGGCCTTTTGGTTGGGTATCCGCGTCGAGTTCGGGAGGTGCTGGGTTCGATACCTTGTGCTGCCGGATAGCCACCAGTTTTCTAATGGGTATAAGATTTCCCCCATCTTGGTGCTTGGCTCTCCTGGGGTGAGATGCTTGGGAAAAGGGCCTCTTCGACCAAACCGTTGAGTTGACGGGCCAGTGGTTCGGTCCGCCGTCAAGTAACCCTACATACGCCTCGTGCCGAAAAAATTCGTCTGTGGCCCCTAATGTAAGTTATTATAAGGGTATTAATGTACATTACATCATTGTACGTTACATAACAATGTAAATAATGTCTCAACAATCACTTCACAGAAGAAAACACGCAAGCAGAAATACTCCTTTATTTAGCGTACAATGCGGGTACAAAAAGCGGTTGTAGCTATCAACGCAAACCCACTGATGCACCCAAAGACGATTCCCAATGAGCCAACAAAACAGTGAATGATAACCTACAATAGAAGACAGACAGCAGATCCTCAATAATCCTGATGAATAATAATGTTACAGTCCAGCCTACTGATCAACATTGTTACCATCTTATGGTGAATTTGTCTTCATTAAACAGTATATATCCAACATTCCGCGTTTCATTGGGTTCAGTTTCCTAGTGCACACAGAAAAAAGCGTAACAACGCAGAATAACAATCATCACAAAGTGCTGGCATAGTGTATAAGAAAAAAACATCGTCTTTTGTGTGAAGCCTCATTGTAACGCTCAGCAGTCGCGTTTAAATATGCTATGAACCAGCCATAAAAGTTACGGTAAATATAAATTGTCCATGTATGATCCATTTAGAGAATCGAAAGCAAGCAGCCTGAGGTGTGCAACCCATTTCGAGAATGTCCACTTACCGGGAGAAGGAGCGCAGGAACGTCTACGCAAATCAGCGGCCCTAGACGCGACCCAGTTGGAGCCAGGTGCCGCCACGTCACGTCCGTCCGTTGTACCCACTGGAGCCGCAGCCGCAGAGCAGGGTGTCGTGTGTCGCGCTAGCAGCGGCAATGCACGGTTCAGCTTCCTTGTCGAACGGGTGTACCAGAAGCAAGCAGTGTGTGTTGCTGCAGACGCCGCAGCCCTTTGGCCCCGTCTGTAAGGTGCCAGAAAGCGTTCTTCTTTCGCCACGGACGATGCTTTGCTCCTTAATTATATCTGGCTGAAAAAGGGCCTGCAAGCCGTGAGTCTCGAACCTTTCAGCAGCTGCCAGATGTTGGGGCTCTTCCGATTGCCCGAAGTCGGCAGCGCGTGTACTGTACGTCCTCACTTGAGATCCATTAAGAAACTCAATGTGAATGAGCGGCCAAAAATGCCTGTTCAAGATGCACCGTAGAATATATTCAATGCGATCCTGAGGATTCTGCTCCCTCTGGAAAAATGTTGGGGGGGGGGGGGGGGGGCAGAGGGCCTTGATCCGGGGTTCCTGAACACACCTTAAAGAGTGCGTTAGCCGCGCTCCAATGGAGAACTACAGACTGAACAAGAGCTATTCGTTGCTGCGCCGTTATGTGTGTTTGCAATAATGGGCACTTTGAACAGGTTCAGGACTTCTTCCTTGCCTATAGATCACTCTGCTAACTTTTTGTGCATATTTGGTTCTTTTATTACTTGTTTCCAAGGACGAAAATTCACACTTGCTATGCAATCTGGCAGTGATTGGCAGCTACCTATTTTGCGTAACTAGACCTTATGCATGGACAGCATTTTTCTTTGTGGAAAATTTTTTAAATAAGTTGTGAGAAGCCACCCATTATTTACGAATTGCAAGCAGCCTGGATACATTGGTGAACGGACTCTAAGCCAGTTGAAATCCAGTTCTAACGCGATCAATTCATGTACAATGCTCCCAGAACAACGCGAAGTAAAAGGGTGCACGCGAACCCCGGTATATATATCCAGTGTTGTAGACGTTACCGAAAAAAAGTAACTAAATACGTTACTCGCTACTCTAAAATAAAAGGAGCGCGCTACCGTTACCGAAAAAAGTACCGCACGTTACTCTGCCGTTACTTCATGGCCACTAACTTTAATTAGTCTTCGTCTTATGAACCGATAACAATTTTATAAAGCTCACATTTCACATAAAGCGTCTAGCTCAAACAACGATTTCACGCGAAGTCCTGATTTAACAATTATTTTGCACAAATCTGCAGGAGCTTAGCAATGTTATAGTGGCACATGGTGAAACCATTTTCTGCATGTGACATTAAGCACAAAATGACACATCGATATTTCTAGCTTAACAAAGAAAACCTCGCTGCACTATCTTTCAATTTAGGGTAATTCTGAAAAAAAAATGTGATATTCCAAAATGCTCCGCATGCTTCCACTCTTTAGAGAGTTTTGTGTGTGAGTGGTTTGGGAAGCGGAGGCTGTTGAAGGCAATTGTGTGAATGAGTGTTCATGCACGTGTTTCGTGCTTGATGCATATTCTGTCCTTTTAAAGCGATGCATATTCTGTCCTTTACTGGCCGCGAAATTGCGATTTCGCCGTGGCGGTGCTCCCAGGAAGCAACTGACGTCACAACGCGCGCCTCGCCGCGGAGTAGAACCGGGCTGGCGGCGGTTGGCGCACTCGGCGCGAAATAGAGACGCTCCAAGTCTCCGCCATTGCGGTCAAAATGCCCCAAAGCCGCCGAACGTGTCGGCAGTCAAGCGCAGTTGGATATAGAGGGTTTTGTTTTCGCCGACGTGACGTCGCCGTGCAGCGTGCGTGCGCGCGTTACGCCAGAGTATAAACGTAACAGAGCCTGCGCTTAACCGCTAATCAACGTATCCAGGTAGCGGGATCTATGGGAGCCATTGAAAACCCCGCTCACTCACTGAATAAAAAAAATCAAACCTGTGCCGAGGCTCCGAATCGAACCAGGGCATTTGGCGTTTGACACGGAGGCGCCCTTTTTTTTAGTTGCTGCATCGTCAAGGGCAGGTGTTTTCTGGCATGCATTCGAGCCGCAACAAGGGTCGTCGAGAGCACCTATACGTGTTGTTTATTTACAACATTACTTTTCGTGCTCTGCGCTTTTTTTAAAGAAAGGGAGGGTGGAGTGGGTGACAATTGGAACAAACAGTAACTGGTAACGTGACACCTCACGTTACTGAAAAATGTTAACGGAAGGACGTTACCCGTTACAGTTACGAAATGGTAATGAGTACGTTACTATGTTACCGGAAAAAGTAACACGTTACCAGTAACGCCGTTACTTTTAACACGTTACCGGCGGCACTGTATATAGCCAGCACTGCACAGAGATGCTTTGTACGACTGTGCAAATGCCGAAATCACAGTGGCGCACTTTTCAAGTGAAACCTGCGCTAAGCTAAATAGTCAACAGCACGCCATCCCAAAGCATCAAATTCGCAAATACCCGCTCACTCCTAGACCTGCGTTTCTTCAGCTGTCAACAGGACAGAACCATGGCTGGCTGTACTGCGTCATTTACGGGATGCGACATAATCCGCGAGTTGGGTTCCACAGCACGCTCTCGTCGAGAATGTCAAGACGCATATATTCCGCCTGCATTTAAAAGATCTATAGGCAATACCTGATTCGTCGCCGTTTTTGCGTCTGATCTTCCTGGCAAGTAGCTAAGAAATGCAGTGCACGCTGGGCACCCCGAGCCATGTCGCCACTGCCGACTCACAACGGGTACAACCTATGAGCTGGAGGCGACCATGCACCTCCAGACTATGTACACTGTGGTTGGCTCATGAGCACGTGAGAATAGCTCACTTGTGGTTGCCGTCGCGTGCGCTGGCTACTGCAGGAAATAGTCAGATGAAGTGTGGATTCCAGTAAGCTATTCTTACTGTGCGCTGTGCTCTGGCCGCCGACGTGTCTCAAATCAAAGAAGCCCACGTTGTCCTTACGTTATCAAAATAGCTCGGCGGTTGGACCCTGCAGGCACACCGAGCTTAAAGGGGTGCAGAAAGGGGTACAGAGTTGCGGGGGCATCCGCATTTTCTCTTTGAAAAAGGTCTTTGGGCCCAGTTATCATGATAATTAGCTCAAAACATAAGCGCGCAGCATTAATAATTACGAACGATCTTGCTCCGGCAGTTTCGGACTTGGTCGGCGCCAGCGCTGAAATGTACATTGACGTGACGGTCGACCGGCCAACACCGTCGACGGCAAGCGCTGCTCATTCCAGCGAACAACCACTGGGTTTGGTTACGTCAAAATATTTGGGGGCAAGTGAACCATGTCTTCACTTCATTCAGGTCCATATGCCGAGCGGCTCCTCAGACAACGTTTAATATCGTAATAAATTATGTTCGACTCAATGCCTTCGACAGGAACTTGTAAGAAGGAATTCGCCATGAAACAAAAAATATCGTTTGTGTGAGTTCTAAATTTTGTGTCTGTACCCCTTAAAGCTTCCCAAGAGTAGACCGAGATTCTTGCCTCTGAACGGATCCCGAAGGCAGCTTCCTGCCTGGTCTGCTTGCATTCGCCAAGGACACCGTGGCTGGTGCTTGGGACAAAAGGGTCTGTGCCAGCTGACTACTCTGCATCTTGCGGGTGATGACGACTCGATGACTGGTGATAGAGCGGGTGGTTCCACGTGTGGCTTCTTTCTTGGGAATGTCTCGCTGGAGGTGACGGCGGCTCAAGCGCGCCATGCCTTCCGGAAACGATCAAAAACGACCTGGAAATTTGAAGAAGCCGACATGGGTGCACTGTAACAATTGGGCTGATCTGCTGGCAGATATAAGTAGCTTTCTTTAATTTAAAGGACAGTTGCAGGCCAACATGAGTTACAGGTAGACTAGGGGAATAGCATTACAAATTTTATGAGTATATCACAACAAAAAACAAGGCTTTGGTAAGCTAGGAGTGACGTCTAAGTCAAGAAAACAGTGACATACATGCTTATGTTGCACATGTACGTGTGAGCGCTGTGCCGAGTACAAAAACAAAGAATGAGGTGCACTCTGTGGTGCGGTGCAAGGCACGTATAGAATGCTATGCTATATCAGTATGAATGTGTATTGTACGGTGTGAATGGAGCCAAAAACGGACACGAGCGGATTGAGGCACAGTGCCTGCGCGGCGGGCTGCATGCACATGAGTGCGAGGTCGAGGGATTTGCTTTGTGCTTCGAGTGGTCAGAACGGAAAGAACGCAAGGATGACGGAGCAAAAAAACCGTCTCCGGCTCATTGCCAGAACTGCAGAGCGCATTGCCAAATGTGAAAGGTGCAGTGCGCGACGGGCAATGCGGTCAGAACAGCGGCAGGTGAACTGAGCGAGTATAATGGCACGTGTGGCAAACGCCAACGTTGCAAGGACTGCAACAGCGAGCAGGCGACATGTACAACGCCTGACAAAGGTCTACCGGCTACAGTGTTTGCTTCCAGCCATTTAGTGGAGAAGTTTAGGCACCCGTAGAACTTCAACATTCGGTTAGGCGAGAAGAGCTTTTTAATCCAGCACATATTTTTATTTTTCATTGTATAAGCCACAGACCTGAACATGAGGCACGTGAGTTCACGCCGCGGCTGCCTAGGTATGACGCGTGGAGGGCTGCCGCGCGTCCGATACGGGCGGCCATGTATCGCGCTCTGCCCAAGGCACACTGAGCCTACACGTCAGTGTGTCCAGATCAAGTCGAGCGCACGCAGGTTGGTTAGGCAAAACCTTTTAAGGCGCAGCAGAACAAGAAAGTCAATCAGACAAGCGGGAGTATATTGTCTCGCTTTTGTCATGTCAGAAATGGTTTTGGCGATATATTTTCGGTTTCATTCAGCCGTGGAACAACCGCAGCACCACCCAGATAGGGCAGGTGTTTTAGCACAGAGTTTCAGCGTAGCGCTATTTAGTTGAGCAAAGGAAACCGTCAAGAAAACTAACGTTGTTGAAAATTTTACCAAGCGCCATCGCCTCCCATGTCGCATTGCATGCCTAGCGGTTTCTGCCCACCAACGCATCTCAGAAGCCATGCGTGCAATCTGACCGCACTCTCCTCATCCCCTACCCCTTTTACTTTATTGCGGTAGCAGTAACGTAAGTTTGGGAAACTTCTGGCGTCTGTATGAAGCCTCCACGCTCCAGAAACAAACTACCAGCAACCTCCCCGCCACACCACTCCACACTCATGAGCAACTTCCTGTGCCTATGCAATGTAGGAGGAGGAAAGAACATTTATTGAGCTCTCAAATTCGTTTTTGGTGGCTTCAGATGGTGTCTTCCTTCTTCGGTTGACACTCCATTTTTTTACAGGGTTGGAGCCCTAGTCTAAGGCTCCACTGAGTATGGCTGCGCCTCGCACTCTGTTTATCAGACCCTTTTGAGTCTCCAGGTGTGTGCTGGTCAGCATACCCTCCCACTGTTCCATATTCGGGTTAGGGGCTCTATCTTTTGACAGGCCCATGACGTATGACAGTGTTGTTTTGTCACCCCACCATGGGCATCTTGCCTCGTACTGTGTAGGAAACATTTTGCTTAAGATATTTATGCTGGGGAAGTTGTCTGTTCGAATTATTCTCCATCCAGCTGCCTCTTCAGTGCTTAGTCTGGCGTTGGGTGGTGGATATCTTCTTACAGCTTTGTAGTATTTCAGTATGTCTGAATATTTAGGGTTACAGGTTCGGGTTCCTCGTGCCTCTATGCATAGGGTGCTCGGCTTGTATGCCCTCGAGCCACTCTATCAGCCACTTGGTTTCCCTTTACCGCTGTATGCCCTGGTATCCAGACAATCGTGTGTTTAATGTTTTTTTTTGTCGGCTGGGTGGGTGTCTATAATGCGTAGCGCTCTGCTCCCTATTCTGCCATTCATGTAATTTCGACTTGCCGCTTGCGAGTCTGTTACGACTGTCAGGGATCTGCCGGTAAAGTTGCCTTCCGAGATTGCTAGAGCTATCGCCGTCTCTTCCGCCTCCACAACCGTGCAGTCCTTTAGTGCCGCGCTTGTAACTTCTTGTAGGTTTTCGTTTACAACTGTGGCCAGTGCACCGTTGTGGTGGTCGTATCTGGCAGCGTCGGTGTATCCAACGTTGCTTTTCTAATCTAACCTTTTTTGCATGTGTTCGGCCCCAGCCTCTCTTCTTGCCTTATGTAGATTTTGATCCATATTTTTTGTATGGGCGCAACATGTATTGTGCTCCGATACTTTTCAGGTATCTCTTTTGTGGCCTCGAGTTAATTTACTAATCCTTCACTGCAGTATCTCCTTAAAAGTGCCCTTCCTGCTTTGGTTTTTTTAGTCATTCGATTTGGTTGCTCATTATTGCCTCCTTTAGCTCGGCAAATGTATTATGTATCCCTAGAGCTAATAGTTTTTCGGTTGATGTGCGTTGTGGCAGGTGTAATGCTGTTTTGTATGCCCGCCTTATTATAGCGTCAATTCTTTGCTCTTCATGCTTGGTGTAGTCTGTATATTACTCTGCTGATTACGAGGCTTGTGACCAGCTGGAGCGTGTCTTCCTCCCTCATCCCGTCTTCTGTTTATCACGCGTGCTACTTGCGCCGTGGTGTTCTTGAGTAGCGCCAGAGTGTGGTTGCATCTTTGATTGGACTGGAGCCACATTCCTAGTATTTTTACGGTTGTCTTCTCTGGTATCGGCTGCCCTTCCAGATAAACCCTTAGCTTATACGCTTCTTCTTGCGGCACCGTCTGGTTCATCTTGCCTTTCCAGACTCTTAGCAATTCTAATTTCTCTGCAGAGCAAGCGAGGCCTCTTGCTTTTACGTATTCCTCTTTGCATGTGGCCGCTTCTTGCAGCTTTTCTTCTTCTCCGAGCGCGCCATGGTTTATCCAGACCGTTATGTCGTCGGCGTACATCGCGTGTCTAATTCCTTCTATCTTTTCTAGTTGCTTGGCCAGCCCGATCATTGCTATAATGAAAAGTAGTGGTGAAATTACTGATTCGCAGTTTGCAATGAAAACTACGAGCACGAGGCGCAAGGCTTGCACAAGGGCGCTCTTCGCGCACGCTCAGGAGCGAAAGACATTCCACACACGTGCAAGCTGCCGTCGGGCGCACGTAGCTTCCAATGCATAGCCACAGAAAGCTTACCCGTAGTACTGATACAGGGCTGCCCATGCGCCCACCGCCTCTTTCGATCCGCCTGTCCATCCCAACACCGCCCACCTTTAGCTTCCAGAAGCGCGATCCACCACACAGAAGAAGCACATGCATCAGAGGAGCAAAAAAAACAGAAAAACGTGAGAGCCTTCTTAACCACGGCCTTAAACATGAAAACTCGGTAGCGTTTCAGTTGCCTGCTATGGTGTCTACAATGAGTGTCTAATGTTGTTCTTTATACACACAAACTGAACAATGGTAGATAGAGGTTGGTCAGAGGGTTCTTGATAATTACTTAGTGAACAAACGAGGGGAAAGGCCTGTCTTCGTTTTGTGTTGATGCAATTTTCC